>NC_053496.1:58237324-58583248 GCF_905171775.1 Rana temporaria
AAACCATGGAAAACGAACGTAGCCAGGGCAGGTACTTGACTATTTTGCACCCTAGGCAAGACCAAGCCAGAGTCCAATATGAACTTACGTATTCACTGGGGCAGCAGATTCTGCTATAGCATGAGCTCCAGCTTCTGGGCTTGCTTGGATAGCCAGCACAGCTGGTAGAAGCCCTTCAGCATGCTCCTGAAGCCAAAGAACATCTCCTCCATCCTGAGGGGAAACATGGTGGCCACCTCCCCCGCCCCCCAGCTGTCCTCCGACTCCCAGGAAACGGCCCAGAATCACCCTCCTCACAGGCTGAACTGCTGCTGACCCTCTCCACAGCCCCTGTGACGGTTGTCCTCAAAGGCTTCTGCTTTCTCTGGATTGGCCAGCAGAGAGTCAGTTAGTGCCCCAGCCCTGTGTAGGGTGACAGTCTTCAGCCCCTTGTGTTCCCTGGCCAGGCTAGTAGGAAAGTCAGCAGTTGTGGCTGCGCCCCCTAGGCACCAGTGCGCCCTAGGTGGCTGCCTAGTTCGCCTAGTGGCAGCGCTGGCCCTGGACCTTTAACAGGAAGTGGTATCACAGCAGAAAAAAAAGGAATTTGGAGATTTGGAGGAGGCTGAGAGCAACAGAAGGGACTTTTTGAGTTAAGAATACATGCTTGAATAGAATAAAATAAAAACATTTTATGGCTTTAGGTGCAATTTAATAATAATAATGTCCTCACATTTTTTTTGCCTTCTGTAAGGCTTACTATACCTAAAAACAGCAGCCTCCTTTCGTGATGTGGGTGCCTAAGTATAAATCAGGCCAACTTGTATATTTTTTGGTCTTGTTTGTAACTCAATCCTCTAGTCAAGTCTACAGAGAAGTCCATTGTCTCCACAGGGCAAAAGGTAAGCTTTAACCTTAACCCGACAGGCATTGTCTAAGCCAAATAACAGTAAAACCTTGGATTGCGAGCTAAGTTGGTTCCACAAACAAAACAAGCTTGTTATCCAAAGCACTTGTATATCAAAACAAATTTCCTCATAAGAAATAATGGAAACTCAAATGATTCATTCCACAACCATGTATTCATAGGTCCTTCAGTTTATAGTCCATATAAAAAGATTATAGCAATGTGACCAGGTTGTGTAGCCATAAAATATCCATCCACAAAGGGGATTAAAAGCAAAATCCAGCAGGAGCTACAGAGTATAAAAAAAGAAGAGAGGTGCCTCTAAGTGTAGCAATATGTTGCTTAATATTGTACCTTCATTAAATGTAACTCTATTGCTACACTTAGGCACCTCTCTTCTCTTTTATACCCAGTTGTGACATGATGCTACTTGTATATCAAGACATGGCTTGTATATCAAGTCAAACCAAGGTTTTACTGTACTCCCTTTTCTTTTGTCTTTCCTAATTCTTATGATTTTCTGATTACTTTTGGTCCATTCCATCACTCAGTCTAAAATAATTTAAAGTCCCCCTTTATACAGAAACACCTCACACATCTACTTCTATTCTACCCCCCCCCCCCCCCCCATGACCTACCTTGCTGACCCAAACACAGATTACACTTATTATGAAACACTATAGCTTACGGTAGACAATTGTTTCCTTTGTTTCCTTTGTGCTTCTTTATGGATCAAAGGGTTTTCTGTCTCTAGTTACTGGATTTCATTTTGATTACTAGGTTAAATCTTAAAACCTTAATAAAAATATATTGATTAAAAAAATGAAAGATGAACTAAAAACAAAAGCAATGAATTCAGATATACATATAAAAGTATTATGAGACATTATCCATGCGAATAAACTTTACATGAAAAACTATTTTAAATTTGTTATCATGACAAAAGAAGTGCCAGCAATCTACCTAGTTTGTGGAATGCATATCTACTTTTGTGAATTGTGACAAAGAAGTATATCTTTCTGTAAAGTATAATGTTTCTTGTATTCTAGATTCAGTTACTGTACATTCAATCTGTGTTCTCAGACAGGTGCAGCCTCCTTCAGAGTTTTACATCCTCCAGGCAGAGATTTTTTTTTTCTCTTCTCTCACAGATTATTGGGCTGACTTGTAGGGTGGGGAGAAAAAAACTCAAAGCCATGCCACACCTTTGTCAGGACTTGCCTGGAGATGACGGGAGACTGGGATAGATGGGTTGAATAAGAGAAAAATTTAACATTCTTGAAGCATCAGTCAGCCTCAACACACCTCGGAGGACGGGTAAACAAGTGTAGGAGGGCAAGCAATTATAAAAAGGAAAAGTTTTTTGGGGAAGGCACACATAATTTGGCCTCCCTTGTTGCCAGGGGTTCTTCTTTTGCCAAAACACACCAGGTACGTATCACAAAATACGCATTGTGTTTGTATGTTTCGTTAGACTGTTAGGTACATCGACTTAATAGGTGTTACATTGTAGGAGACAAATAAGCTACGATTAGTGTGTAAGTATATAATTCATACTTTAATGATATCATACAAGGTTTGGATAACTAGATGTTAATTGGGATGTGCCCTCTACTGTGACAGAATAGAAAAAGTTGTGTGACATGGTAAATGACTGATATGTTGTAGAATAGCATTGGTTCTTATACTTGTAAGCATTTTGATTTTGATTTTAAAAGCATTTTTTATATGGATACAAATTTAAAAGTCCTTTTTCTCGGCTACTCGGTAGACTATTTACTAAGGTGGTGTTGCCAATGCCCGTGACTCAGTGACTGTGGACTTTTGAACTTGACATTATTTGTATGAGCCTCCTAGAGTGTTGTTCCATTGATGCAGGGCTAATACATGTACTAAATGTAAAATGTTCAGGTTCTTTATTGCACGATGTATGGAGACATACTATAAAATGCAAGCCTGGACCACGTTACTAATTATCGACTTTTCACTGTTGTCATTGAGCCTTGGATGGGAGATATGGTCATGGCTATTTCATTACTCAGCAGCTAACCTTTCATTTCTGTTTGATAATTGGGAGCAATACGTCTGATTAAATCACTTACATTATGTCTGACTGCATGTCATGCTAATACCTGATATGCTAGACAAATATTTATTCTATTCTGTAGTCAACTCTGGATTATATTATTATGCTACTGATAGCATGATCAGACTCTCCCTTAAAGGAAACCTGTATTGAAAGGACATGGCTGGCTACCGTTGTCGCCCTACTCTTGAAAATGCCAATTGCCTGGTTGTCTCTGGCTTCAATACTTTGAGTCACTTGGGTTGATTTACTAAAGTCAAAAAAGCTGTTTACTTTGTAAGGGAAGTTGCACTTTACAAGGGAATTTTCCTTAAGAGCTTATTGAATGTGGTGAAATTTCACAAAGAATACCCAATCACGTTCAAGGAACATAAAAAAATGCATTCTTGGTTGCACATGATTGGATGACAGTCAGCAGATCTTCGCCTTTTAGGAACTCAACCCCACTGGCCCAGCACAAGCATGCAGCACGTCAACATAGAGCCAGCACTCCTGATCTGTAGACTTTCCTACAAGCGCTGAAACCAGAGAATCAGCTAGGAAGCCAGGCAAACAGCATTTCCTTTAGTACAGGTTTCTTTTAATACAGCCAAGACTTGTACTAGTGACAACCAGACTTCAAATGTTTCATACTTCTACTGATTTAAAGGGAAAGGTCACTGTGTGGCATACATGTAACGTAGTAGTTTGCACCAGATGTCACCTACGTGACTAACTTGTTATGCCACACAAAATATTCACAAACATGCAAAGTTAGAAGCCGTTGACACGGAGTCACTTTTGGCATAGTAATCTTGAATATTAAACAGATGTTTCCCACATCTTCATTGCCCATTGACAAGTTTGTGTTAGGAAGAAGGAAAGTGAGAGCAGTGTGCTTACTATGTGAGATGTGGGAGATGTGCTAGAGATTTTTACTGTTAGATCACTCTGAAAACCACACTGTCTATTGAGAAACAGACAGGCTACTGTTATACCTTAGCAACAGATTGCATTTGTGGATGAGATGAAAAGTGTAAAAAAATCCAAGTGGAAATGTTTATCCTGGCACAAATCTGAACTACGTTAATGCGTTTGATGTTCTTCTACTGATAGCTCCAGAGCCCTGTTAAATATATAGCGTATTACAGCCAGTGCTTGGGGTGTTTTGTGTAGTTTTTAGTATTAAATCTACATATGGTATGTATTATACAGCTGTAATAATGACAGCAAGTGGTAGTTTTAGGATGTTGGGTTTGCTGATTACGCAGTACAGCCGTGATTTGTACTGGTTTCGGTTTTGGAATACTGAAAAAAATATAACCACTAGACATGCTTTTTCTTCCTTTAATGGTATTGTTGTTTTACCTCAGACATATTTATTCAGTACAGTAATTTATATAGTGCTGACAATTTATGCATTCTTTTACATACTCCACATTCACATCAGTCTCTGCCCACAAACAGCTTGCAATCTAGGGTCCCTCTCTCACATACATCCATACACTATATTATCAAAAGTATTGGGATGCCGGCCTTTACACGTACATAAACTTTAATGGAATCCCAGTCGTAGTACGTAGGGTTCAATATTGAGTTGGCCCACCCTTTGCAGCTATAACAGCTTCAACTCTTCTGGGGAGGCTGTCCTCAAGGTTTAGGGGTGTGTCTATGGGAATGTTTGACTATTCTTCCAGAAGCGCAATTGTGAGGTCAGGCACTGATGTAGACGAGAAGGCCTGGCTCGCAGGGGCCATCCCCAAACTGTTCCCACAAAGTTGGGAGCATAAAATTGTCCAAAATGTCTTGGCATCCTGATGCCTTAAGAATTCCTTTCACTGGAACTAAGGGGCCAAGCCCAACCTCACACCATAACCCCCCTCCACCAAATGATTTGGACCAGTGCACAAAGCAAGGTCCATAAAGACATGGATAAGCAAGTTTGCGGTGGAGGAACTTGACTGGCCTGCTCAGAGTCCTGACCTCAACCAGTTAGAACACCTTTGGGATGAATTAGAGCGGAGACTGGGAGCCAGGCCTTCTCATCCACATCAATGCCTGACCTCTCAAATGCACTTCTGGAAAATGGTCAAACATTCCCATAGACACACTCCTAAACCTTGTGGACAGCCCTCCCAAAAGAGTTAAAGCTGTAAAGGATGGGCCAACTCAATATTGGACCCTACGGCCTAAGACTGGGATGCCATTAAAGTTCAATGGCGTGTAAAGACAGGTGTCCCAATTCTTTTGGTAATATAGTGTATATGCACAGGCATACTGAATCCAATTTAGACAGAAGGAATTTAGCCTTCCAGCATACCATTGAAATATGGGAGGAAACCGAAGTACATGGAGGAAACTTATGCAAACATAGGGGGAGCATGCAAATGCTGGCTGGGATTTGAACCAAGAACCCTCTGTGCTGCTATGCAGAAGTATAACTATAGTACAACAGCGCCTCCCCAAAAATGAAGTCGGGGAATGGTACTGCAATTCAAAATTCCACTTTATGTATTTTTACAGTAAAAGAGAGGATAAAATATGTTTTTCAGTGTTTAATGATTTACAGCCCAGTCAAGAAATATGGGAGCTGGAGGATTGGGTACAGCCTGAGCCCTTAACTGTAATTAGCCATAAAGAGGATGACTGGTGTTGACATAGATACCTAGTCAGTTTTGTGATGATCTATGGTAATACCTCCCCTGACAACTAGTTCTTACCAGGACAGAATTACAGATAAGTGCTCGGACTTCATATACCCCCTCACACAATGAGGTGAGGGCTGTAATCATTATACAGCCTCCTCCATGAATAGGTGGAAAAGGTTTATCTCTATTTTGGAGAATGTTTAATAATTGACAGTATATCACAACACATGTAGAATACATACCTAACCGAATTATAGTGGATATGAAACCAATCAGCGCATATAAACGATGCACGCCACATAATTATACATAAAAATGTAAGCCATCGCCACAGGGATGGGTGCACGCAGGAATGCAGAATATATTGCCTTATGTTTCAGAAATCATGAGTATGTCATGTAGCTACAAGATTTCAATATGATGTTATATAACGATAGCTACGCCTAGAGGATGACTTTGAAAATGCAGTAAAACTAAAGCCTGTAAAAGAGATATATATATATATATATATATATATATATATATATATATATATATATATATATATATATATATAAACAAAAGACAAATATTACATTGACCCTCCGCATGATTACCATACAGTAAAAAAGTCACATTGTAATTCCCAATAAATAGAGGTGTTTTAGAGTGTGCATGAGAATCTCTTTCTCTATTTGTGTTCTATTCCATTTTCAGAACCAAAGAGAACAGACAAATCTAGCCAGAGACTATAACTAACCACGTTCTAACCCAGTGTAACAAATACATGTAACATCTTACATGAAAGCAAAACCATTCAAAAACCGTCATAAATTCAAATTGGCACATTTCATAAATAAATCCCATTTTTTTCATTAAAGGGGTTGTAAAGGAAAACATTTTTTTCCCTAAATAGCTTCCTTTACCTTAGTGCAGTCCTCCTTCACTTACCTCATCCTTCAATTTTGCTTTTAAATGTCCTTATTTCTTCTGAGAAATCCTCACTTCCCGTTCTTCTGTCTGTAACTCACCACCGTAATGCAAGGCTTTCTTCCTGGTGTGGAGAAAGCCTCTTGAGGGGGGAGGGGGCGAGCAGGAGTGTCAGGACGCCCACTAACACACAGCTCCTTTCTCTATCTGCAAAGTAGAGAGTGTGCTGACTTGCCTGCTCGCCCCCTCAAGAGGCTTTCTCCACACCAGGAAGAAAGCCTCGCATTACGGTGGTGAGTTACAGACAGAAGAACAGGAAGTGAGGATTTCTCAGAAGAAATAAGGACATTTAAAAGCAAAATCGAAGGATGAGGTACGTGAATGAGGACTGCACTGAGGTAAAGGAAGCTATTTAGGGGGAAAAAAAATCCTTTACAACCCCTTTAACCAGTTCCCGACCCCCGCATGTACATATACGTCCACAATATGGCACGTACAGGCACATGGGCGTACACGTACGTCCTCGCCTATTAACGGGTGGGGTGTCCGATCGGGACCCCCCCCGCTACATGCGGAGGTCGGGTCCGCTCGGGGAGCGATCCGGGACCACGGCGCGGCTATTTGTTTATAGCCGCTCCGTCGCGATCGCTCCCCGGAGCTGAAGAACGGGGAGAGCCGTGTGTAAACACGGCTTCCCCGTCCTTCACTATGGCGGCGCATCGATCGCGTCATTCCCTTTATAGGGAAGACACGATCGATGACGTCATTCCTACAGCCACACCCCCAAACAGTTGTAAACACATACTAGGTGCACCCTAACTCCTACAGCGCCACCTGTGGTTAACTCCCAAACTGCAACTGTCATTTTCACAATAAAGAATGCAATTTAAATGCATTTTTTGCTGTGAAAATGACAATGGTCCCAAAAATGTGTCAAAATTGTCCGAAGTGTCCGCCATAATGTCGCAGTCACGAAAAAAATTGCTGATCGCCGCCATTAGTAGTAAAAAAAAAATAAATAATAAAAATGCAATAAAACTATCCCCTATTTTGTAAACACTATAAATTTTGCGCAAACCAATCGATAAACGCTTATTGCGATTTTTTTTACTAAAAATAGGTAGAAGAATACGTATCGGCCTAAACTGAGGAAAAAAAATGTTTTTATATATGTTTTTGGGGGATATTTATTACAGCAAAAAGTAAAAAATATTGCTTTTTTTTCAAAATTGTCGCTCTATTTTTGTTTATAGCGCAAAAACTAAAAACCGCAGATGTGATCAAATACCACCAAAAGAAAGCTCTATTTGTGGGGAAAAAAGGACGCCAATTTTGTTTGGGAGCCACGTCGCACGACCGCGCAATTGTCTGTTAAAGCGACGCAGTCCCGAACTGTAAAAACACCTTGGGTCTTTAGGCTGCATATTGGTCCGGGGCTTAAGTGGTTAAGAAACACTATGGACACTTTGAGGATGCAGATACATGTGAGATGCCTGTCATCCAATACTAGCAATGTCCATGTATTTAGGTGATGAGGGGATATGTATTGAGCAGAGCAGACTATAGTAGATAAACATAAGATACGTTTAGCAGAAGGGAATTTAAATAGACCAATTGGGTGCAAACACCACAAATAAAATCATTCAATTTCATTTTGGGAGCCAATGCAGTCTGAGACTTCCCCTTATGTAACGTTCTATGATGATTTTTTTGTGCCATGTTTAAAGATTGCATCACTTATCTGGGATTTATGCATTAATTTAATTGGGAAAATCAGCACATGTACATAGAATTTTAATAGATTCATCCAGAGATATAAAAGAAGCAGAGGATTCTAAATGCTTGGCATTCTATAAGGAAGGCTAGCATAGGACTATATCAGTCAATGGATGTCCCACCTGTATAGATGGCATTTTACAAGGTGTCCTTGCTATTACATGTAGATGTGTTTAAATATGTATCTATGTGTGCGAACAGGGTGTGCTGGGTGTGCCTGGGTACACCCTATTTACCCTGTGCAATGCAGATTTCCACTGGCAAATGCCCCTACCCCTGTGGAAACTGAGGCTACAGAGAAAGGAACTGGGGAATCTCTGTCCTTAGTCCCTTTCGCGGCTATTTCACCTTCAATGGAGCTCATAAAAAAATAAAATATGGTAAAAAAAATAAAAATTAAATACAAATTGTAAAACATAATAACAAAATTAAATAATAAAAACAAAAAACTACTGACACCAATCGTATACCTACTGCTCACCTATGGTATCTATGGATGCAAATAATATAATCAAAAGGATTTTGTTAATAGCTTCCTGGTTATCATAATACTTCTCAGAATGAAAGCCTTTTACAGTAAAACATTGTAGATATGGACACTGGAACCCTAAGAAAAAGGCATAGAAAGTGGGAGCAGCCCATAACATCACATCATTTTGAATGGTTTAATAGAAGAATGGACACAGTGGGCTTGATTTACTAAAGGCAAATAGACTGTGCTCTTTGCAAAGTGAAGTTGCTACAGAGCTTAGTAAATGAGGTAAAGGTTCTCTTTGCAAAGAATGCCCAATCACATGCAAGGAAAAAAAAAAAAATTATTTTGCTTGCACTTTATTAGAAGATGGAAGTCAGTGGAGCTTTTGCTCGATTACTAAGCTTTGGAGCATCTGCAAAGTGCACAGTCTCTTTGCCTTTAGTAAATCAGCCCCAATGTATGACTAAGTTTGAGAAACATATCAACGGGTTGCTTATACAAATTATCGTTAAAGTGGAGTTCCACCCATAAATATAACATTAAATCAGTAGTTTTAAAAAAATGTCTTTAGTCCTTTAAGAAAAAAAAATATTTTTTAGATGCCTTCAAAGTGTTGTTGCTAGGCAGAATAGTTAATCTTCCCACTTCCTGCACCTAGGTGCTTAAGCTTCCTAACCTACACCGCACAGACTCCTGGGAATGTAGTGGGTGTAACTTTCCAGGAGTCTGTGCACTCCCCAGTCTCGAAGAATCATGTGACTTGGACAGTACAGGTGCTGAAACCTGATCTGAAACCTATTACACTGCTTGTGCAGCACTGAGCATGTGCGAGATCTGCAAGGCTGAAATCCAGGAAGTCATACAGTCTGACTTCATGATGCCCACACTTAAGATGGCCCCAGTCAATTTCTATTTTATAAAGTGTCTAAATGCTGTAACAACCTAACAAAACAGACCTTAGTTTACAGACTAACTTTACTAGAATACATTAAGCTTGTGTATTACAGGGGTATTTATATTTAAAAAGTGAAATTGTGGCCGGAACTCCGCTTTATGAGCCTTTATGTGTGCGCATGTGAATATCTGCACACAGTTCAAAAAATGCATAAGTCACAAGAACAACCATTTACATTTGCCTGAGTTTTATTCTGGCTTGCCAGTTTAGAATACTCAAACTAAATAAATTATAGTTAGATAAAAACTAATGCAGGTGACTGATGGCATAACAGTTATAAATTGGAGGTAATATGTTTTCAACTCTGTAAAGGGAACTTTGAGCATTTTAAACAAAGGCATTCGAAATAGACTTGTCTCATTTAAATATACAAATTGTTTTTGACTGAAGCTCTTCTTTCCAAAGATGCGGTGTGTACTTTTGAGTATAGAATACCTTGGTGCAGGCATCAGCATTATAGACACTGAATACTGCTCCCTGCTGATTTTGGCAGTATCAATGACCTATCTTTATCTAGCCTTGGACCCTGGTGCCTTTGCACTGGACCCTGCTGATTTTGGCAGTATCAATGACCTATATTTATCTAGCTTCACTGCATCTGAGCACCACAAACCAAATCTTATTCATTTTTAATATTCAAAGAAAACTCCCCCATCCATGCCTGTCTTCATGCTTTATTTTGTTGAGAAATCACTTTAGAAAAAACACCCCCTAGCATTTCTGACCGTAGCCATGTTGAGTAAGGGCAAATGATTCATGTAGCATTTACTTTCTGGAACCCATCTGCTCTTAGCTCTGGCATGCACGTAGAGAGTGAGCTTAGCTGGGAAAACCCCTTTTCCAGACTCCTGGGATGTATGACATAATTTACCTAGACAAGAAACCAGGAAGTAACAGAAGAAATGTAAAAGGAAGTAACTATGTTATACTTCCCTATCTATTTACTAATGCTGCGGCATAAAGATTATCAATATTCATTGAGACAGGGAATGTCCTATGTGTATCTTCCTCCAACCTTGGACCATGGTGCTTCTGCCCTGGACCCTTCTGTTTTTGGCAATATTGATGGCCCTTGAGAGTCTTCATCCAACCTTGGACATTGGTTCCTCTACACCAGGGGTCTCCAAACTTTTCAAACAAAGGGCCAGTTTATTGTTCTTCAGCCTTTAGGAGGGCCGGATTGTGGCCAGCGGGGTAGAAAATGCCCTGGGCCCTGCATTGGTGAGAATAAATATGGCCTCATAGTTTGCCATCAGTAGGATAAGGAGTAGTGCCCCTATTAGTAGGAGTAATTGTATCTCATCATTGGTATCAGTGGAAGAAAAAGTGCCCCCTTGTTGGAGACAGTGGGAAGAATAGTGCCTTATATCAGTGGGGAGAATAAAGCCCTGAGGGCTGGATAAAGGCTAGCAAAGGGCCACATCTGGCCCTCGGGCTGCAGTTTGGAGACCCCTGCTCTACACTGTATGCATTTGCTGTAGATCTGACACTCACTGTACATTATTATTATTATTTAGGTACTTATATAGCGCCATCAATTTACGCAGTGATTTACATATACAATGTACATTTACATCAGTCCCTACCCTCAAGGAGCTTATAATCTAAGGTCCCTAACTCACATTCATATACTAGGGCCAATTTAGGCAGAAGCCAATTAACCTACCAGCATGTCTTTGGAGTGTGGGAGGAAACCACAGTACCGGTACCCAGAGGAAACCCACACAGGCACAGGGAGAACATGCAAACTCCAGGCATGTAGTGTCGTAGTGAGGGTTCGAACCAGCGACCCTTTTTACTGTTAGGCGAGAGTGCTACTCACTACAGCACTGTGCTGCTATATAAAAGGAGTATACAGTTAAATGGGTTAAGATTTCTTTTTTCAGTAGATCAATCTCTCTGTAAAGTATATTTTTCCTCATCCTTATTCATTTCATTCTTTTCAAAAACTTGACTGTGGATTCCTTGGCCGACAATATACAGTATGCTGCCCTACAGAATCATATAATACCCATAAAAGGTTTTTTCCTCCCTCCAAGCTATATTTTATAGGGGTTTCAATTACTATACTCTGTAGAGGATAACTCTGGGCGTTGCTCTGTTACAATAAATACAGGTGTTTGCATGTATGTTGCCTGCAGGAACATTATATTGTGGAGATTATAATGATCACGCAAGGTGTCTGAGCTACAAATGCTTTTGGTGCTGAATAGTCTTCATTCTTCAGCAATGCAGCCAGTAAAGTCTGCACACTCTGGATAAATAGGAGCATTTATAGGAGCCTAAACTGTTTCAACTTGCTTTGGCATTTGATGGAGGAGATGTAAATATGTGACAGAATCTAGCAATGTGAGAGAAGAGTACAATGTATTTCTGAATATCAATATATACTGAAGCTAATATACAAGAAATGCATCAAAGGACAATGTTAGGCTAACAATGGATGTCTGGTTTCATTGTATATCTCACATTGTGAAATAATGCACTATTGCATCCTTTACCAACTGTTTTAATATCATAGAATCCTTAAAATAACTTTCTGGTCTCAGGGAATCTCTGCTAATAATTACTTTATCTACAACTCATGATATATTAGCATAGTGATCAGTGTGAAGAATGCATTTTATATTTGTGGTCAGTGCAAAGAATCCCCCATTATATGATAATTAAGAAGATCATTGGCATCAATGGTTACTTATCTCAAAGGCAGAAATTGCTCATTGTTCAAGGAACCTCTTGCAATCTCTGGAGGAACCCTTGTGTTCCACAGAACCCTGACTGGGAAAGGCTGCTCTGTTGGCTGCAATAACTAACATGGCTTCTATAAAAGAGCTCCACAGCAATGTGGTTGGTCAGTTTAACTATTCTTTAACCCATTAGCAAACAGCCTGTGCTTTAGATCTGCAAGCACTAGGGTAGCACGATTTTGACCAGGTGTATCTGGTCAAGTGCAATGACAGGCACTCTGGTGTGAAGAAGTGCTCATTCCCTCTATATACCAAGCTCACACTGATGAAATGTTCCAATGAAATGACAAATTGCAATCAGGGTTGACAGGTGGCAGACCCCAGGTCTTAGATTCTTCACGTATGTCTATAATAGCTGAAAACACATATTATTGATAGTGTGTATGTAAAAGTCAGAAATGGATTTCATGTGGGAGTTATTTTTCAGTGGGAACAATTATTTATTTCCCATATTGATATACCAATTTGTGCAACATATTACATTATACTTAGAACCTTTCACATTGGTCATTGCAGTGTACACTAGGGCCAATTTGGAAGGAAGTAAATGAATCTACCAGTATCTTCATTTGTTTGTGAAAAAACAGAGCCGAGACCCCTGCAGACAGGAGAAGCACATACAGACCCAGATTCACGTAGATTCGCCTATCTTTAGGCGGGCGTAGCGCATCTCAGATACACTATGCCGCCGTAACTTAGAGCGGCAGGTCCCGTATTCTCAAAGAACTTGCGCTTTAAGTTACGCCGGCGTAGTGTAACTGGGCCGGCGTAAGCCCGCCTAATTCAAATGTGGAAGTGGTGGGCGTGTTTTATGGAAATTAATCGTGACCCCACGTAATTGACGCTTTTAACGAACAGCGCATGCGACGTCCGTGGACGTATCCCAGTGCGCATGCTCCAAATTACGCCGCAACTACTCAATGCTTTTGACGTGAACGTAGCTTACGCACAGCCCCATTCACGGGTGACTTACGCAAATGACGTACAACGTGAAAAATTCAACGCTGTTCCAACGTCCATACCTAACATTGGTACGCCTCATCTACGCCTCATAGAGCAGGGGTAACTTTACGCCCAAAAAGGCCTTACATAAACGACGTAAAGAAATGCGCTGGGCGCACGTACGTTTGAGAATCGGCGTATCTAACTCATTACCATATTCGACGCGTAAATCGACGGAAGCGCCACCTAGCGGCCAGCGTAAATATGCAACCTAGATACAATGGCGTTAGAGACTTACGCCGGTCGGATCTAAGACAAATCTATGCGTAACTGATTCTAAGAATCAGGCGCATAGATACGACGCCTCATACTCAGAGTTACAACGGCGTATCTGGAGATACGCCGGCGTAACTCCTTTGAGAATCTGAGCCACAGACTACATGTAGATGGTGGCCCTGGTGAGACTTAAGAGCAGAACTTTAGGGCTAGATTCACAGTGTTCCATGTGCAAGTAGCGCATGTAGTAAAGCACATGTGTAGGTGTGCATGGGCCCATATAAGTTTCCTTTCAGGACAAACTACAACGTTAAGCATAGAACCAACCCCATGTAAAATAATAATATTTATGTTTTAAATGCTACAAATGTGAATTGAAGTATTGATTTTTCTATTTACCATTTACATTATATTACATATAATTATAAATATATAACTACCACGGTTTTTGTGTGGTTAGTGCTCTTGCCTTAGGGCCTATTCACTATTGACCATTTACATGCAGCAAAACGTAGACATTTTGCTGCACGAAAATGTATTTCAAGCAGAAATCCTATTCTATGGCTGGTTCACAACTACTGTATGAGGCTGCAGTTTATTGTGTTCTGAAAGGAAAACTAGGGTTGATTTACAGCACATGTGCCTTACTATGTGTGTTGAATGCACATGGAACAGTCCAAAGATAATGAGAATTGAGTGTATTGTCAAAGGCAATGTGTAAAGCTGCAAACTATCTTGTTTTGACTTTGATGATGTCTTTAATGGGAACATTTAAGAATATTTATAACACCCCATTCTTTAAATACTCAAACTATTTCCTCCTAGCTTCTCCCGCTGGAAAAAAAAATTCACAGCCCATAGCAAAAAAAACATTGATTGTCACTTAACCGAAAATAAAGAATTTTTTACAACTTTTCTTTACATCTTTCAGTTGGCATATTGTGTTTTTAATAAACTGTGTGCAGCCTCCAGATTGAGCAGCTCTGCCCATTTTCTGGGCTGCACACTAGCTCCAGGGCAGTATGGCATCTCACTTGCAGTGGAGTTGAACTGGTGCAATAGAAGCACCTAATGAGGGTTCAAGGACTGACTAATCCTATTTAAGCCTGCTCACAAGCTACTGATTCAGTAACGTGTGTCTTTCATTTGTGTAACGCTATTGCTGGATGTGCAAATTCCTTTTATTGCTTCTCCAGGCAAAATTCTGAATTTTGCAGATCATCTTACAGTGGGAATAATTAGAGCCATCTGACATAGCAATGAATCAAGCTTAACAGAACAGGTTTAGGAATTAGGGTAGCAGACATGTAGTGGAGTTTTCTGTCAGAGATGTATGCTTCTTTAAGGTTTTACTTCCCATTGTCATAAGGGGTTAAAAGAACAACCAAACAAATTTAACTAGACCAGTCAGAACAATGGTCATTGCTTATTAGTTTCTACATGGCTCCATACATTGTATCTTTGCCCTATGATAAAATTGGAGGAATGTTTTAGGTAGTGTTTTCAGATTTTTTTCTGGAAGTATACATCTACTTTATAAGATTCTTTGCAGCATAGATCATTGATTCCTATATTCTGGAGTTTGGTGCTTTAAATGGGTTTCTTAGGCCTCGTACACACGACCGAGGAACTCGGCGGGCGAAACACATCGTTTTCCTCGTCGAGTTCTTGTTAGGCCTGTCGAGGAACTCGATGAACCAATTTTCTCCATTCCCGTCGAGGAAAAAGAGAACATGCTCTCTTTTTGGCTCGTCGAGTTCCTCGACAGTTTCCTCGCTGAAAAATGTACACACGACCGGTTTCCTCTGCAAAAGAAATCTCCCACCAAGTTTCTTGATGGATTCTGCCGAGGAAACCGGTCGTGTGTACGAGGCCTTATTGTTAGAAATTCTGTATATAGCTCTATGCATACAGTGCATAGCTCACATGGGCTTTGCTGCTTAACTGCAGGTAGGAAAAGGAAACTTTATTATACAGAGAAAAGACATAGAGTTTAACAATCGATGCAGCTGCAAACTAAACACATCTACTGGCTGATGCAGTTGTTGCACAAAATACACAAAATACAAAAATACATATGAACATCGTATTCCAACACTTATTCGGCCTGCATTGTAACAAACGTTTACTACCTACATAACTAAGGCATATCCTCTACCAAAAAAAAAAGTATTAACCCTGTATAATATTAAAATGTACCGCAAAGACCGTTTTTTCGAAGAAATCTAAATAACAGTTGACCATTTGGGAAACATTTTTTTGCTTCATACATTCAAACATTTGCCTGTATTTAAAGGAAACTTGTAGAAGGAAGCATGGAGGCTGCCACTGATGACATCTGAAAACATCTGCCTTCTGACTATGCTGTTTCAATGTATTCACTTTCTACTTTTAAAGGTGTACTCACAATAGGGTGAATATACTGAGCCTTAGCAGATTTTAGCCGCAAAGTCCAGTTTGTCTGACTACTAGGATAGCTCTGGCCACAGTTGAGCATACTGTGCCATAGCCCACTTGGTAAACCTGGGCGCTTTTCAATTGGACTCAGATCTGTGCTATTTTTAACTATGCTCAAGCATGGACTTTAAACACTGGAGCAGATTAGTTTAATTTGTGTCCCCTCAGTTGTAAAGGTACAGATAACATAAGCATGCCCAGGCCTAAAACAATGCGAGGGCAAGAACCATGTTTGGATTCAAGTTTACACCCAGCCACCCATAGAATAGAGCATGCAATGTCCATGTCCGCTTTGCCAAAAATGAGTGGACATGGTCCTGTCATCTGCCTGCTCTTCTCTGTTCAGAAGGGGATCAGCGGACAGATCCCCTGCTGATAAAAATGGAGTTTGCCCCATGTAAAAGGGGCCTAAAGCATTCTTCCTTTTGCTTGAATGTCCAATATTTGTTACACGATGGATAGTTTAATTTAAGTGAACTGTGTACATTTGCCTATAAGCTGGTTTATGATCAGAGATGATCCATAGTGGTATAGAAATTGTTTGTTGTTGTGCAAGTAATGTTTAATGATGAAAGCAATATCTGTGTTATATGTATGATTACTTTATGATTATGACTTAAAGGGACATTATCGTGAAAAATCTTGTATTATAATAGCCATATGAGTTTAATATTTGTAATAATAACATTCAGTATATTCTTCAATTTCACACACTGCTACCTATATTTTTCTTCACATTTACATGTAGTGTCAATAGCAGGGGTTGGGGCAAATTGTATTTCATAAAGACACTTTTCTGCTGAGCTGGTTTAAACAGTCACCTTGCTTGGGTGCCCACGGAATACTATATATTTTTAATAGAGATCAGAAAGTTTAGAATTTCTTTTGAGTTTTGGTTCTCATCCAAGTATCTGTTGCGAAAGCTTCCTGAAGTTTATGGGACAGGAAGTGAGGGAGGGTCTCTCCAATAGGGCCAATCATTTTTATAAAATTTCTAAAAGATTTTTTCCACATCTACACAACACAGCTTGAAGAATGTACTCCTTGCAATATAACATGACATATATAGATATAGTGACATATGAGTTTATTTACTAAAACTGGAGAGTGCAAAATCAGGCTCACTTCTGCATAGAAACCAATCAGCTTCCAGGTTCTATTGCCAAAGCTTAATTGAACAAGCCGATGTTAGAAGCTGATTGGTTTCTATGCAGCAGTGAGACTGATTTTGAACTCCCCAGCTATAGTAAATAAAACCTATAGTGTATTTAATCAATATCATATACTCTCTGTAGGTTTACTGATCTATAATAATGCAGGTATATTTACCAACAAGGCTTCATGCTCACGACCTTACAATGGCCATACAGCATCACTCTCCCAGGACCTCCAGCTGCCATGCACAGCAAACCATTGAGATGAACTAGCAGATGTGGCAGTATATGTTTATGCGTGGAAGCAAAAAGTACCTGCTTGCGTACGCACATATGCTTTAAGCGCAGAAAGTCTGTGCACATACGGGTGCTTTACACAACCTCTGCACGTAACCTCATTCTGCCGCATCTTCTAATTCATCTCAGTGGGTTGCTGTATGCTGCAGGTTCCAGGGGAGTAATTACGCAGTCTCCAAATAATGAACGGTCCCTGTATGGTTGTGTGTATGAAGCCTTAAAGAGAATGGTGGTACAGCCTCCAACACATACACAAAACAACCACACAAAAAGGGGACATACAGTACATCTCAGTGTCCTTATCCTTTCTTATTCTACAAGAAAAATATTCAAAAAAATGTAAGCTCTGTCGAGCTTTTATTGTTTTACACAAGGGAGACATAGTTTTTTACATTTGAAATTGTGTTTGTAAGCAACTATTAGCAACTCCAAAGCATATTTTCAGATGTAAAACAAGAATTTTTATGTCATTGAGCACTAAAACCAAGGACACTGACTTCCACAGAACAATCTATTACCCGGGCAGAATCCAGGAAGCACAGAACTCTTATTAATTGATGTTAGCCAATGATCCAATTCCAATACAAGCCTGCAACTACACAAAACACAGTCTTAACAGAACATACAATTTTTGCCATTAACTTGCTACTGAATGTTTTTTTTTATTAACTTTTTCTTGTCATGCTTATTTAATAAAACAGTACGACTAGTCACACGTTTTCATTCTAAAACCTGTTTCTAGTAAGCATGAATCTAATTATCTGCTACAGGTCACTGTATTTGAGCATTTTGACTGCTTTAGCCTCATTGACCTATTGCAAAAGCTTGTAAATCAAATTAAGGCATTTTAGAAATTTAGAAAAGTTCAGAGAACAATACAGTTTTCAGATTTTGATTTGATTATTAGAAAGCATGGAATATAACAGCATGTCTTGATTAAATGTATGCATTTCTTTCCAGGTGACTATGGAATGGATATTATAAGTAAGAAAAGCTACCGGGAAGGTGGGGATTCAGCAGGAAGAGGTAAGATATGTTTAATATCTTTTTCTTTTTTTTTACTTTATTTATCGTCAATATACAATCATTATTAGTATGTTATCTTGTAGTGAAAAATGTACATAAGCATTTATACATGAATAGAGGATTATCTTTTCTTACCACACTCCAGGACCAAGGGTGTACTGTAAGTCAATATTAAGCTTTCATTTTCCAACCCTGTCTTAATTTAATTCAAAATAATAGTCAGGCTGCATATACAGCAATATGCAGCCTGACTGTTACACAGTGCTGTAGCAATGGTTAAAAAAAAAATTATATGTTGTCAACATATAGGAGAGTTGGACCATGGCTATCATACACAATCTCTCCAGTGGTTTGACTTGCCCCACTGAACACTGCTCTAATTTACATCAATCTAAATCTGGTCACAGACCACAGCCACTTCTATTTATTCAACCAGTGGACTGTAGGAGGAAAAAATTTGAAAAGATCCCTCCATCCACATAAGTGAGGTGGCTGGAGGAATCCCTCTGTCGGGAAATTGCATTCCAACAACGGGACTCAAAGCTGTCAGAATACATTGATCAGCGGCTGCAGCCATTTGCCTGCAGACACTGATCAACAAAAGTTTTCCAGCATGTCCCTTCAACAGAAGTCGATCAAGTGATCACCTTCTGTTGAGCAGGGATAACCAACCACTAATCGAAAATGTTCTGGTCCCTGGTGAACTAGCCACATTTTGATCTGCCTATGGCCAGCTTTACTCCCTGAGCAGAGGTGTTGTGTACTTGTTGATGAGCTGTCAATGAGAGCCGGGCTGCTGCTTGTATGTGAGAGCAGCAGTCAAACCCTCCTAGTACTGTCATCTCAGAGTTTAGAAAACCTGGTGCAGCACGTAGCTGATTAAGAAAAAGTGATAAAAAGCAAATTCTCATTGTATTTGCAGCCTGACTGCATTACAGTTATAAAATACGAGGGTTCAATTGGACTTTCTATTGGGATACAGGCATACCCCACTTTTAAATACACAATAGGGTTTATTTACTATTGCTGGAAAGTGAAAAATCAGGCTCGCTTCTGCATAGAAACCAATGAGCTTCTACCCCCAGCTTGTTCAATTAAGCCTGGTAATAAAACCTGGAAGCTCATTGGTTTCTAAAGTACACCTGATTTTGCACTCTCCAGCGAGTAGAAGTACGCCTCATTTTGCACTCTCCAGCGATAGTAAATAAACCCCTATGTGCACTTAAAAGTAGGGTATGCCTGTACTACATGGTAATTGAATAATGCGTCTTCAAATATTATTAGGTTCTATAATACATCCTGGTATTATGTATGTATATTGCAATGAAGTTCGAGTAAAACGGCTCCATTCATGCCAGGGAAAAGTGAGAGGGGGTTGTAAATAAATTTGCTATTTAAAATCATCTTATTGTTTTTCAGGCTATTCAGAAACAGTAACAACTTCATCAAGACTAGTGTCACTACCACCAAGTAAGTCATCGTGTTAGCATTGTGAATGTTGTGAGTGTTACATATACATTCTCTAGTATTTATGTATACTAGTTTACCTGCATTTTCTTTTTCTACAAAATAGACGTTTGTGACTTTGTGACTATAAATAATTATGGGCTGTGAATGGGGTTGTGAAAGTTCTTTCATCATTGTATTGTAACAGAAGGAGCAAACACTAGTGGTTCCAAAATCTCATACCAGGTGGGAGGAGGTGGTGGGGATAAGAAGACCCTGGTACAAAGCAGCAGTAGTTACGTCACATCAGGTATGTATTGTGGCTTTCATTTTAAGTATATTACAAATTGTAAGTAGAGATCAGCTTGGACGTCTTCCAAACCCATCTCTAACCTGAACACTGAACTCCCAGATTTTCAGACTCCAGTGAGTTGTAATTTCTCCGCCTTGCAGCTCACCGGAGTACAAAAGGGGGTGTTCAGAGTTCGAGTTAGCGATAAGTTTAAAGGACATCTAAGTTCATCTCTAATTGTGAGTGTAAATCTATAAAATCAATTATTAGTATTGTATTTAGTATGTTATAGGATATTATCTGTAGGAAATGTGAATATTTAAAGTATATCTAGGGCCAAAACATTTTTTGTTTTGGGTGAAGTAGGCAATGGTTTGAAAGAACCCCTATCTCTGTTGGGGAGATTTCCCATTACTTACTGTCCCTAAAACACACCAGGAAGTCAGTAGAAATGCCTCCAAAGTGAGGGAATTTCTCTGCTTAGTTGTCACTAGAACAGGTGTCCATATTGGAATATTTCCCTTATCTCATGTTTGAGTGACAAACATACAGTTTAAGATTTTCTATGAGTTTTTAGTCTTGGTCACCAAGACAAAAAGAAAGGTTGAATTCATATGTCAAGGGCATATACATAGACAGAAGCAGAAACCTGTAAAATTTGGCTAAAGATTCATTTATATGACAATCTGCATATAGGCAAGGTCTTTTTTTAAATGTGTATTCTTAAATGATTAAGAAATAGGATGCATGAGGTGACATTTTCTATTTTGGCCAGTAGATGGAGCAATAAAAAAAATGCCTTTGAATCCTATGGCTGTAAATGGAACTTCACTCTTGACAATGAAATCAGCTGCAGCTTCTGTAGTTACAAGATAACATCATATCCAATATATATATATTATAACACAACGACTGTCCTAGCATAATTTACACATATGTTAATTGGTTATATTAAAAAAAAATACATAAAGAATACGAAGAAGGAAATAGTTCTATTTAACAATAGAAAGGACAATAAACAAAATATGAAAAGTGATTTATTTTATTGCAATGTTCCTATTTGTCTACAATACTAACAAAACATATCAAAATCCAGCTACAGGCGGCAGCTCAAAAGTTAATATTAGCACCTCGGGATCAAGATACGCCCAGTCCCCCAATTCTACCCTCTCAGTATCACCAAACTCCACTTTCGATAGGAAGGCTTACATCTCCAGTTCTCGCCAAGCGGGTTATGAAGGTAAGGGCCATTCCAGATTTTCGGTAGACTAAACTATGTACATTTCAGACAGTTACATTTTCCTATTTGGATCTGCCAGTTATATGAATCACAATATGTATTTATTTTCAACTGTAGGAAGTTCCAGTGGGAATTCTTCACCGGAATACACAAGAAAAGAAATGGGTATGTTTAGCTTTGTAATTCAAAATCATTTCAAATACTTGACCGAGATGTACAGTGACTTGAATTTAAATGGTTATTTTTAGGCCCAAGTGGCCTAATGCTGGTAATGGTCCTCCTAAAATATTTGCATCAATAGGGAATTAACTCCAAAAAGTAGGGTTCCATGCCCTGGGTAATTATTCTAATTAATTTGTTCTTTATAATATTTTTGTTTTCTTTTAACAGCATCTTCTGCCACTAGAGGGCGCACTCAGAGCAGAGGTGAGTACATGATTAGGACATGCATGGATGCCAACAAGATCATGTAATATAATCTACCTTCAGTCTTTGTACAGTTATGGTTGGTTAACCATGTCAGTCAAACAGCATAGTCATATGAGCAGTTCAGCCTGAAATAATCTAGAAAGTAATTACCCGAAACAAAAGACCTGTTAACATTTACAATTTACACTTAAAGAGACTCTGTCGCCAACTTAAAAAAAATGCAGATACAGGCACATTAAAAAAGTATTTTACATGCTTAGATGCAGTTTTTTTTTTTTTATTTAGACATTTTAAATTTTTTATTCAATTGACTAGTCATTTCCCTAGCACAGCCCTTTCCCTCTTGCACATCATAACCGTCTCCTCTTCTGGAGTGTCTAATTATTGTCGGTGCACTGCTTCTTTTTCTGCCTCTGCCCCTTCTTTTATCTCCCTAAATAACCAGAAAAGCAAAGGGGAATATTATAGAGTGTCACTAAGTGTTGGCTCTGAGACTGCTGGAGTTGCTGACATCACATACAAATGGCAGTCTCAGGGTTTTTGGATGTATACACATCCAAAGGGACAATTTTACAGGAAAATAACACATAAAATATGTTAAACATACATATAATCATATGGGAAGATTTTTGTTAAAATGAATGGTCTGACAAAGGGGTATCCAATGTACTTTGGCTGAATATGTCAATTTTTGTAGTTATTTTATGCTCTTTATACAGAATAGTATTTTTTATTTTGAAAAAACAGATATATATAAAATGTATTATATGATTTATTTTTTATTTTTTTATACATGCATAGGGATTTACATATAAATGTGTTACTTGGTGTTACTTATTGGTCCTTTAGGGGTTTTTATAGCAAAGAATACACCCTTTTATGTATATCTAAAGTATATCCAAAGAAAGTACATTTTTTTATCTTTTTATCTTTTACACTTTTCAAATGTATTTTATTATTGTGTGATTTTACAGAAACTGAAATCCGCACTCGGCTGCAGAGTGCATCACCCTCTACAAGATGTGAGTGTTTATGTCTATTTGTCATATTTTATTACTGACATAGAACAAGCAATCATTTATATGTAATGGAATTTCTGAGATATCTTCTTTCTAAGGAGTTTTATTTCTTTGACATTTTACACACGTGAAGTTTAGGATTTAGAAAAAAAAAATTAAACCAGTATAGAGCTTTTTATGTGCTGGCAAATATAAATGATATACCCACGGGCAAGTGAAATAGACAAGTGTTTCAAATACCTGTCCTGGAATTGAACAAAGAGAAAAGTTGCAAAAACTTCACAAAGACACAGCACACAGGGGTTGATTTACTAAAGGCAAATGGGTTGTTTACACTGTATGGGAAATTTCACTTTGCAGGTGAAATTTTCCCTTTGTTTAGTGAATGTGGTTAGGATTTACTATGCAAGGAACATTTTTAAATCACTGTTTTGCTTGCACAAAATAGGATGATGGTCAGAGCTTTACATATAAAGATAAATTGATGTGGTTTGACGCACCATGAATGATGGGCCTCAATCCCTAAATACGCATACAATAAAATTAGGCAAATCACTTCAAAACATATTAGTACACCCCATTACAAATTTATTGCATAATGCAGATTTTATATTAACAGTTTGTAGACACAATAAAATTCCAATTAAAAAGAGAAATAACAAGCTGATCCATAATAGGTTACAATAATACACAATATAAATTCATAAAAAATCTTCATATAAGTATACATGATGTTTTTGAGGATGGTAATACATGATTTTTAGCAAATGGAAATACATGACTACATAGTAAAGGCATCCTATAACTCCACTCCTCAGGAGTAGATGCAAGAAATTATCTATAAAGATGATAAGAAAATGGATGACTCCCAAAATAATGAAAAGATAAAAGGGGAATAATATGTTTACTTACAGGTCAGATAAAAAAAAGGGCCTCAGCCCTGTGAGTAGGGGGTACCAGGGGATGTCTGTTTCGGGGGCTGTGGTAATGTGACCCAATCAGACCTCGAGGGCAAATGGAGGGTGGGCCAAGTTTCCAATAAAAGGTGGATGCAAAATATATGGGTCAAAAATATAGGTCAGAGCTTTACCTCATTCACTAAGATAAGCAAAAATGTATTTGTAAAGTGAACAGCCTATTTGCATTTAATTAATTTAACCACACAGTGTGCAAATACAGTACTCAATGAAGACACATCACACATATAGGGGGTAGAGTGATCTATATTCAAAAACACTATATTGGGTATTTATAAAGTCAATTCAATGTGGAGTGATGCAGTAACACATAGCAGCCCACCAGAAGCCTTATTCTGTAGATAACTGCTATTTGTAAAGTTTTAAATGTGGGCAGCTTTATTAGCAATGGGTCAGGCCCCGTACACAAGTTCCTTGTGAAGCGGCGGAGGATCTCGGCGAGTCAAGTTTCCTCATTGACTAACGAGGAAATAGAGAACATGTTCTCTATTTGGCATCGACGAGTTCCTCGTCGGTTTCCTCGGCCAAAAGTGTACACACGACCGGGTTTCTCGGCAGAATACGGCTCCGATCGAGTTTCTGTCTGAATTCTGCCGAGAAACTCGGTCGTGTGTACGGGGCCTTGCACTATATTATAGAATGTCCAACTTTTTGTAGGTGATAAAACTGATTTGTTTATGTCTCCCTTTTTTTCAGGGACAGAACTCGATGATGTGAAGAAACTGCTGAAGGGCGGCCGTTCCACCAGTGTGAGCCCCAGCAGATCCCCAACCAATACCCTTCCCATCCCTAAGAAAGCTGCTGTGGAGACGAAGATGGTAACAGAAAGCTCTCAGTCAGGTGAGGGTCTGAGACAGCACTGTGCATGGCTTTCACCGTCATGACATTTACTGGTTCTAATCAGTGGTTCCTTCATACAGTTTCAGGGTCATATGACACCACCATCTTAGATTCGGCACTCCCATCATACATGTGGACCTCCACGCTTCCTGCAGGGTCATCTATGGGTGGCTACCACAACAACATGAATGGCATGGCCTATGGGTCTTCTATGATGAATGCCCAGTCCTCAGGATCAGGTAGATTTATAAAAGAAAAATAATGGTTGACCAATCTATGCCTATGGCTTTTGTTTTTTGTTTTTACAAAGACTCTTTATGATTTTTCTTTTTAGTATTTGGAATTCCCAACAATCTGGCCCCCAGCTCTCCTACCTTACATTCAGGACTTTCCTCCTCCTCTGCAGGTAAATGGCTTACTTTTTTTTAAATCTCTTTATTTGGATTTTCGATGTTGATACAAAAGAAGAAAATACACAGTAGCAGGCGGTGTGGCCCACACAGGGGTGTGCACCAATCTGAGTAAGAAAATACACGCACCAAGTGCCAATAACAAAAAAAAAAAGAATACAATCAAACTAAACCACCTAACAAATACAGCTTGTGTGAATATGTGGCTGAGATAAAAAAATTGATAAACTCTATTCCATAATCTTTCAATAGTTCATGCACCAGACAGTGATGGAGCTTTTACATGAACAACTTACTTTACTGCAGTTTTAGGGAGAATAAATAAGAAATGTGTTTAACCACTTGCCGACCACATAACTTGCCGCTGATCCTTCGGTACAGAGGAAGAACGGTGGTCTGCCTATGTAAACAAGGCAGATTGCCATTCTGTCAGTAGGGAAAGCATGTATCCTGTGTTATAATAATAATAATATAAAATTAAGAACCTTGAAATACATTTAAAAAGTGAAAAGCAAAAAATTGCAGTTCAAGTTTTAGATTTTGGGTTCATAACCTTAAAAAAACAGCCCGGAGGGTACATAGGTAGCGTTCTATATGTTTTCCAGTTAGTACATTTCCTCCCCGCTGCCTCTCTTCATTTCTTCACATCTTTCAGTTTGGTTTTTAGTGCTTTTTCACTCAAAATTATTTACTGCCAGGGTTTTTTTTCAAATCTTACAAAATGGCTTTGCAAAAGTAAACTTTGAATGAGCGAAAGTAATTTAAACTGAACATGTGATAAAAACGTCATAAACAGAGACTACCTTCAGCAGACTGATCAGCAGATCCAGAGATATACTGTAGGCAGCATAAGTCAATACAAATCTTAACTTTTTCTGCATAAATTGAGTTTGATCACATAACTTCCCATTTCCCCAGCCTCTTTATTTGTCCTATGCTGCGATAGGCAGACTCAGAAAACAGTATTTGATTAAACTCACCAGCATCTATCTATAAACAAAATATTAGCAATGATCAGACTAACCATTAAATAGTATCACCTTATGTACCACATGGATATATGTTATGCAATAAATAAATAAGTCTTATTGTATATATAACTTTTTTTCTTTTTGTTTTCCAACACAGTATTCGGTGTTCAAAATAATTTGGCCCCATTACAAGCTCAAGGACCTACATTAGCTGCTGCTCCCCTTGTCCACAGTGCAGTCCAATCTGCACATTCAGGTTTGTGTGCATTGCTCATTGCTCAGTTCTGTGCACAGTGATTGACTGGACTATGACTATATTCACGTGGGTGACTTTTTTTTCAGGAGGATATGGAGTGCAGAAGAATATCACACAAAACACACAAAGTGCAGGTGGAGTCGGCAGCACTCTCGCCTCATCAGCTGGTGAGTTGATCTGATTTGATGATGAATTTAAGGATCTTTACATGAATTTACTGATATGCATGGTTTACAATAATGCACACCTATAATGTAGTAAGAAATATCAAGCAATCAATGAGGAGGGGAGGACAGATTGGCACTATGCTTGATTTTTGCAACAGGAAGGGTTTGTTTTGACATAATTTTGCAGCCAACCCTAGTCCTTTGTGACTACAGTCCTACTTAGGACTGTAGTTCCCATAATAATAATTTTGGGCTAGGGCCTAGTGTCCTATAGTGTTACTATAGTTTAAAAAACACACACAACTATCTTTCCTTAATAGTACAAGAGCTTAAAATATATAAATCAAGATAAAGTGGGTAGTGGAGTAGAGCATTATGTGACCCTTCTGAAGAAAAAAAAAAAAAAACTTTAATAACTAAAACAAAATGACAAGGGCAGTGTCCACATTACATCACTGCCTTCTTTGGAGAATATAATTTTTTACAATTCTACAAGTGCAACTTACAATATTACTAAAGGCAAAACTTATTTTTTTTAGTTTAGATTGGAGAGGGATTAGAACACCTATTAGGTTTTCATTGCTGTCTGTGCCGATCTGTGTCTATTTTTGTCCTGTGTACCATTCTCATCGAACGTAAATGAAAATGCCAAGTTTTTGGTTGTCCCCATAAAAGTAACAGGGGGGAAATCTTCCAATGGGGACACTAGATTTGGTGACCTAGGGGGCTCAAGGAATTACCTTAATTTGCAGGGATTTCCTCTCACATTCTGTTTGGCTTTGTGGACAGGAAGTGAAGGTAAATCTCCCCAATGGGACTCAGATGGCAAAACCTCCCTTACTCTATCCCAAAAAAATGCCTGTAGTTCTACTTTAAATTTCATATTTTTTTCCCTGTTAGAATATTTATTGAACATTTTCAAATGTGATCTAATAATATCAATATGCTTCACAAAGGTAAAACTGGAATTGAACATGGACATATACATCTCAAGTGAAAGGCATAATAGTCATAAAACTAATAGTAATGAATAGAAACCAGGGGGGGTTTGGAGGGTATAAGATTAGTAGAGCAGTCCCCTAGGGATTCCCAAGCTCCCCAAGGTAAGGGTAAGTGTCCCCTTGTATCCACACTCCAAAATGGTCTGAATGGACCTCAGTATGTTGAAGACATGAGGGTAAAAATTGCCATTACATTTGCCATAGCATGCTAGCTGGTTAGTATATCTTTGTGTGTGAATAAAGGAAGTCAATATGTATTTTTTTCCCTCCATTCTTTTCAGTAACCAGCAGTAGAACTCAAGGTGAAGAAATCCTCAGCAAAGATTACAAGTTCCTTCTGCTGGAGAAGGAAAAAGCACCCGCTAAGAAGGATGGAGACATGCTGATAATGTCCAAAGACAGCGGAAAGGTCTTTACAGCTGCTAGCGTTGCCAGTTCAGGTATTTAGCACAATCATGCCAATCATATTATATATACAGAGCACAGTGTACAGTGCAGCAATTCTTACCAACAAATCAGAATTTATCTCTCTTTACCTTAAACTGATGTAAGCTGAATGTTACTAAAACTGTTTATAAAATGAACCTCTTAGATATGACACGGTGGAGAGGGTCAGATAAGTCAGATGGACTCAAACCAGCTGCTGACAGATGTTTTATTATACATCCGATATCCACATCTAGTCCAGTATTTATTATCATGCAGAAAAGACATTCATACTATTGTCTCTAGGTCCCTGACCGATGATCTACTTGAGTGATAAGTTCCAAAAAACCTTGGAGTCTTCCATTTCCGGCTCCTATAGCCTGTCCTGTAGACTCAATAAACCAAATAAATTTTACATATAACACCAAAACTGTCTCCCATTTCAGATCGTATTTCCTTTTATTGTGCAAAGGTTATACACGAAAAATACCACAGTAAATGTTAAAACTGCCACACTTCAAAATGTATTTTACATCCCCCAGGGACACAACACTGTATACATTAACAATAAACCAATTTGTGAAACATTAATATTTAAACATAAGCCCTGATGAACAGGGAGTACTTTTACCCCCAGAAACATGTTGGCTGCCTGACAATATCTTTTATCTCATTTTGGAATAAATCTACACCTGGACATTTAAATTTTTGTTGTGGCGCTTTCGATCTTTTTATCTTTCACAAGTCAGAGGGATAGTGGCGATCCTTTGGGATGGAAAAGCTGGTGCCCTTAATCCAGATGTTTAAATGATATTTTATAAATCTTACAATGAAAGGGCAACCATAGGGTCCTAGTGCTTTCAATTTGTTTTCTACAAACAATAAAAACCTGACATGGGCTCTAATGCACGTACACATGGTCGGAATTTCCAACAACAAATGTTCGATGTGAGCTTGTTGTCTGAAAATCCGACCGTGTGTATGCTCCATCGTACATTTGCTGTCTGAATTTCCGACAACAAATGTGTGAGAGCTGGTTCTCAATTTTTCCGACAACAAAAGTTCTTGTCAGAAATTCCGATCATCTGTAGCTAATTCCGATGCACAAAAATCCTACATATGCTCGGATTAATTAGACGCATTCTCAAAATCATTAAACTTAATTTTTCTCAGCTCGTTGTAGTGTTGTACGTGACCACGTTCTTGACGTTCGGAATTTCTGACAACATTTGTGTGACCGTGTGTATGCAAGATAACTTTGAGTGGACAATCCGTCGGAAAAAAATCCACGGTTTTGATGTCGGAATGTCCGATCGTGTGTATGCGGCATAACTGTTCCTGATTCTACCCAAAGCAAAAAATATGTTTTTCTTATGCCTACAGTTTAAATTACCCTATCTTAGTACACTACGTGCTGCCAATGTGAATGCTGCCTTTGGCTTTGTACACATGGGGGTCTGAAGCACAGAACACATGCGCTCATATCTGAACCCTCTATTGATAGGTCATACTGTGGCACCCTTCTAAATGTAAGGTATATAACCCATCTTCTCAGTCCCTTGAGTTTGAGGCTTTGATGTTGTTTATGTGCACATTAATGTTACACATAGGAAACCTTTCAAATCATCACATTGTTTGGATATTTTCCCAGGTTCATATGGTGAAGAAGCTCTAAAAAAAGAAAAAACGATGACAACCAGTATGGACACCTCATATAGAACAGAGGCTAATGGTAATTAATGTGTTCTTCTCCTACATTTCAATTGAAATTACAGTAATATAGACTAACATGTATGATGTTATATCCTAGGAGGCCTAAGGGGAACCAAAGACAAAGCAACATATGCAGGTAAGGAATCCTAATTCATTAATGTATTCATTTTATTTCTTATATGTCTATGTACATTACCTGATGTTGTAAAAATGTACAGCAGTCATTTACTCCCAAGACTCCATATTTTTCAAAATGCAGTTGTTAAACTAAGGAAAGTCTTAAAAGGGAATACAAATAATACATATATTAAAAGCATAATACTATTAGTATTAGAAAAGTTAATAAAGTATGTATAAACAAACATCTCACATAGTGCCTAATTCATATGTATTAATAATGCACATATTAACTCCTTGTAAAGTCTACTAACGAGAAATCTAAGATTTTGAAAGATTCTTTAACCATGAAATGGTTATTAAATGGTATTAAACCCAAAACCCAAAATGTAATTAACTGTAGCTAATAATAATTTGATGTGGTGTCTGCATTAGTCCTTTTTTTTTAGGATTTTTTTCCCATTTGTTTTCACCTGGTGATCTGGCCAGGAACACATATCCTGTATTAGAATGCCCCCACTCTGGATGAAGGAGAACAGGGGGACATTGGACCACAACATAGTCTGGGGGGATGGGAGTGTTAAATGGACTAGCAGATTTAGATACACAAACAAATTGAAGCCAAACACCAGCTAATACTTTATAAGCAGTTACAGCAAACAGTTTTTACTTTTGGGATAAAAGTTTTATATACATAAAACTGATCATTGTTAGCAACCCTTGCTAGTGTTAAATGGTTTGCCTCATCTCCTAATTTGACACTCTACTGGAGAGCTTATTCTGTTAAAAAACGACAGACTTAGTGGCCAGATTACCATGCAAAATTAGAAGAAAGAAAGCCTGAAAATGAAAATGAATGCAGCCATCACATCTAAGAATTGGTTAGCTGCAATATAATAAATGTCTGCTTTTGGGTTTATTACCACTTTAATTTACAGGCAATAATCTGGCATTTCTGAGGAGCCTCAGAACTAATCCACAATACCAAGATGTGTCAAAGTGATCCACTAAGTAGCAAGACTAAAAACCATAGAAAATATGTTTTTTTCCCATATATTATCATTAAGTCTGGGTTCACACCTATGTGAATTGGACCCGTATTCAATTCACATAGCAGGAGAATGTGACTGGCTTTCTATGGAGTCGGTTTAGTTGTCCCTGGGGCAGCTGCGGAGCGCACTGCACAGAAAAGCTGTGCATCTTTGCCTTCTGTTCAGGTTCGAATTCAGGCAAAGATTCTGCCCTGAATCGTCCCTTAAACGGAGAACAGGGACGGACAGTGTTGCTGTGCGATCCGCGGGCCGTTTAGGTGTGAACCGAGCCTTAAATCTCCAACCATGTGTTTAGATCCTAGTGCTGGCCTATGACCATAAAGCTTCTTCTTTTTTATTTTCTTATTATATTCATTATTGCTTGTTACTCACCACAGAGATACACCGGGTAGATGGCTTGAAGTCCGCCAATGATCAGTATGTTGAAAGACAGGATAGTGGAGTGGATGGAGCCTGTGGACCATGTGCCACCTGCTGCAAATGGTGGATGTGGGCGCTTGGGTTAATCCTTGGACTATTATTCCTTTTGGGACTGCTCTTTGGACTGATCACTCTTTGTAAGTAATCATCTCTTTTTTTTATGTACTATTATGCCAAAACAGGACATACAACACAACTGAAATGTAAATCCCAAATAATAAACAAATTCAACCTTTAAAAATAAACTATAGCTTTATCAAAGTTTTTTTAGACCTTGAAGATAGATCAGCTTGGTATAAATAATCAAATTAGTGTGTATAGTTTAATTTTTAAGTTATATACATGATCATCGAGGCAGCCATGAAGCCATGGAGGCAGATGAATACTCTGCTACCTGCTTTACAGTGTTATACAGTGTTTGTTTGTTTTTTCTTTACTGCTCTTTCTCACAGTGAAAGTGTATAAGTCAGCTGACTCTCTGAAAATAATGCACTCCCCCAAGGAGGCTGATATCTTATGCAAAAGTTGTTAAAATGGAACAAATCTGTATCTAAGCACCACCAACTGAAATTGATAATACATTTATTTCTAATATTCAAAGCAAACTCACCCATCCATCCACGTCTCCATGCTTTATTTTGTTGAGAAATAACTTTGAAAAACACCACTAGCATTTCTAGCTGCGGCCATCTTGAGGAAAGGCAGATGATTCATGTAGCATTTACTTCCTGGAATTCATCTGCCCTTATGTCAGGCTTACAAGCAGGAGATTGTGCTTAGCTGAGAAAGCCAATCCTCCCCTCCTTCAGATGAAAGAAAAAAACATGTACATGAAGACTCGTGGGATGTTTAACATCATTTTGATCTAGACCAGTAACCAGAAAGCAACTGAATAAATTAAAAAGAAAAAAAAAGTTTAAATAAAGTAACTATAATATACAGTTAGGCTCATATATATTTGGACACAGGCACAATTTTAATTTTTTTAATGGTATTTACTAAAACATATTCAAGCTATATAATGGATAGGGGCTGAAAGTGCACACTCTCAGGTTCCCCGTTTTTTCAAGGGACCAAAAGTAATTGGACATTTGAATCAAAAGCTGTTTCATGGCCATTGTATTGTGTGTATTGTATGTAATACATTTGTTATATTACATTTTTGACCATATCCCTACTTTATTATCATGCCTTTAAAGTCCATGACTGGCCCCTTGTTCTTCTGTTTTCAATTATATTAGGACGCGGAACGGTTACTATTTTCATGTATCCGCAGCACCACTCTGCGTGTTGATACATATTTCCTCTATTTAAACTGTTTCATGGCCAGTTGTGGGCTATTCCTTCATTATGTCTTCATCAATTAAGCAGGTAAACAGTCTGGAGTTGATTCTAAGTGTGGTATTTGCATTTGGAATCTATTGTTGTGAACCTACATCATGTGTTCAAAGGAGCCATCTATGCAAGTGAAACAGGCCATTGTAAGGATTCAAAACTAAATCCATAAGAGAGATTGCAGCAACACTAGGCATGGCCAAATCAACAGTTTGGTACATTCTGAGGAAAGAAACATGCACTGGTGAGCTCAGCAATATAAAAAGACATGGACATCCACGAAAGACAACAGTGGTGGGTGATCACAGGCTCCTCTCTATGGTAAAGAAAATCCCATCCACAACATCCAGACAAGTGAAGGACACTCTCCAGGAGGTGGGCGTATCATTGTCAACGTCTACAATCAAGAGAAAACTTCACAAGAGCAAATATAGAGGGTTCACCACAAGGTGCAAACCATTCATAAGCATGAAGGATAGAAAAGCCAGATTAGACTTTGCCAAAAAACATTCTTTGGTCAGATGAAACTAAGATTAATCTGAACCAGAATGATGGAAAGAAAAAGATGTGGAGAAGGCTTGGAACAGCTCATGATCCAAAGCACAAAATGTCATCTGGGCATGCATGGCTTCCAATGGCACTGGGTCATTGGTGTTTATTGATGATGTGACAGAAGATAGAAGCAGCCAGATGAATTCTGCAGTGTTTAGAAATATACTGTCAGCCCAGATTCAGCCAAATGCAGCAAAGTTGATTGGACGATGCTTCACAGTACAGATGGACAATGATCCAAAACACACTGCAAAAGCAACCCAGGAGCTTTTGAAGGAAAATAAGTGGAATATTCTGCAATGGCCAAGTCAATCACCTGATCTCAACCCAATTGAGTATGCATTTCACTTGCTGAAGGCAAAACTAAAGACAGAAAGATCCACAAACAAAGAACAACTGAAGACAGCTGCAGTTAGAGCCTGGTAAAGCATCAGAATGGATAAGACCCAGTCTTTGGTAATGTCCATGGGTTCCAGACTTCAGGCAGTCAGTGCCAATAAAGGATTCTCAACAAAATATATAAAAATTGACATTTTATTTATGATTATATTAATTTATATAGTTACATAATTACATAGTAGGTGAGGTTGAAAAAGGACACATGTCCATCAAGTCCAACCTATGTGTGTGATTATATGTCAGTATTACATTGTATATCCCTGTATGTTGTGGTCATTCAGGTGCTTATCTAATAATGTTTTTAACCTCCCTGGCGGTCTTCCCGAGACTGACACAGGGTTAGATTTTCTTGATACTATCGGTAACCCCGAGTCAGTCTCGGGCTTGCCTCGCTAGATCCACAGGCACTTTTTACTTACCTTGTCCCTGGATCCAGCGATGCCACCGCGCTGTGTGAGCGAGCGGGACCTCGCTCGATTCACATAGTGCCTCCGTGTGACGCCGATCTCCGTTCCCTGCGACGTTACGACGCACGGGGACGGAGAACGGCGCCAAATTCAAAAACGTAAACAAACACTATACACACAGTATACTGTAATCTTATAGATTACAGTACTGTATGTAAAAAAAACACACCCCCCCTGTCCCTAGTGGTCTGCCCAGTGTCCTGCATGTCATTTTATATAATAAAAACCTTTTTTTCTCCCTGCAAACTGTAGATTGTCCATAGCAACCAAAAGTGTCCCTTTATGTCAAAAATAGTTTTAGATCAGCTAAAAAACAGCGATAATAAATTATAATCACTTGCAGAATTGTGCGATAGCGATTTGTGGGGAAATTCGTCATAAAAAAATAAAAGTAATGACAGCGACAATTCTGCAACTGAGCAAATTTCAGTGATTTTGATTTGATTACATTATTGAATAATTTTTATTATAATTATATTATTATTTGTTATAATTATTTATAATTATTTATTATATTATAATTTATAATTTTGTTTTTAAAAAAATGTAATACACGGGATGCCTATTAGAATCTTGTTTGGTCAGATTTAAGTGAGTTATTTCTAAAAATTACAGACCTACAATATAAAACGCCAAATTTCCTTGCAAATAATGGTACCGCTTTTAGCATGTTTTTTCTGAAAGAATCATACCGCCAGGGAGGTTAAACTATCGATGCTCCTCGCTGAGACCACAACCTGTGGAAGGGAATTCCACATCCTTGCTGCTCTTACAGTAAAGAACCCTCTACCTCGTTTAAGGTTAAACCTCTTTTCTTCTAATTTCTTCTCATTCCACGTGTCTTGTTAAACTCCCTTCTGCAAAAAAAAGTATTATCCCTATTGTGGGGGTCACCATTACAGTAATTGTAAATTGAAATCTTATCCCCTCTTAAGCGTCTCTTCTCCAGAGAGAATAAGTTAGTGCTCGCAACCTTTCCTCATAACTAATATCCTCCAGACCCTTTATTAGCTTTGTTGCCCCTCTTTGCACTTGCTTCATTTCCAGTACAACCTTCCTGAGGACTGGTAACCAGAACTGGAAAGCATACTCTAGGTGCGGTCGGACCAAAATCTTGTAGAGCGGTAGAATTATCGTTTTATCTCTGGAGTTGGTCCCCTTTTTAATGCATGACAATATTCTGTTAGCAGCAGCTAATTACATTTGAGCCCCTAAAAATGGGGGGCTGTGTATAAAAATGGTTGCAGTTCCTAAAATTTGTACTTGATATTTATGCTCAACCCCTAGAATTAAAACTGAAAGTCTGCACTTCAAATTCATTTGCATTGTTTCATTTTAACTTTATTCTGGTGGCATACAGAGCCAAAAGTATGAGAATTGTGCCTGTGTCCAATTATATATAGACTTAACTGTACCTCCCTATCTATTTACTAATGCTAACAGCATACGGATTAAACATAGTCAATGTTGATTGAGATACTTTAGTTCCACTTTCAAAAATTTGGCAGATTCATTGTACTAGGTAATCTAGGCTGTCACTTGCAGCTTATCTATCGCTATTTTCATTTAATATTATTTAAATTTTATCAGTCATAGCAGAAATATAGGGCCTGCCACTTGTAACTTTCTGAAAATGCTTATTGCCTAGCTGTTATGCTGGCTCTCTCGCTTCAATGCTTGCTGATTCACTATTGCAATGCAAGTATGCAAATAAGGAAAGTCAGAGAAAAGTCACAGGGAGGGAGAGTGTGACAGACCGCCACTAATATTTTTAGAAGGAAAGCTTAGCAATGACCATGTTTCTCTCATGACATACTTAATTTAAATACAGTCTCAATTAAGCAAGTATACTAGTACATAGCTCAAAAAGGCCAGATACATTTGACTTCATAAATTACAGTACAGTATATCTAAAGCTGTAACCTTTTTTGTTTTGAGAGAGCAAGGAAATGGTTAAAACTCTTGGGGAGGTGTCCCCACTGGAAAAAAAAAACTTAACTCTTGTTCCTTTGACATCTATGACAATGATCACAAGGATTGATAGAAAGGGTGAATCTACCCAGTGGGAACACAAACAGAAATAAAAAAAGTTTTATACTTATTCTACCTGGTATATTGCCTAGACAGCATTTCTGTAATTCTGAAAACAATAAGTATACCTTTACACTGTACTTATAACCACCCCTCTTTGAAATTGGATTGTTTTTGATGACATTCTTCAGAGACATAAGTGTAGACTTAATGAAATCACCAGCACAAATGTGGGTTCAAAATTTATAAATGATTACTTTTTAGGGCAAGATGTGAAGAATCTGAGGCAACGTGTAGACAATATGGAAGGCTCTGGCAGTGCGTTGGGGCGATTGGAATCTGGTCCTGTATTACGCTCGGATGTGAACCTAGCCAGTTCAATTCCTGCTGGTGGCACGATTACTGGTCTATCTAAAGATGAAGTCTGGTCCTACGTAAGGGAGAGGATGTCGGCAGAAAGAGGTAATTGTTTAATAGTTTTGTGTTTTAGCGGAACATTATACCAATTAAAGAAATAAGCTTTTATGGCAATGACTGAAAATCACATCTGCCATCACTGTCCTCTGGAATTTTCCCACAGTGATCTTACACACTTAGGCTATATACACTATTATACTATTAAGAAGCTGAAAAAGGAAAACCACCAATGTTGACCACAAAAGAGCATTCAAACACGATGCTTTACATTCAAACTACTTTATAGATTCTAGATTATACATACTACTGCACTTGTTAGCTTTATATTTATATTGTTTGTGGTGGATTCACGTACCTGCGCTTTAGCTTACGGCGGCGCAGCGTATCGTATTTACGCTACGCCGCCGTAACTTACAGGAGCAAGTGCAGTATTCACAAAGCACTTGCTCCGTAAGTCACGGCGGCGTAGCGTAAATGGGGCCGGCGTAAGCGTGCGTAATTCAAATGGGGAAGGGGGCGTGTTTTATGGTAATATGTGATGACCTGACGTGATTGACTTGATTTACGTGTACATATCTCAGTGTGCATTGCTTCCAAGTACGGCGCAACGACGTATTGGTTTCGACGTGAACGTAAATTACGTCCAGCCCTATTCGCGAACGACTTACGCAAACGACGTAAAAAATTCAAATTTCAAAGCGGGAACGACGTCCATACTTAACATTGGCTGCGCCTCCTAATAGCAGGAGCAACGTTACGACGAAAACGACTTACGCAAACGACGTAAAAAACTACCGCCAGGCGCACGTACGTTTGTGAATCGGCGTAACTAGGTAATTTGCATACTCTACGCTGAAAACGATTGGAGCGCCACCTAGCGGCCAGCGTGAGAATGCACCCTAAGATACGACGGCGTAAGAGACTTATGCCAGTCGTATCTTAGGCTAATGTCGGCGTATCTAGCTTTCTGAATACAGAAAGTAGATACCCCGGTGCAGATTTGAATTTACGCGGCGTATCTATGGATACGTCGGCGTAAATTCTCTCTGAATCTACCCCTTTGTTTTTAGAAATCTTGATGTCTTTTAAAATGTTTAACTAATTCCCAAATTTCCCAATTGCTACAGGAAACATTGCTGGTTTGAGGGGTGAGCCTGGACCGAAAGGTAATTATTTGTTTAGAACTTGCTGTATTTTATTTTATACCAATTCTGAGAACTACAAGGCGCCAGAGTAGCATATATTTTTTGAACAGCATAAAAACTTTGTTTTAATGGTAATACTGTTAATTGGCCTAATATAAAAATAATGGAATTATTAATAATAATATGTATTATTTTTATTAGTTATATATTTATATTTTATACTTATATTGGGTGCAGCTTTACACTAGGCCATACATTGTTAACAAAAAAGAACAATAAATATTAAAGGACAAACATAAAAGACCCTGCTCAAATAGTCTACAATCTAATAAGCAACATGGAATAATACAAAAGACATAATATATGAAAGGCCTGTGGTGTTGTATTTTGTTCTCATATGTTTGGGATTATTTCATCTGCAGGTGATTCTGGAATGCAAGGAGAGAAAGGTTAGTGATCTGTTGCCTGTTGCTAGAATTTATATTCAACATAAAAAATCAGGTGAAATGTAGCTTTGTATTTTACGTTTGTAGAAGATGTTGGATGTATAAATTATAACAGGGCAGAACAGGGACATATTGAAATTTTTAAGTCAATGATGTTTTCAGTATTTGGAGGAAGATGTCAGCTAGTTGACCATGCCGAACCTAACAGCATATAGGCAGACTATTAAAGACCAGCATTTTTAGTATTCTCTGTTTTAAGTATGTACATTGCAAGCATTGCTGCTTCACTGTATGCTGACAAATTGAATTAATATTTCTCTGGAATAAAACTGCATGGCATTTAATGTCGGGTTCTGAGTCTTGTCAAGTACTTAGCAAGGGTATCAGAGCATTAAATTATTACAAAAGGTTCTTCAAAAAGTTCCATAATTTTTTTATATGTTTCGCACCACAGCGTAACAACTCTTAGGCCTCGTACAGACGAGAGGATATCCGCTGGAAACGGTCCGCCGGACCGTTTCCAGCGGACATTCCTCCTCCGGATTTTGATCTGATGGCTTGTACACACCATCAGATCAAAATCCCCACGGAAAACATCCGCGGTGACGTGCCGCGCCGTCGCCGCAACGATGACGTGCGACGTGCGCGACCCTGGAAGGTAAATACTTCCACGCATGCGTCGAATCACTTCGACGCATGCGAGGGAGGGGATCGGGCGGACTTATCCGGTGAGTCTGTACAGACGACCAGATAAGTCCGAAGGACAGATTCCAGCGGATAGATTTCTTAGCATGCTGGAAATCCATCGGCTGGATTTTCATCCGCTAGGCCCTACACACGACCGGATCTATCTGCTGGAACTGATCCGCGGATAAATCCCAGCGGACAGATCCGGTCGTGTGTACGGGGCCTTATACAAAACTGCAAGGTCAGCTGGTTTACCAGACAGACTAGCCACATGATACTCTCAAATACAACCAATTACTACTACTCCCGCCCTCTCTGTTTCCAACGAAAATATAAAAGATAAAAAAACGATAGAAAAAAACGATCGTCTGTGTGGAAGTCCATCGGTCAAAAATACATGCATGCTCAGAAAAAAGTCGACGCATGCTTGGAAGCATTGAACTTCATTTTGATCAGCACGTCATAGTGTTTTACGTCACCGCGTTGGGCACGGTCTGATTTTTGACCGATGGTGTGTAGGCAAGACTGATGAAAGTCAGCTTCATTGGATATCCAACAAAACAATCTATCGGATTAGAGTCCATCAGATATCCGATCGTGTGTACAGGGCTTTACCCTAGTTGATAATAGTTTAATACATCACTGTGAAAAAAACATAGTGAAGCTGTTTTCTGTAAAGGTGGATTGATGATGATTTTTACAAAAGAGCTCATACTAAACCTTTTGGCAATAGGCAGAAAGTATGACTCAGGGGTTCAATTTGGAATGAACAATATCCTGCCCTCATCATAGCAATTCCAGCTCAGTAATACTTACCATCCAGGAGACATGGATAGCAAACATAGTAAAGCTAGAAAACCTTATGGGTCTGCGTTACATGTAGACTCTTGCTAGGAGGGTCTTATTCAGAGTTTTTTCCCATTACTTAATTTGATGTTAATGTTTATGTTACTATTACCCTTAGCTTACTCTAATAATATAAAAGTAATTAAGTCACTGAACTTAATGACCTTTAGAAAAATCACACTCTTTCACATGGTTGCATGATTACACGTTTATTATTTAAAAAAAATTAAAATGTGTTAAGCTGTTTCTCTGACTATACAATTTGACACAGTGTTCTGAAAGTTAAATAGGGAGAAAATATCACTATGCAAAGTAAATCTAAAGCCAAAAGGTTCTTTTTTGTTGTTTTGGGTATAGTAAGAAATGGCTAAAAGGTTAAAACCCCTGAAAGTATGGGAACGCCCCTCTTAGACAGTTGTCATTAGCAGAAGTATACATCTGCATCATTAGTCTTGCCTGTGGGTATCCAGGACATATTTAATGTTCCAGCATAAAGCAGTAATAATCACTGATTATTCATTAAGTGGGAGAAAGTCATATATTTGCTCATTCTTTTTCAGGTGACAGAGGATATCCAGGCTCACAAGGTAGGGAAGAGTTGGAACCCAATGTCATCTGCTATTTATTACTGAAGGAATATATATATATATATATGTTTATTTATTTATTTTTAAATCATGACTGTGACGAGAATGAAATTGCCTGCAAGGAATTAAATTAACACACCTGCAAGTGTAACAAGTGGCACTAGTGCATTATGGGTGGAAATAATGTGGATTGGTCAGTGTAGATAAAAGGCAGGGCCCTATTATTATTAATATGATAAATAAAAAACTGCCCTCAGTCGAATAATATGCTAATATGGGTGTCGCACATAGCAATTAGTCACAATTTTACTTATATTTATCAACTTATTAAAAAAAATTACAAATCTAATTTTATAGGTTGTTAGATGGATTTCAAACTCACTATTTCATCACTTCAATGGCCATCATTCAGTCAGTTCTAAACATCCTTTTACTCTGTAACAAAGTATATTTACTGTTGCCTGATATTGTTAGTTAGATTCACTTTGTAATCTTTGTTATAGGAACTCCGGGTCTCATTGGTCATCCTGGCACAGAGGGACCCAAAGGACAGAAAGGCAACGCAGGTAAGAAATCGGCTATATTAGTGTACATGTAATTCTCAAGATGGATTCAGGTTAGGGTTTAACTTTGTGGGATATGAGACATCAATGCTCTGCCATTTGTAGGTGATTCTGGTGTGGAAGGTCCACCTGGACAAAGAGGAAGGGATGGCTTACCTGGAAATCGTGGTGACCCTGGTTCACCAGGCGTAGGAGAAAAAGGAGACAGAGGTAAATGTTTTTTATGTGCGTTTCAATGTAATAATAAGGTTAAATGTAGGCACATATATATTAATTTACATCGGAGCTGCATGTATGGCTTCTATTAATGATTGGTGGTGCCAAATTGATTATGTAGCTAGTTCTTCGCTAAAGGCAGTAGATAAGGACTTTGGTACTCCCTGCCTCTCAGTCACTATGTTTTGCACAGGGACCTCTACAGATATTTCACTGTATTGAAGTATACAAGTAGCTGCTCTTATTGTGTTTTTTTTTTTTTTTTTACTTTATTCCTATATAAAGTTACTAAGTATTGTTTCTAAGGATTATCTCATACCTAGTTTATCTACTACAGGTTTGCCAGGTGAACCAGGTGTGCCAGGTTTAGCTGGTGTTCCAGGACAAATGGGACTAAAGGGTAAGCATGTTTTAAAAACTCTGTACTACTTTAGGTCCATCTTAAACTGGTTATTAGGCTGATGAGCAAATTAACTATTAGTTCCTTTTGAATTTGTAACTAGATAGATATGCTAGCTGTATTAACCTACTTCTTTTTATTAGAAGTCCCTCATCTAACACAGTTCTTGACAACTCTCTATACTCATGTGACATCAGCTGAATGTCACTATGGGTCCTACTGTAAAAGATCTTACAACATAAAACATAGGAATCTGTTGAAAATTTGGAACTAATTAATAAAAAAATGTTGTAAAACCAGTGAGGCTATATGAAGAATCTCAAAACAGACCACTCTTAAAATGTAATATTTAAACACATTTCAGGCAATTACTCTTTGTTACAACTAAAGAATATCTAAAACCAAGAACAGAAAAATTAAGATAAAAAGAGACGTTACCTCTGTAACCCACACGCAATCTTTAATGTCAAATAAGACATATATACAATGTACACATTTTTTGAATCATATAGGTAAAAGTACATACAAAAACAAACATTAAAACAAGCAAGCTATTTGCCTAACCAATCACCCTATAAAGTATAATCCTAAAAAGTCACAACATTATACTCCTGTATGTCCACCGGCTCTATGTTTTTCAAATGGCACTTCCACAGGACCCACTCTCTGCTAAATCAAGATGAGCTTTGTATTAGAAATATTAGAATATTACAAAAGTGAAATGGCTGGTGGTCACAATAGGATTTCTTTACATAGTCCAAAATAAATTATACATAATACATACATTATATAATTTATTTAAAGCTGGGGAAGGGCCATTAGCTTCCCCAGCCATGAAACATGTAGACCAGGTGGACATATAGGGCTACATTGGTATGACTTTTCAGGATTATACTTTATAGGGTATTTGATTATCTATCTGGCTTGCTTGTTTTAACAATTGTTGTTACGTTTGATTGATTTCAAATAACAAAAACTCAAGAATAAACATTTAATGTATTGCAGTACCAGTCCGTTTTCAGGCTAAGTAAATTTTCTGCAAGAACAGAAACTTCCTATGAACCAAACTGATAGCTCATGTTGTCAATGTTTCCAGCTACCTTCTCAGAATTGCAAAATTAATCCTCCTTATGTAATAGAGAATAGGAGATGGGGATGTGTTTGTTGTCTAAATCAGGAGGGCAACCTAGGGTCACAACACTGTTCCTCCATAGATACAGTGGAATAAGTGTTGTCACTCCAGGAAAGAAAGTTTTTACTGTCAGGATTACCACATGAAAATAAAATAAAATAAAAACTGAAAAAGGAAACAAATGCAGTCACCATAACTGTGGACAAATTATTTGCAATATATTACATTTTAGTTTTGGAGTTTAGATGTGCTTTAACAACACAATATAGTCCCAGTAGTCTTGTAATCTGCACTTTGTAATATAAGGTCAAAAATTTAAAATGTTAAAATCTAATTTGCCATTAGAAAATTTGCATCTTGAATTACGCTTGGAATACGAAATATAGAGTTATTCAATGGCGCATCTGGAGGCTGGCAACAAATAGTTCCAAGAAACTATGGCTCGTGGTCCAATAATATCTATATATAGTCTAATATTTCAATTTCTATCTGCAGGTCTGCTGGGTCCTCAAGGTCCTCAAGGTCTTCCAGGTATGTTGTCACCAGTGGCAATTAGAGAAAATAATAAAATATATAGGATGATTTTGTGATGATGTGACACAAGTTGGTAACATTTCATTATCTCTCTTTAAAGCTGAATAAGCAAATACTGTTTGAATACAAGAGTCATAGGTATTCTTATTTGATCTTGTGCTTTGTGTATTTCTTACAGATCTGTGCAGTAGTTCAGTGTAAAACTTTGCTGAAATTATCTGTAATAAAGACAAGTTACTGCTGCTGTTTCTCCTTGTGCAGGGTGACTGGTCTTGTTTCCACCCCCTGTAGTTTTCTGCAGACAGCCTTTAGTGGGTGGATGTGTTGGGTCCCTCCCACAGCTCTTCTCCCTGCACAGACTATGGACAGCTCAGTGATGATGTCACTGCTACTTTTGCAAAATAATATCCGGGTTTGCAAAGGCACACAAAGTGTATTTATATCCATTGTGGCTAATAAGGAATATATTTAAGTGAAAAGTTATTTTTGCCTGAAGTTCAGCTTTAAGCTTCCCATTGATGTTCTTTAATTGAGAACTAAGGATACTTGTGGACCTCACAGTGTGGAAGAACTGCAAGTCCCAGCACTGCCAAAAGCCACTAATTGCCAGACATGCTGAAATGTGTAATTTCTCAAAAACTGCAGGCATAGGTGTGCACAGCCTATTGCATTAGGGTGTGAGTGAGTGAGTGAATAACTTGTATAGCACTACAAATGCTAACTGAATCGCCTCAAGGCACTTGGTATCCATTTCCTTCTATTTAGCCTTCAGAATAGGTGGGTCTTGAGTTTTTTCCTGAAGGCCTGGTGATTCACCTCCGTTCGGATATTGGTTGGTAACGCGTTCCACAGTTGAGGTCCTTGGACTGCAAATCTTTGTTCTCCTTTGGTCTCGTAGCGGGCCTTGGGGATTTGTAGTAGATTTTGGTTAGTTGATCGAAGAACGCGATTGGGGTTGTGGTATTTTATTTTCTCACAAAAATATTGGGGGGCGATTCCTTGTACACATTTGTGCGTCAGGCAGAGGGCCTTAAATGTGATTCGGTCCTTTACGGCCAGCCAGTGGAGGGACCTCAGGGAAGGAGTGATTGATTCCCATGTTTTTTTCCCTGTTACCAGTTATGCCGCTCATATGCGTGTGTGTGTGCATGTGTATATATACTGACAGTGTGAGTAGAGACGTGGATGGTGTCATAAGGGCAAAGATCAGTGTCAGTAGGGCAGTTACAATATTATTAAAAAAAATTGTACAAATAAGATTTTTTATTTGGTGAAATATCATGCCTCGTACACACGTCCAGTTTTCCCATCTGGAAAACTGCCATGACAGCTTTTGGCTGGGAAAATTGGCTGTGTGTATGCTCCATGGCAGTTTTCCCAACAGGAAAACCTCCAGCAATCGCAGCAGGAAAAATGAGAACATGTTTTCTTTTTTCCTGCCGCGATTCCCAGCGGTCTTTTTCCCGGTAGTTTCCCTATGGGAAACACTGCAGTGGAGCATACACACAGCCAGGATTCCTGGCCAAAGATCTCACCACAGTTTTCCCGACGGGAAAACCTCGGAAAGTGCCCGAGCAGGTTCTCCATTTTCCCCCCGGGATTCCCGGCGGACTTTTTACCGCCGGGAATCCTGATCGCGCGTCTAAACATTGGAAATATGAACCACACTGGGTGATTAGGGTATGCCCAGGCACACCTGGCACACCCTGTGCGCACACCTATGACTGCAGGACCATAGGTTTTCTAGACTCATTTACCTATTTATAGGCTTTAAGATAATTTACTTCATAAGACTCTGACTAGCAATCATATTTGAATGTTTCTTCCATATATATAAAGATTTAAGGTATACCTTTTTTTTTAATAAGCTAGTAAACTTTTAAAGTAAAAATATGTCATTCCATTTTTTAATAGGTACTCCAGGGCAACAAGGTTACAAAGGTGAAGCTGGGATTCCAGGACCTAAAGGTAAGATCATATTCAAACCTGACATTTAATATGCCTGCTGGTCTAAGCATGATAAATGCTTGGACCCATTAGTAAAGGAAACAGTGATAGCACCTATACTACTTGGTTGGGGGTGGGAGACTCCCTATCAAGCTCAGTAGATAACACATTCAGCTTAATAGCAGTGAATTAAATCAACAATGGTTGATGCATTCCACTACTGCTGAATAGCCATGCACTACTATAGTATCTCTGCTCTTAGGATCTCAAATGCTTTTGTGTACAAAAGCAATGTATAAATGTATAGCAATGTAAAAATCTTTTGGCAATTGTTTATGTTAATTTAGACATGTATCTTTATTTTCCCAACCAGGTGAAAAGGGACTCCTTGGACCATCTGGAGTTAAAGGTATGTAACATGTATTGTCTAGCACTTGTTTCATCTGTTCTCAGGCCTATGTACAACACTATATAGATTTTGTGTTTTAATTTGATAGAATAAAAATATGTTTGGTTTGTTTTAGGTGACCAAGGAGACAAGGGAACCAGAGGTCTTCCAGGTCAGTAAGAGAGCAATGCAGTGCCCAAGATGGGTCACATACATGGCAATATTACTAACTATTTAGCCACTACCTATTTTCTTAAGACCTTAACTGAGCAAAATGTATTTGGCATACATCTACTCTAAATTGACCAAATGGCCTCCAAAAATGTTTAAAATGCATTCAATGGTGCCTGAATTTCAATATGTGAATCTGGTGGATGTGTTATACTTGTTGGCTCTGTATCCTAGAGTTTTCTAGAAATATGGATCATAATTAGAAAAAAATATACAGAAATGCTATTAATTTAATGTCTGTTCTGCATATGGTCTTTTTTTTTTTTACCATACTTGTACTTCTTTATAGGAGATCCAGGGCCCAGAGGATTACCAGGACCCTCAGGAGAAGCAGGAGCTAAGGGATCAGCAGGTAAGATCTCATCATTTTATGATTATCAGGCCTCGTACACACGACCGTTTTCCTCGACAGAATCCATCAAGAAACTTGGTGGCAGAGCTCTTTTGAACTTTTGAACTCGACGAACAAGTTCTCTTTTTGCTCGACAGGAGTCTCAAGTTCCTCGTCGTGTTCCTCGACGGGCTGGTTTTCGACAAGAAACACGTTCGTGTGCATGCTCATAAAGTATGAGACGGGAGCGCACCTTTGGTTAAAAGTAGAGTTTGTAATGGAAATAGCACATTTGTCACGCTGTAACAGTCTGAAAAGTGCAAATCGTCTCTTACCAAACTTTTACTTAACACGCAGTAACATGAGATTAGCAAAAGCAGCCCCAAGGGTTGTGACAGTTGAATCGAACGTCCCCTGCCGTTGTATGTGTTGTACGTCACCGCGTTTGAGAATGAGGAGATTTGGTCTTGATAGTGTGTACGCAAAGAAAGCTTGTCAAGTTTCTCCACAAGCCTGACAAGGAACTCGTCGAGGAAAACGATGTTTCATTTACAAAAAGTTCCTCGGTCGTGTGTACGAGGCCTAAGAGATCAAATGCCTTGCTGTGTTCACAATTTTTGTCAGTTAGCAAAAAAAAAAACATTGTCCAATCTTTCCAACATTGTTCTGATATTTACAAAGTAAATAAAAAAAAAAATCCATAAACCTAGGCAATCAAAACTGAGAATATAATATTAAAAATGATTTCAATGCTTATTTTCAGGTCCATCTGGACCAGATGGACATCAAGGTCCAAGAGGTAAAGTCTGGCATTTATTTTAAGCATTTATATATTTCATTATTGTTTGTCATTTAATACATGTCAGTCAACTGTAATGGAAATTAAAAAATGTACTTACAAAAAAAAAAAAAAAAAGCTAATACATTTGTCTCTGCTTCAAAGGTTTGTACCTTGGACCATGAGAAAATATCAAACTAGGACATATAACCTCCATATCATTTGTTAGAACATCACTCTTCCAATCAACACTGATTTTATTTTATTTTTTAAATCTTTCTGCTGCTAGCATTAGTAAACAGGTTTTGTTTGTTTTAAACTTTATTTTTTACATTTCTTCTTAGTTACTTCCTAGTTTTCTGCCTATGCAAATTATGTCATACATCCCAGGAGTCTTTAGGAGTGGAGGAGGAGGGGTTTTCTCAGCTAACACAATAAAAAAATAGTGCTGGAGAAATATTTTAAATTAAAAGTCACTAGTGGAAAGTCCATAAAAGTTCAATCCTGGTATATTTAGATGAGAATGGCAGGTGGATAATCAAGCTGAGCACCAGTGGCAGCACTCTTAGGAGCAGTGGCGGCTGGTGTTTTTTTTCTTTTGGGGGGTGGCAAACAACACTCTACGGTTGTTCGGTTGGCGGCAGGTTGCGGGCTCCTACGGGCGGGTTGTGGACTCCTATGGGTGGCGGGCAGTGGGTGGGTTGCAGGCTCCTACGGGAGGTGGGCATCGGACAGCGGCTCTAGTGTCCTCTCCTCCTCTTCTGAATCACGGCGGCTTCTGCCATGTGGCTCCTCCCTCCTACTCCTAGGCATCCAATATGTGTTTTCAGTCAATCAGATACAGTAATAAAGCATGGAGACATGGATAGATGAAGAAGTTTTATTTGAATAATAAAAATATCTGATGCTCAGATGCAGTGAAGATCCGTATTAAATTCATACCCACAAATTCACCCAAACAAAAGAATGCACACAACCATTGCAGTTCACTACACACAATAATAGCATCAGGGAGAGGGCTTGGAGATTGACTATAGAACATTGTGGAATAAACATGCATGATTGGATCAGCGAGGTATGCATATTTATACCACTTCAAGATATTGTGCAAAATATCTTATTCAAGCCTTTGCAATAAAAAAAAATATGATTTTTTCTCTGTAATAATATCTATTGTCTATGGTGTTCAGGTGAACAAGGAACTATTGGATTGCCTGGACAAAGAGGACCACCAGGATCGTCAGGAGACCCCGGAATTCCAGGTAAGAAGCTTTCTTCTCTCCTGAAATAAGATTAAGGGAGCAGCTTTCAGCATGAGCCATATTGGCAGTATTAAATAAGATACCTTCGTACATTCAGATCACTTCAACATTTTAGCTTGTCTGTCTATAGGCATAGCAAAGATAACCTTAAAAGAAACAGATAACATGCTCTTACATTGTACGTATTGGCTTTAACTCTCTAGGAAGGCAGATTACGGAATGATCAAGTAGTATGGGAACCGAGGGTAGACCTATCCCCCTTTGTTTTGGTTGACCTCTATGTCATTAATTTCTTTATATATTCTGAAATCTATTGTATTTGCCCTTTCTTCTTTGACCTGCTTAAATAATGACCTGCCATTGCCATTAGAGCCAGCAGGAAATATGTCCAATAACTAAAATAATGCAAAAGTCAACTCTTTTTTTTTTAAATCTCTTTATTGATTTTTTCCATATCCATATGTACATTTCACGTCTTAGATTTGTCAACTTACTCAAGAGCTTCTTATAAAATCATATTAATAAAAATGATTTCATCACAATCACATTAGATACACTTATAGATTTAACCTCTTTATTATCCCTTTCATCCATTGGTGTATTTCCATCTCACTTCCGTATCCCCCCACCCTGAAGCCGTCGTAACATTCTCTATCCAATTCGCCAATATTTTTGCATATTTCGCCCTATATCCTCTGTCACAATATGTCTCCCTATACAGTGACAAATTACTATTTACCACATTTTTCCATTGTGCTATCGAGGAGGCTTCCACCCTCTTCCAATTTAAAACTATTGCCTTTCTTGCATAGAAAAGCAGCAGGCCCACCTGTGTTCTTCTTTCTATAGAGACCTTATTTTCCTCCACTAATCCCAGTAGGCAGATCTCTGCGTCTAGGTCGAGTGAAACTGACGTCACTTTGTCAATTACTCTCAGAATCTCTCTCCAAAATACCATTATCTTCGGACATAACCAGAATATATGGATAAAGGTACCTGCACATCTCCAACAGTTTTGAGAATTTGATGGGGATATTTTGAACAATTTATACGGTGTATAATAACTCCTGTGTGTTATTTCAAATTTAATTAATTTATCCTGTAGTGAGACTAAAATCTGGAATGGAAATTTATATATCTCCCCCCAATTATCCTGTAGTGAGACTAAAATCTGGAATTGAAATTTATATATCTCCCCCCAATTTTCATATCTCCCCCCAAAAGTCAACACTAATATTAGAAAATAAAGAAGTTTAGACATGGTGTTACTGAGGAGTTACCATAAGAAAAAATGCTTCTTTGGTACCAAAAACCTGCTTCAGACATTCGACTATATGTTTCCAATAAGAGCAACAATGTTGAGAAAAACACTGAAGGCAAATAAGCTGATAGCTTTTGCAAGGGATTTTTTTACTTCATGAGGGCATTTTTCTTTACCCTAGTCATTGAGGTGAAGCTTTTCCATCAACCATTTATGTGCAAGCAAAAATACAGTTTTTTTTTCCTGGCATGTGATTGGATATTCTGCAAAATTAACTTCCACCACATTCACAAAGCTAAGGGAATATTTCCTTGCAAAGTGAATTGCCTATATACTTTTAGTAACTCAGCCTGAAATAGTTCTGTCCACAGTATCCTATATATGTACTGAAGGTGTTTTTATTTTTTTATTTTTCTGTACAACCCTTCAATAGTCAGTTTCAGCATAGGTCAGCTAAACAAATGTTTGGCCGTAAAATGTACTACTTGCTCTTATTATGTCATTCTCACTCAATTTTATTGGATAGTACCTTGTTCTGTTTGTGGGCAGAGGGTTGGGTGTACATAATGTAAAATGTCACAGAAAGTTTAACCCATACATAATTTATTTACTGCAAAGAATCACAAAACACATGATACCTATTTCCACATAATGCTTTCCGTTCAGTTGTTGCTTTAATTATTCACAACGTGAAAGCAGATCTTTTTAGAAAGCTGGTTTTCCTGGCACAGCATTTACATTACAATGTAGTTACATAAACTAATATATTCTTTTGCCTTATTTTTAGGACTTCCCGGAGCACAAGGCCCACCAGGTAATCTTTCTGAACTCAGTATATAACATGTATGTAAAACACTCATTCCAACCAAACTCTCAGACAGTAGGCAGAGAGAGCATTGGGCTGGGAAATGTCTACTGTCCATCGTTCCATTATACATTCGTATCCTCCTGATGAGAGGACATTTTTACTATTTCACAATTCTACACTGATGAAATCTAAAAACATCAGTGCAGTCTCTCGATATGTTTTTTATGTACATTTCAGTTGTACACCAAACATGCATGTAAGTTATGAAAATTGGGTTGGCTATAGAGCAGATGGGTAATACTATGTTTCTGTCCTAAATTCTTCATATGAGTTTCATCCTCCTTTAACCCATTGCAATTATATTTATAATAGTTAAGAATTTAAGAGAAATTGTAGGATATTTTTCCTCGTTAGTATCATTTCATAACGGGTAACCATATTGTTAGACTTGTCAAATGAAATGTATGTACAGTATATGTTATTTTTAGTTTGTGGATAACTACAGTTGGCCATTTGGCAGGAAATAGTATATCAATTGATGTTGATATATTCTATAAATATGTAATGTAATTAGTTTTTTTATTGTGAATATTTTTAACTGTATTTTAAAGTGTTTGTAAACCCTCACCTTGTAAAACAACCCATTCAGTTTAAAGGGGTTGTAAAGGTACAATTTTTTTTCCTAAATAGCTTCCTTTACCTTAGTGCAGTCCTCCTACACTTACCTCATCCTTCGATTTTGCTTTTAAATGTCCTTATTTCTTCTGAGAAATCCTCACTTCCTGTTCTTATGTCTGTAAATCCACACAGTAATGCAAGGCTTTCTCCCTGGTGTGGAGTGTCGTGCTCGCCCCCTCCCTTGGACTACAGAAGAGTCAGGACGCCCACTAACACACAGCTCATTTCTCTATCTGCAACGTAGAGAGCATCCTGACTCTCCTGTAGTCCAAGGGAGGGGGACGAGCACGACATTCCACACCAGGGAGAAAGCCTTGCATTACTGTGTGGAGTTACAGACAGAAGAACAGGAAGTGAGGATTTCTGAGAAGAAATAAGGACATTTGAAAGCAAAATCGAAGAATGAGGTAAATGAAGGAGGACTGAAAAAAATTGTACCTTTACAACCCCTTTAAAATAGAAATGAAAGGCAAAACATTTGCGTATAGATTATAAAAATAAAAGTATAGATACCTTTTTTTCTGATCACATATCCTCTGTTCTCAGCTGCATAGGAAATGGAGGAGGAGAAACAGCAGCACACTGAGCTTCCCAGTGAAAGGTTGTGCAGGGGAGCTGAGTCAGGGGGATGTGTCAGGACAAGTCTGATCATTAGAGGAGAGCAGCCTGAGTTCCCAGCATAGCTAGGGAACTGACCACAGTGTATTCTCTTGCTTAGTTTTTAATAGGAAAGCAGAGGGACTGGCATGAACTGCAGGGATTTCACACAAAGGAAGCAATGCAAAGAGAATAGGATACTTTTTCATACAAGTACATGGTACTGCAGGCACATTTCAGGAATATGAAATGTTGGGTTTACAAACGCTTTAAATGAAAATGGGGTATGGTAAAATGTATACTGAATATCAGTCTCCAAACTATTTCCTGTTCAGCAGGACTGGGAGAAGGAGGGGCGGCATTAGCAGTCAATCACTCAGCAGCTTTTTTTGTCAGTAATCAGGTAGTAACTTAACTTTTAGGAAACCATCACAAACCATCCCTGTAATGCGTCTAATATGATTATTTCCTACGATTGTCATCTCCATCTAGTGGCCATATTGCAGTATTTTGCTTAAATACCTTAATCTGGATAATACTGCATTATGGCCACTAGGTGGTGCTGACAATCTTAGGAAATAAACAACAGACACATCACTATGCAACGGATACATTTTTGCTTTGGCTGGTGAATATTACTAATTATATTATCCTGTTAGGAATTTTAATAAAAATTTAACAGCAACTATTTATTGTAAATCTTAACTGTTTTAGGACCACCTGGAACACCTGGACGAGGAGGAGCCAAAGGTAAATAAAAGGATGAGACGATATTTGAAAGATTAGAGATTTTACATTTGTTTTCATCTACTTCAAAAAAGAGTATTATGCAAAAAATATTAACTATATATTTCTGATGCCTTGCCATATAGGTGACCCCGGAGATCCAGGAAGAGTTTCTTCAGGTACATTCTTATATTTAATTATGCTCAACTGCTGCTCTGTTTTCCTTGATATCGTCTACTGTAGATACAAACTGTACACATTTCGAGTGTATATCAGTTGATATGTATTTTTCAACTTGATTTATTAACTGTCATAGCAGTTATGCAAGCATTGGAGTATCTAACCATAAAAAAGCCCTAAGGGGCATCATTACTGATACTACAGTTTTGGATTGGCACCAGTCAGCTTCACCTGTTGTTTTCTTATACTGTATATGCCAAGGATCCCAGTGACGGAATATAGTTGTTTGGGTGTCTCGTTAAGACCATTTATGTGGCCATTTATGAACAATCTAGGTAGGATCAATCACAAAACGAGCAATTAAAATTACATTTTTAATAATAAAATGAAGCAACACACTCGGTATCATTACACACTTTGCGATTGACTGAAAATATTGTTTAAAAATATGATCTATCAGACATAAATCTAAAGGAGCTATGAAAAATAATTGTTTAATTGATATATATCACAGTCAGTTCTCCGATACACAAAATTGGTCAAGAGCTTTTTAAATCAGTCATATTGTTATGTTTGTGAGCACCTTAAGAACTCCCCAAAACCTTGCGTATTCTTAACTAAGAAACAACCACTGGATAGTGTGACACCATCTCTAAGCTTGTTTGCAATATTTGTATCATTTGGCAGAAAGACAGGGTTGCTCTTTTATGCTGTATAGTGGGATATGCATAAAACAATTATGTGCTCTATCCAAGCCCAACAAAACAACAACTCAACTCATTTACTGTATATGTACAGTAATTAAAGTATATCTTTTTTTCTTTGTGGTTAATTGGGGGGATTTCCATTCACATGGAAACATGATAGAAAGTACGAAAAAAAATCTCCTAAAGTGAGAGGATTCTCCCTAGTGTCTCTTTTGGAAGATTGTGCCTTACATGCAACAGCTATCAAATAGTAATGGTCACCAAGAGAAATATAAGGGTGAATCAGTCCACTGGGGACACAGACAGTGGTAAAAACATGAAAGAGGTTATAACCATTCTCTACTAAAATGTAAAGAACATTTTGACATTAGATGCACTTAAAGATCTGTATATAATATAGCAAAGTAATAATGCAGTGTCCTGTCTTGCAGTATAGTTAATATTTGTTTTTCTTTCAGATTCTGGTACATATTACATGCCCGGACCACCAGGACCAGCAGGACCTGTGGGTCCACCTGGATCTCCAGGAGTCTCAGGTATGTTCACATACTAAAACTAAACATGGCTGGGTACTGGACTAGCCATTGATCATGCTACCATGATTATGTATTATATATAAGACTTTAAAAATTAAAGTGGTATTTCAATGTATTTATTGGTTTTGAGCCACATTGTAAGAACTCAAAAGCAAGCATATAGGTCACCCTCGCAGGGGCTAAGGAATGATCATTTATTACAAAGAAATCCAAGAGGAATACAAACATAACAATCATAGTTAAACCTTCTTGTGATTGGGATGATATTAAAGGATAATTAAGGTGAAATGGAAAGAGAAGAGAAAAGGCCATACACCACAACCTTTTCACAGTCCTCCTAGGGGAGGTCCCATTGCTGAGACTGACCCCCAAAGGATGGAGTCTGGAAGAACAAGAAATGCAGAAAGAAGGTAGGAGGGCATAAGAAAGGACAAAGTCTAGAGAAGGAAGGAAAAAGAACTGATACACCGCCGGAAACAGGCAGAGGAGCCCACAACAAGCTGGTTGGAGTGAGGGAAACTCATATGAAATCCAGGGTTATTAAAGTGGTATTTAATCTAAAAACTAAATTGTAATATATTGCAGCTTTCAAATCCTTAAATGTGGTGGATGCATTAGTTTTATTTGTTTAGGCTTTTTTTCCCCTGGTGATCCAGCCCATAATTCACTTCCTGTCTTAGGCCTCGTACACACGGCCGAGGAACTCGACGTGCCAAACACATCGAGTTCCTCGGCCAGTTCAGCACTGAAGCCGCCGAGGAGCTCGGCGGGACGAGAGCTCCCATAGAACAACGAGGAAATAGAGAACATGTTCTCTATTTCCTCGTCGAGCTCCTCGTCGGCTTCCTCGGCCGAAAGTGTACACACGACCAGTTTCCTCGGCAGAATTCAGCCAGAAACTCGGTCGGAAGCTGAATTCTGCCGAGGAAACTGGTCGTGTGTACGGGGCCTTAGAGTGTCTCTATTCTGGATGGAGGAAAACTAGAGACACCTTTGGAGAGCAGCATTGTCAGTCTGGGTAGAGGGTAGTGTTTGACTAGTAGATTTGGATGGACTTGACTGAAAAATGTTATCTGAACTCCAGCTAACCCTTTATAAGCAGTTATTGCAAAAAGTTTGTTTTACATAAATCAAAAAGCTGACCTTTTTAAGCACCCCTGTCAGTGATAAATGGTTTGTTTCAACTCTCTAACTGCCATGTTGTCTGAACAACTTGGTCTGTTAAAGTAAGGCCTCGTACACACGATAGGTTAACCAGAGGACATCGGTCCAAACCGATCGTGTGTGGGCCCCATAGGTTATTTAACCTTAGGTTAAAAAAAGCCAACTTGCTTTAAAATTAACCTATGGATTCCTAACCGATGGGAAAAAAACGATCGTTAGTACGCACAACCATCGGTTAAAAATCCACGCATGCTCAGAACCAAGTCGACGCATGCTTAGAAGCATTGAACTTCATTTTTTATTTCAGCACGTCGTTATGTTTTACGTCACCGCGTTCTGACACGATCGTTTTTTTAACCGATGGTGTGCAGGCACAACGGACCATCAGTCAGCTTCATCGGTTAACCTATGACAACGGTCCTTCAGACCGTTCTCATCAGATGGACTGATCGTGTGTACGAGGCTTAAGTTGAACAATAACAGATTTACTGGCCAGATCTACTGTACAAACATATGGCAACCACCTCAACCTATAACTAGCCTTTGCAGCAAGAAGCACATGGAAGGGCAACTCACATCAAAAAATAAATAAAAAATCCCAGCTTACTTACCAGCCAGCCTGCAACAAAACCAAATCAATCCTGTCCAACAGCTCACATTAAAAACAAGGGATTTAGTTGCACATATGTATAAGATGCAATGGCCACGACAAGGCACCTCAGTGTATTGCAGTCCTAACTATAATTTTGAGAGTCTCCCAAACTGGAGCATATATAATAGTGCATAGATTAAGGGCAGGTTTGCCTGGAGGGAGCCCACTCCTCCTTAAAGGTACAGGGACCCATGGAACACCCAGCAAGGGCACATTGGCAGCTGAAGGTATCCAGTGCGTCCCCGCACCAATTCACGAACTGTACAAACAAATGGCAACAACCCCAACCTATAACTAGCCGTAAGCATACTGTGTTTTTTTATAACCAATACAATTATTTTCAAATCAAGTTAGTTTGTTAATTTCTGCTGAATTAAACTACCACTAGTAAACATTTGTTGCATTTTTTTTCTATGACAGGTCCCATTGGGCCATCTGGTCTTCCTGGAACACCAGGTAATTAAAAATGTATCTATAGTAGGGATTTAAGCTCTCTGTAATTTTATTATTTTTAATGCATGTGCCATCAAGCAAGAGTTTCAAGTGTTGGGCTTTTATCATTATGGGGGTAAACAGAATGTACTTTGAGCAAATATGCTAAAAAAAAATATTTCTTTGACCAGGTATCAAAGGAGCCCGTGGTGACCCTGGTGAACCTGGTATCTCTGTCACAAGATCAGATGGTATGTTTCTGTTATGTATCATGAAATGTATAGACATTTGCACGTTTGAGAGGTCTATAGGAAGACTGGGTATTATTTCATGCCAAGGTATAGATATATATCTATATATATATATATATCTATATATATATATATATCTATATATATATATATATACTGAACACCAGGCAGGTCCTTTTTCAGTTTTGGGAATAGATGGTAGTCCGATGGTGCAAAATCTGGTGAGTATGGTGGATGGGTAACCAGAGAAAAAACACAGAAATTGATGACTGCACATGCTTCATTTTCTCCATTTTCAATTCAGATTGCCAACTGTTTACAAGAAGCACATGAAAACTTTATACTGTGCATTCGCCATTTTTAGAGTTGAACATCTGGAAGAGTAGCTTGGGTCAGTGATAAAGTTTAATATCTGTGTGGTCACTCTTTCCACTTCAGGCCTTAAACTTTTGGGATGCCCCACATACACAGTATATAATGCCTTGTTTGCAGGAAATATACACGGGTTAGGTGCTTAAAAAGATGAGTCTAAGCATCTAAAAGAGGCTTGTTTTTACCTCTAATGCCGCATACACATGATTGGAAATTCCGACAAATAAACCGTGGATTTTTTTCCGACTGAATTTTGGCTCAAACTTGTGTTGCATACACACGGTCACACAAGATTACGGCCATCAAGAACGCAGTGATGTACAACACAACAACGAGCCGAGAATAAATTAAGTTCAATGATTCCGAGCATGCGTCGACTTGATTCCGAGCATGCATATTTTTTTTGTGCATCAGAATTGCATACAGACGATCGGAATTTCCAACAAGAACTTTTCCCGAACCAGCTCTCAAATTTTTGCTGTCGAAAATTCCGACAGAAAAAGTCCAATGGGGCACACGGTCGGAATTTCCAACCAAAAGTTCACATCGTACTTTTCTTGTCGGAAATTCTGATCGTGTGTACGCGGCATAAGTCTAAAGCAGCATATAGCCAATTTAAAGGATTACAGTTAGTACTCCTGATCTTTGTAACACAGCCGGACAGCCAGGTAGCTTTAATTGTAGGAGAAGTCAGCATTGACAGCCTGTGTATTACTCTCGACAGATTTTATCTAAAGCACATGTGTCAAACACAAGGCCCGCAGGCCAAAATCTGGCCCACAATGCCATTTCATGTGCCCCTTGCACCTCTCTCTGCCCCCACCTTGTCTCAGCTATCGGCTGCAGAGAGGAGGACACACACAGTACACATCTGAATGAGTCAGCTAACTGACTCAGAGGAGGGATACACCCTCTCCTGATTCAGATCTCTAGATCCTCAGTATGCAGGAGTAATGAAAAAGTGCAGAGCTAGAGCTGGGGTTTCTTATTAGGCAGCTTAGCATGTACTGTATGTACATTTAGTATGTAAGTAAGGACTGTTTTTACAAATGAAATAGGGATTTTATAAAATATCAGTTTATAAACAATACAAATACATGTTTATTATTTTAATGTCAGCTAAAAAGTATTTCTTTGTCTGTTCTTTAATTAATAAGTAAAGAAAATATATAAAAATACATACATTCTTTTAAGACATTTGCTATTGGCCCCCAACATCTGGCTTGTACAACTCATGTGACTCTTAGATCCTTTGGATGTTTCATGCAGCAGTCACTTTAGAGTTTTTCAACATTTGTCTTTCTGAACACCTGCTGCATTGCACTCTTCCCAAAAGCATCAGGTTTTATGTTTACTGAAGTTGCATACTCAGGACTCTACTAAGCTGGCAGATCTTGCTTTCGGTGTTGCTAAAACCATAATGTCACCCCTTCCGGATATTTCACGTTAGGCTTTGGAAAAAAATTATGTAAATATATGCACATTACTACAGAGATTCTTGAGACTTTTTCCGTTGCAAACACTATTAAGTCACTGTAATGTGATATTCCAAACCTTTGGGATGTCCCATAATGCAGTCTGAGTTTGTTTTAAAGTCTAACTCAGACACTTGGTCACAGATGCTAACAGACCCTCAAGCTGACCCTACCTAACACCTACTGTTGGCTTTTGTGCATATAATGACCCTCTGTCTACTAGCTTACTGGGAATAAGAATATTAGATAGCACACCATCTTTCACTTTGGTTTTTGATAATGACATGAGCCTCAATGCATTTGGTTTGGCAAACACACAAAAATATGTTTGCGAAACCATGGTTTGCTACAATAATTTTATGATAACTCTGTCTGATTGGCTGGTTGGAAGAGCAGGCAAGGGCAAAGGAGGGTGTGAAGGTATGGAAAGCTTTATGGGGGAAGGGGGTACACCAAAGACCACCATAAGTGGTAACACATTGATGAAACTCCATAGGTCTGTAAATATCTATAAAGGTCAAAGTAATTCAGTCCAGCTTAATCATTTTTCCCAGTTTTCAGATATTTAGGAAAATGTGTTAAAAAAAAAATTGTAACAAAATGGATTTCCAGGAAGAGTTTTGTAACATTTTACATTTCTTTACAGCTTCATTGATGGCTCAGGCAATGCCAGGACCTCCCGGACCACCAGGACCCCCAGGTAAAATTACTAATGGCTGTGACAGAACTGAAAAACATTTCGCTTTAAACACAAGCATTAATAATGGCTCTAAAGCGTCATTTATAAGAAAAATTCCTTGCATGAGAAAATTAGAGCAGAGGCTAGATTGGGGAATTAAGAAGGTAGTCCATCCAAAATTGAACAGTTTATTTTGGGGAAAAGTCTTATGGCAGCCTCAGTCTAAACTAGTATTGTAATCCCAATCTGCCAATCTTGTGCTCTGCAGTACTTATGCTGCTAGTTTAAAAATTTCGATTGTAGCTTCTCATTGAAGCTTCTGGAGACAACATCCTGGCAAGTAATAACAGAGAAGCAAGAGAAGGAGTTAATCAGAAGAACTAAAGATGTGTCTAGGTGGCACAACCCTCTAGACTTTCCTTGAATCTAATACTATTAAATACACATCAACAGAAAAATACTAATACAAGTCCACCTCATTAAAACAGACAAAAAAACTTTTTCAGAATGTTTGGGCCTCTAGTAAGAGTAAGTATTTTAGTGGGAGGTGCTTTTGTTCCCTCACTATAACTTGACTGATTACACTGTTTTGCTATTCATAAATGAAAAATCTAAAGTTAATACTTACGGCTTGTATAATTTTGGTCTTTAACCCAGATTTTCTGCTTTTCTTAATAAGGTGCTTCCATACAAGGCCCACCAGGACAAGCAGGTTCTCAAGGTCCAGCAGGACCTCCAGGTCCAACAGGACTAGCAGGAGCAGCAGGTACACCAGGTGCAGCAGGTCCAGCAGGGCCACAGGGTAAGTCCTTGCCTAAATTAGCATAATCAGAACATGCAGATGTACTGTATGTAATAAAAATAAGGTATTTCTGGCCTGGTTTGGAGGTAACCAGTGAACACAGATTTAGCTAGAAACCACCAATAACACAATAGATATTTGTTTTTTTGTCATTACCCCAACTTTAACAACTGACCTATACATTTAATAAACTGGAACAAATCACAATGGGAATTGAAAAACCACACAGATTTTTCTGATATCAACTTTCTTTAAACCCCTTTCACACTGGGTCATTTTGCAGGCAAACCAACCCTAAACAGCCGCTGCTGTGTCTCGGGCTTTCACACTGGAGCGGTGCGCTAGAAGGACGGTAAAAAAAGTCCTGCTAGCAGCATCTTTGGAGTGGTGAAGGAGCGGTGTGTATACCGCTCCTCCACCGCTCCTGTCAGTTGAAATCAATGGGACACTGTGACTATACCGCCGGAAATGTTCCTCTGCAGAGGTGCTTTGCGGTGGCTTTTAACCCTTTTACAGCCACTAGTGGGGGGTAAAACCGCCCTGCTAGTGGGCGAATAGCGATGCAAAATTGGCGGTAAAGTGCTGCTAAAAATGGTGGCGCTTTACCGCCAACGCCGCCCCCGCGCCAGTGTGAAAGGGGCCTTAGAGTAATGGACTAGGCTACTACTTTAATTACAACATCAAATTTTTATTTTTTTTATCCTGGTACTTATATCTTTTAGTTAAATTATATGTATGATTTATCTGAAAATGATCAGCAAAAGCAGGACCAAATGGGATTCTCTTTATGTCTTTTTTGTTTTTTTAACATAAGAATTATATTAATATATAGGAAAGTATTTAACATTCATTTCTGATTGTGTTGTTTAGGAGAAGCTAAACAGGGACCCCCAGGCCCAGCGGGTCCACCAGGTTCACCAGGCCCAGCAGGCCCATCAGGCCCAGCAGGTCCAGCAGGTGCAGCAGGTGCAGCAGGATCAGCAGGTATGCAGACATTTTTAACTGTTTACTGCCTGTCAAATATCTTATAGATAAAGTGGTGGCAACTGAAAAATACATTGTTTTGTTTCCACAGAAGCTGCAGTTGTTGGCCCACCCGGACCTCCTGGCACACCAGGAAGTAAAGGAGACCCAGGTAAGAGCAAATAATGAAACACTAAAGCTTTATTTACACTTGTGCAATTTGTCATATGACTTTGGACATCAAATTCGCATGGCAAGGACTTAAAGTCGCAGCGACTTTGAAAAGGTGCCTGCAATACTTTGGTGTGACTTTTGATGCGACTTTGATCCATAGAATGTAAATGGAATCTTAGTGTCAGGGACTAAGAGTCTGAGAAGCTTTTATACAGTAGAGTAGTTCAATTTATAGCACATGCTGTCTTCACTGCCTCATTCTGTAGCAACACAGGTCAAAGCATAAGGTTCACTTTAAAGCCAGCCTCATAGCATCTAATACTTATTGTCCCTTTGTTTTCTGCTACTGAAGTGAAGAGTAGAAGCCTTGTGAAAGCTCTTATTTGATCCTAGTCAAAGTTTACACAAGATCGATGAATCCCTCTTCACTATCATGTGATAACAGTGGGCCAGTCACCAAGCAGCAACACTGTCACATGGGAGAAGGGGAGTAGGTATCCGGTATTTTTCTTCCCTCCTGGCAGGGAAGGGAACAAAGGAAAGGTAAATATATGCAGAAGAGAGCTCAGTAATTCAAGAGTACTGCTGTTTTGCTCTGTACAGGTTTACTTTTGCATACAGTATTAGCAGTCCCTACAAGCCTTAGAAACATAAGACAAAAGTGTCGAACAGATTTTCAGTAGACATCACAGAAGAGTTTGGCTTACAGTAGAGAGAAGCTGTTAAAGTATAACTGAAGGCAAAACTTTTGTAAATATTCTCATTTTAGATAGTAGAGGAGTGGAGAGTGGAGGATTTTATTGTTGCCTGTGTCCCTGTTAGGGAGATTCACCCTTTCTGTTTTGTCCTGTTAACACTGTGAGTCAAAATGAAAGAAAATCCCAACTTTGGGTGGTCACTAGAACAGGAATAGAGGGGAAATCTCCAATGGAGACACTAGTGTTGGTGACTACCAGGGATTCCCCTACATTTGGGGGAGTTTGCTCCCTTTCCTGTTTTTGAATGGGACTATGGTACAGGAAGTGAAAGGAAATCTCCTGAATGGGGGATGGTGAAAAAAAAAAACAGCAGGGCTTTCCTTATTCTATCCAAACTAAAAAAAAAGGGTTTGCCCTCATTAAAATGTTACCTTCTTTGTAATAGCTGAGTAAGTCTGCACAAGAAAAAACAGCTGCCAAGATGTACAGTAGGCTTTCCCAATGTTTTGTGTGAACACTGTGCTCTCAATCAGCACGATGTAGTACAGGAAGTTGATGCAGAAAGTTAGCCCATTTCTAAAAGTATCAAGATATATATTGTTTTTTAATTGCAGAGAAATTAGACACAACTGGCAGAATGTATTTGTTTTTAACAATCCGTTTTGGAAAATGATCTTGATTTTAATTAGACTAATGTCCATTCCTAAAATAGTGAACCATAAATGAAAATCATAAGTTTCACATATATCCACTCAACATTTTCAAAATGTTATTTGGCTATTATTCTCTTAGCAAATTAGGTTGGCCCAATTGCAGTGTGAGAATTTTCACTGTATTTTGGTTGTTATCCAACTGGCTGTTAGGCGGCAACAAACACTGGGATGAGTTTACAAAAAAGTCTAAAAACAGAATTAACACCCATCCGCTACTGATAAAAATTAACAACCAGATATTCTCTTTTACTTTCCTATATAGTTTTCATTACTTCACATTTTATAAATGACCCAGTATACAATCAGTGAAGAACAAAGGCATTTGGCTAAATGAATCTTTTAATATAATCATTAGGGCAAAGGAATGTATTTAATTCACACAACAATCATTAATATTTGTGTTTTATTTCTGTAGGTGATCCTGGTCAAAGAGGTATTCCAGGGCAACCAGGTAAAAATAATAAATATATATTTTTATTTTCCTACTTTCTTTGTAGATATTTAGTTGTGATAGAAAATATAGCTCCTCATCCTATCTCAAGCTATGATGGTAGTGAAATTTACAAACTGGATTTAGGAATGTCTGTAAATAACTGCATTTCTATCTTACAGGACAACCAGGTGATCCAGGTCAACCAGGAATTCCGGGATCACAAGGCCGTGATGGTCAGTACTTTTGTTAATTTGATAAAAACAACACATTTTCCACAAAAACAAGTTTGTTTTCAATTAGTTAACTATATGATACCAATTATGCCTGATTCTTGCATTGTCATTTCAGCTGTTGGACCTCCCGGACCTCCAGGAGGCCCAGGATCTCCAGGATCACCTGGATCTCCCGGAAGCCCAGGACAACCCGGACAACCAGGAGAGAGAGGTAATGTATATTTCACAGATCTTACAGATAACCGAGTACCAACCTAAGGCTTGCCATACATTATACATTTTCCTTTAGATTTATCAAAACATATAATATGAGGTCAAACCTAAACACTTCCAATAATTATGCAATCAGGCAGGCTATTGCACTACATAGTTGAAGTCTAAAGAAAATTGAACAAGAAAATTACGTATGACCAGCCTAACTCTCAAATGGGGCCATCTGGTGATTTCCTTTTGTCTGTGCCGTCAATGTTAAAAATGATCACGCCCCTCTTTCCTCAAACATGCATCTCATCAGTGGTTACTCAGTTAGGATTAGACGGGGGTAGAATGTATGTTTAGGGTTAGGATTAGACTTTAGGGCAAATGGTAGGGGGGTTAGTTAACAATTATTAGCATATTAGAGTTGTTGTGATGTCAAAAATACAAATTTTAAGCAAATATACAGGCACATATGTTCATTATCCAGGTAAATTTGAGTTTCAAAGGGTGACATTACAGAATAAAATAACTAAGCAGATCAACAGTTTGGATTTCAAATTTTATTAAATCTACTTGCAGGTGAAGCTGGTATTCCTGGTGCCCCTGGTATTCCAGGAAGCTCCAGAGGTGAGTAAAAACATGTAAAGTTGGTATGAATGTAGTAAGCTATGAAACAGTATTAAATATATATCATTGTACACAGATTAGCCATAACATGACCGCTAACAGTTAAGGTGAATAACATTGATTAGCTCATTATTATGACATCTGAATGGGATGAATTAGGCAGCAAGTAAACACGTTGTCCCTGAAGCTGATGTGCTGAAAGCAGAAATAATGGGCAAGCATAAGGATTTGAGCCACTTTGACAAGAACTAAATTATAATGGCTTGATGACTGGGTCAGAGCTACTCCAAAACTGAAGCTTATATGGGATTTACCGGGTCTGCAGTGGTCAGAACCTGCCAAAAGTGTTCCAAGGAAGGGAAACCGGTGAACTGGCAACAGGGACATGGATGGCCAAGGCTTATTGATGCATGTGGGGAGTAAAGTCTGGGCCATGTAGTCCAATCCAATAAAATGGCTACTGTAGCTCAAATTTCTGAAAATGTAATGCTGGTTCTGATAGAAAGGTATCAGAACGCACAGTTTGTTGTGTATAGGGCTGCATAGCCACAGACCAGTCAGGGCGACCATGCTGACACCTATCCACAGCCAAACTCATCTGCAATGGACACATGATCATCAAAACTGGACCACAGAGCAATAGAAGAAGGTGGTCTAGTCTGATGAAACCCACAGAGGGCAGTAAAAAAAATTACAAAAATTTCAGTGTGATAGTCTAGTTCATGTTCTAAAAGTAACGTTTTTAGATAATGATACATCTTCTGGTAGTATTTTGTTCCGTCATTCCATGACTGCTATCCTAAACATTTCCTTAAAAGTCCATGACCATGATAGGCTTACATTATTGCATGCTGATAAACATCTAAGTGGTTTACCATTTATATAAACAACGTTTTTAGATTGGTGTTATGAAATGTTGATATTTTGTCTAGAATATAAAAAAATGCTTATTTTACCTTTTTAGGTCCAGCTGGAGGAAGACCTGGTCAAGGTGCACCTGGTCCACCCGGTCCACCTGGTTCTCCCGGGCCACCTGGTCCTCCTGGTGAACCTGGCAGTTCTGCTCGTGGAGCAGAAGAAGTCCAACAGTACATTGCTCAGTATCTCCAAAGTAAGTAATAAATGAAATAGAGTATCTCAGGGCTCAAAATTTCAAGTCCTGAGTTACTAGCCAGACCTTAAGAGTTACTCGCCACCAGTTACCCCACCCTACCCCGTCCCACCCCTAATTCTGCCCCTAAACCTCTAAATTACAGCGCAATTATAACCTCCAGCATTGGTGTCAGTGGACGCTATAATACTACCCAGCATTGGTGCCAGTAATAATAACCTCAAAAACGGGTATCAGAGGCTGCGGTAATTACCCCCAGCATTGATGTCAGTGGACATCGTAAAAACCCCAACACTGGCATCAAAGGACGCATTAGTAACTCTCAGCATTGAAGTCAGTGGACACATTAATAACTGCTAGGAGTGATGGCAGCGTCACTCCTATCATTCAGGCAGCTGGAGAGCACAATGTCACTCATCTGCTCTCAGCGCCCCCTCTCCACTGAAAATTTTGAGGGCTGGAGTATCTGACATAGTAAAGTGGGTACATAGGGGGTTATTCACTAAAACTGCAAAGTGAAAAATCTGATGCTACTCAGATTAGAAACCAATCAGATTTTATTGCAAAAGCTTAATTGAACGAGCTGAAATTAGAAGCTGATTGGCTATTATGCACAGCTGCCCCAGACTCTGAATGCTTCTGTTTTAATAAACCTCCTTCATAATGGTTTGAGAAGGTCAAAGTATTTTCAATAAACCTTAAGATATACTGGAATATTTGGTAATATCAAAAAAGTGCACGAAAGTTTAATAAAAACATACATTTTTAGAACAGGTATAGTTTGAATTCACGTCATCTAATTGACATGTCCTTCCACTTGAGCAGGTGAAAATGTCAGAAACTACCTTGTTGGACCGCAGGGACCACCAGGGCCACCAGGAGATGTTGGACAAGAAGTGGACTATGCAGAATTGGCAAGCCGAGTTATGAGTTATATAAGGGGTAAGTTTTGAATACCTAGTGTGGTGAGAACCTCCATTCTTTATTGAAAAACGTTCAACACATTTTGATTTGCAGTGCAGAGTGTGCAGTTTTCTGTGGCAAACTAACATAATTCATCTTTTAGCAGCTTAGGCCAGCCGAATAAGTAAAAGGTGAATTTTGAATGGCGATACGAATAGCTGCATACTGCTGCTCTTTGCATGATTGAAATAGACTCCATAAGTACACTCTGTCTGTTTTGTATTCTTAGGTTCAGGATTAACTTCAACTGATGGAGCCGGAACAATTCTAGGTCCAGCTGTAACTTATGAAGAAATCTTGTCCATGCTGCAAAGTATGTAAAAAAAAATTGTATTTGAACAAAACTAGCAGGAAATTCATACATATGCCATAGTAGTGTTAAACATGTATTAAAATAGATTTTAAAAAAAGCCACTTGAATAAAAAACCTCCAAATGAAAACCTCCAGAGGAAGGCAAAAAAAAAAAAAAAGAAGCATGATCCAATTTGCTCCAGTTGGGGAAATAATGCCTTCCTTATTGCCCATGAGGTAATTGGCTATACCCTGGATCAACTACCCCTGGCGTTATTACCTCTCATATTAGTATTCAGTTATATTTTGTACTTTTAGGAATGCATCTAGTTATCTTTTAAAACAATCTACTGAGCTGGCCAGAACCAGTTATTAAGGGAGTCTATTCCACATTTTCACAGCTCTCTAAAGAAGCCTTTCTTTTCAACCAGATGTAAAGAGTTCCTCTGTAATGACCTGAACGTGAACAACTCTACACCAAGTTCACTATATGGACCACTTATGAATTTTATACATGTTGATAATATTGCCCTTGATCTCCTCTTCACAAGAAAGAATAAATTCAGTTCAGATAATCATAGCTAAGGTCCTCCATGCCTCTTATCAGTTTTGTTGCAATGCTCTATACTTTCTCCAGTATCCTTGTTGTGCACTGGTGCTTAAAATGTAACTGCATATACCAGATGAGGTTTTACTAATGATTTGTGCAGGGGCAAATGTATGTCTCTCTCTTTGGAATATAAACCTCTTTTAATATAAGGAAGTATTTGCTAGCTTTACAAAACTGTAACTTGGCATTACCTGCTATTATTAAGTCTATGATCTACCAGAACACTCAAGTCCTTTTCCATCATTGAATCCCTCAGTTGTACTCCCCCTAGTATGTATATTATATAAATGTTTTTAGCCCCCTCGTGCATGAATTTACTTTTATCAACATTAAGCCTCATTTGCCACATAGTTGCCCAATTAAATATTGCATTAAGTTTGACTTGTTGGGAGACATCCTGTAAGGACGTAATTGTACTGCATAGCTTGTTGTCATCTGCACAACACTGAAATGGTATTTTTAATCCCAGACCCTATATCATTTATAAATATGTTAAAAAGTAGGGGGTTCTAACACTGAACCTTGGGGTACACCTCTACGAATCATTAATCACTATTCTCTGAACACAGACTTTGTCAGTTTTCTCTCCATTTACAAACTAATTTTTTTAAGCCTGTGCGCTTTAATTTACACATTAGCCGTGTATGGTGAACTGTGTCAAATTCCAAGTATACTATGGGCCAGATCCACAGCCAGCGGGCTTAACTTAAATCTTCCTATTTAAGTTACACCGCCGCAAAATTTCTACCTAAGTGCCCGATCCACAAAGCACATCACCTCGGGAAAGAAGGGTATACTTTTACAAGGTGTACTAACTTTACACTTTGTAAAAGCAGCCCTAATTTTGCGTTTGCAAACTAACAACTTACGGAGACTTCACAAAGGGAAACCGCTTCGTGGATCTCCGTAAGTGCTAATTTGCATACCCGAAGCGGCATTTCGACGAAAAATTCCCCCAGCGGCGGCCGAGGTACTGCATCCTAAGATCCGACAGTGTAAAACTATTACACCTGCCGGATCTTAGGAATATCTATGCGTAAACAGGAGGAGAAACAGGGATACGCAGGCGTATCAGCAGATACGCCTGCGTATCCCTTTTGAGGATCTGACCCAATGTTCCTAACCACTCCTTTGTTTTTGGTTTTGTTTACCTCCTCATAAAAGGAAATCAGATTTGTTTGACAACTGTGGTCTTTTATCAATCCATGCTGACTATTGCTTTAAAAAAAAAAAAATTCTAGCAAAAACTCTTCTATGTGGTCTTTTATTAAGCTCTCAAGTATCTTCCTGACTATAAAAGTTAAACCAACCGGTCTGTAGCTACTTACAGTAAAGACTTTGATTCCTTTTTAAAAATAGACACCACATTGGCCTTACACCAATTCAGTGGTACAACACCAGTCAATAAAAAGTATAATAAATAGTAGCAATAATGGCTTAACTTTGAGCACCCTTGGGCTAAGTGATCTGATCTATATGCTTTACTCACATGGCAAAACTGTGCCCCAGCTAGTGGGCCAAATCTTTTTACATGCTGACAACAATGCTCAGGCCTCGTACACACGACCAGTTTCCTCGGCAGAATTCAGCTTCCGACCGAGTTTCTGGCTGAATTCTGCCGAGGAAACTGGTCGTGTGTACACTTTCGGCCGAGGAAGCCGACGAGGAGCTCGGCGAGGAAATAGAGAACATGTTCTCTATTTCCTCGTTGTTCTATGGGAGCTCTCGTCCCGCCGAGCTCCTCGGCGGCTTCAGTGCTGAACTGGCCGAGGAACTCGATGTGTTTGGCACGTCGAGTTCCTCGGCCGTGTGTACGAGGCTTAATTCTTATGGTGGGGTTAAAAAAGAGCAAACCAGGGTATAAAGACACTAGCATACAAAAAGTGGTTTATTTGTGCCACTGGGAACAAAGAGGGAGGGATTCGTGTGTGTATACCAAATGACTTGGTCTGACGGGTCCGGTAAATTGAAACAATTGTGCCACTGGTACATTCTAAGAGATTTATGTTCATTTGTCTGTCTTCTAGATCATGGGCTACAGATTGGACTTCCGGGACCACCTGGCCCACCAGGATTACCTGGATCACAATATGGCGATATAACAGCTTTACTCCAAAGTAAGAAAGAATGGTGTAATGCTAAATACATTTCAAATACATATACAGTATGTTTTACCTATGATAATTTTTCTCATTCTATGCAGCCAATCGTGTATTTTACACATGGCTGTCACATTACACAGGCAGTTAAGGCATCTAGTTTCCGAGTCTGCAATGGAGATTTAACAATGTCATCTCTCTGTTTCACTTTCATTCATTGGATGCTGAATTAGTCTCAATACCATTGTTCAGTTAGCACTGAGATGATCCAAATAGTAAAATTGAACCAGGGAGTAGTGTAGTACAGTAGTACAGTGCCGGTGTGTAAATGTATATATATATATATATATATATATATATATATATATATATATATATATATATATATATATATATATATATATATATATATATATATATATACTGTGTGTGTATTAATATCCACTTAAGCCCCAGACCAAAATGCTTTAACTGACAATTGCGCGGTCGTGCGAAGTGGCTCCCAAACAAAATTGGCGTCCTTTTTTTCCCACAAATAGAGCTTTCTTTTGGTGGTATTTGATCACCTCTGCGGTTTTTATTTTTTGCGCTATAAACAAAAATAGAGCGACAATTGTGAAAAAAAAAGCTATATGTTTTACTTTTTGCTATAATAAATATCCCCCAAAAATACATAAAAAAATAGTTTTTTTCCTCAGTTTAGGCCGATTTGTATTCTTCTACATATTTTTGGTAAAAAAAAAATCGCAATAAGCGTTTATCGGTTGGTTTGCGCAAAATTTCTAGCGTTTACAAAATAGGGGATAGTTTTATTGCATTTTTATAAAAAAAATATTTTTTACTACTAATGGCGGCGATCAGCGATTTTTTCCGTGACTGCGACATTATGGCGAACACTTCGGACAATTTTGACACATTTTTGGGACCATTGTCATTTTCACAGCAAAAAAAAATGCATTTAAAATGCATTGTTTATTGTGGAAATTACAGTTGCAGTTTGGGAGTTAACCACAAGGGGGCGCTGAAGGAGTTATGTTTCACCTAGTGTGTGTTTACAACTTTAGGGGGGTGTGGCTGTAGGAGTGACGTCATCGATTGTGTCTCCCTATAAAGGGGATGACACGATCGATGCAGCCGCCACAGTGAAGCACGGGGAAGCCGTGTTTACACGCGGCTCTCCCCGTTCTTCAGCTCCGGGGACCGATCGCAGGACCCCAGCGGCGATCGGGTCCGCGGGTCCCGCAGCTTCGGACCGGGTTGCGGGAGCGCACCGCGGGCGCGTGCCGTGACCCACGGCTGGGAACATGTACAGGACGTACCTGTACATACATCTGCCCAGCCGTGCCATTCTGCTGACGTATATATGCAGGAGGCGGTCTTTAAGTGGATATATGCAACGTTGAATATACAGTATATATTTTTTCTTTTCTTTTTCTTTGTTACTGATGTATGCCTCATCATTTTTATTCTGGTATCTGTATTAATAATAATTTATTAATATTTATACAAATCTAGCTTCTGAATTCAGAGGACTTGTTGGGCAACCAGGATCACCAGGTCAGCCTGGCCGCCCAGGTCGCCCTGGCGCACAAGGCCTACAGGGCCCACCAGGACCCATGGGACCACCAGGAAATTCTGTAGCAAGCTTGACAGCTGGTTTCACTCCAGAGGACATAGCAAGTTACCTGCAAAGTAAGTACAATGCCTTTCTGGCCAGTGTTATTTAACTATTTTTAGATATTTGACTTAGCAGCCATTCAATGTTTTTGAGTTTAATTTTCAAACACTCATTACAGGAAATATGGTAAAGAAATTGTTGATCTAAGACTAAGTTATCATTACTAATATTGGTACCATTTTGTTTCTTAAGATGTGCAACATATCGGAGGCCTTCAAGGACCACCTGGACCACCTGGGCCACCTGGACTACCAGGCAGCGGAAGCAGCAGTTTTGCCACCTTTGCTGAGGATTCCAGGAGCGATGTTTTACGGACTGAGCTTATTGAATATCTAACAAGTAAATAGATTTATTTTTTACTTTCTTTAGTGCCTGACCCAGGACCAAGCATAAATCAGAGGTGACATGCTTCCATTCTTGTTGCCTGAGCTGATTTTGTCTATGTGCTGGTATATTCAATGGTTATGGAATATGGCATCTTACTGATTGCTGTGTATTATTGTATTGCTTTTTACTCTGTTTTACAAACAAACCTTTTTCTTTAAATCTACTGAAAGTCAAATCATTCCATGTAATCTTTTCTACAAATGCAATACTCAGTATGTATTGTTTGTGTAGCGGTACCCCTGTAAGGGCTGCTGGTAGTTGAGGTCCGTCTGTCACCCTGTCCAGCCAGGCACTCAATCTTCAGTCACTCCCAGACAGAAAACAGTCTATGCACTCTGTTTTGGTATTTTTATTGAGGGGATTAAACTTGGATGGGGATAAGGTAGATACAGGGCTGGACTGGGACGAAAATTTGGCCCTGGACTTCATCCAGACTGGCCTACTTTGACAGGTCTCTCCCATGGGGGCCGGACAACTCCCGCACCCCCCCCCCCCCCCGGTCCACCCAATCCCCTTCTCCCCCTTCACTAGCCATTCTACTTTATTAGAGTGGAATGGCTGGTACTGGTACTCTTATAGGCAGTACCAGGGGGGAAGCTAGACATTATTTCACCCAGGGCAAAGAATCAGTTTGGTGCCCCCCCCCTTATGGGACAAGATTAGGCAGAAGTGAGAAACTCCCAGGCCATAGCTGTTGAGTCAGCTTGTCTGTCCCCTCCCCCATGCTCCTCTGTCGTCCCCCCTGGTTCTCTGTTCCCCCCAAGTGAGCGCTGCGGTGAGGGAGAGGAGGTGAGCGCTGCAGAAAGGGAGAGACAGAGGAGCGGAGGGGGGCCGCGGTCCGCTGTCACTTAACCCGGCCCACTGAGCCATCGGCCCACCGGGAAACTCCCTGTAGTCCCAATGGCCAGTCCATCTCTGGGTAGATATGATTGCAAAAAATGTAGGGACTGAACTATATACATCTCCAGTATATACAACTTCCTCTAGCACTGACTCAACTTTAGATCTCTCGCTCTCCAGCACTTTACTTGGCTCTTGATCTCACTCTCCAGGACCAGCTAGCGCTGATATGCAGGCATTGACACTGGCTCAGCCAGGCCCAAAGCAAATTCTCTTTGCAGGCAGGGACCTCGGGTCCCTATAGTGTAGAAAAAATATAGATGGTCCCAATGCTAGCTGTCCACGTGACTACTGGTCCCAGCACCACGCCCTGCCAGCCCTTTTGGCTGCAGCTGCCTCTCTCCACTACCTATGCCACCACAGTTCATTCCACTGAGTGTCTTGAGATGGTCCTGTTTGCACCCGAACCCAGGCCCTAGGTCACCCCCCCCCAGACTGGGGAGCTCCCTTAAAATCATGACAGTGTAGCACTTCATCTCCAGCTTCCACCAGAACTACACCTTCCCAGCTGGGCTGACTCTGAGTATTTAAAGAGGCCTGCCCCCTGCCAATCCAGATTGTGGATTGGTCGGGGCTCCTCAGAACACTCCAGGCAGCTCCACCTCTGTTTTCCTCTTTCCTTTCCAGGAAATTCCAGAATGTTCTGGAAAGAAGTGTGGGGTCTCAGTGATGCTGCCTGTGAGTCACCCAGCTCTGCCTGAGTCTCTTCCTACCCAGACCAAACAAATAGACAGGCTTGGCTACGAGCCTATACTAACAAAAACCTAACCACTACCACTTCTAGCACACTAGAGGGTGCTACACTTGCTTAATGAATTTAGGAATATGAAGTGCAAAGTTTCCCACATTATAACTTACACTCTCTTTATTTTCCACAGGTGACAACATCCGCCGATACATCTCTGGTCCTCCAGGACCACCTGGACCTCCTGGACCACGAGGATTCAAGGGAGACAGTGGGGAACTTCGATCATCATCTTCTTTATCATCATCATCCCTTTCATCAGGCTCCTCATACTCTTCTTCATCAGGCTCCTCATCATTCTCCATAGATTATAATGAAGTGGCATCTCGTGTAACAGATCAAATCCAGAGTAGGTTCTTTGCTTCAGTTGCCTTTCCAGCTAGTAGACGTAGATAAGGTTACAGAATTGCTGAAACAGTATAATGTTGTCGCATGAACATACACATTCATTATCCTTGTATCGCCCTGATTTTGTTGGTTTGCAATTTTTAGGTCAAGGCCTTCTTGGAGATAGCTCTTTCAGCCAGCAGAGAGTTTCTGTTCCTGGACCCCAAGGACCACCAGGACCACCCGGAATCTGTCAGATATATGCAACCCATTCTAACATCACCACTGATCTTATGGAACTCTTCAGAAGTAAGAGACATGCTTTCTGTATTATATTTTATCTATATTCCACAAATAGAATAAAGAACCAATGATTAAAAAATAGCATTTCACTGTTTGAAAAAGTCAGTAGCATTTGATTATATAGAGCATGGTTTATCCTATAAGATAGTATAGAATGCTGGTCTATATTTGGGAAAGTTTTAGCATTTTATACCAGTAGTAAATACCGACTGTAATAGATTAATATATAGTTTGGTCTACCAGCTGCCATCATACAATTTAACTTCTATGTGAAGGTATCTACCACATTATCCAAGAGCAAGATTAACAACTAAACCCTTTTATTCTTCAGCCTATGGAACCATTGCCGGGCCACCAGGTCTGGCAGGACAGAAAGGAGAGAGGGGATTCCGTGGTCTCAAAGGTAACAACATGATATAAACAAGATTTTTTTAAATATACAGGCTATTTATCAATTTAAATTATTTGATGTTTTTTAATTTATTATGTATGGGCTTTTATTCTATTATTCTACCAAATATAATTTCAACAAGAGTACATTTCATTAAAAAAAAAAAAAAATCTAGCTTTATTCTATACATTATTGAGTCAGTCACTGATATTCTTTATTCTATTTAGTACGTAATAAATAAATCTTGTACCTAAATTAAGTTGATGCTTTCTAGTGAACTTTTAGACACCATGTATTATGGTTTTGCACACACAGCCAATACAGCTGATTATGAAGCAACAGGCATACTGTCAAATACACTGAGTTAATCTTGAATGTTTTTTGCTTTATACATCCATTATGCCTGCAATGCTAGTAGAGAAAAAGAAGAAAAACAATTCTGCATTTCTCTGTGTTAAAGACGTAGAAGCAAAATATGAAAGTTTTTCCTTATCTCTACAGGTGACAGAGGTGAACCAGGAAACCCTGGACCACAGGGACCAAGGGGTTATACAGGAGAGAAGGGTATGCTATTAATATACATATTTTTGCAGTTCCAACAAATCCCAGCATTATTTACAGAATATTTATTTAGAGAATTAACTTCTGAGCAGCTTACACACTGATAGTCCTACCACAGTCAAACACACAGTCTATGGCCTATTTGGTCAGAAGCCACTAAAAGTAAGTTAACCACTATCCACAAAAATATTATAATAGGCTGCCTGCAAAAAAAAGACTCCTAATAAGTACCTCTCCGGCACACAAAGAGTCATAACTTCGCTTTCATGCAGATCTATGGCCTCAAACAGAATGTTAGGAACCTGATAACTCCAAATGTGTTGGATGCCTGTGTCTCCTGCTGTGCATTGCAGTCCTATTAGCCAGCCCGTATGTCACTACTGGACACAGTACTGATCTATGGGCCAATAAATGGAACCACAGAGCACAGAGAGGGTCCAAGCATCTGATGCCTAAAAGTGTGGAGGATTATGAAGATTCTTTGGCAGCTATAGCTCCTGAAGAGTGTGCAGGAAAAAAAAATGTTGGATAACATTACTTACTAAAGTTGTAAACAGAAAAGAACAGCTATACAAACATGGTAAATATATTCAAAACTTAGGTAGAGGGTCCCATTGCTGTAACACAAAGCAACTGACCACCAAGCCAAAATCGTTTTAGAAGATCCTGTATTCCACATTAGTGGACAATACATTTATCGATATATAGATTTTCTTATAGTTATCAGTGAAAAAATGTATATTATATGTGACTCCTGTAAAGAGATACATTTAAGAACTGTCATTACTGACTTCCTTCTAAAGCAGCTAGTTGCCAGGCTTCAATACTTTTTGAGTCACTGATCTGGAAAAATTATGCAAGAACTTGAGAAATACGTTAGAAGACCTGTTCTGTATGTTGGTTCTGGATCAGAGACTCACTACATTAAAGCAAAAGGGTCAACATGACAGCCAAACAAGTAGGGACTCCAGAATGGAAAGGCAACAATATCCGGCCTTATGCTTTTTTTAAGACATATTTACGCTTTTTGTTTTTATAGGTGAATCTATAATTGTAGGAAAAAGAAAAAGACGAAGCCTTGGTGTTTGACAAAACCATCTCAGCAAGTGATTTCCAGGATCATCTGCTGCTTAATATGATGAGAGCCATAAACTTAAGCTGAGAGTACATCAATCTTGTTTCTGTACACCCAGCAGTCCAAATAGGATCTGGACACAGTGCTCCTCCACAAGAACATTTCAGAGCAACAACAAGCAATAATTTATATCAGCCACTAAACATTTTGTCTTCATTCTCCACCGATTCCACTGATACGAACATTGTCTATGACTTTGGAGAAAACTTAAAGATGTGTAAAGATATTCATTATGTTTGTTAGTATATTCTCTAGAAAAAAAAGTTAATTGTTAATGCCATAATAACTTTAAAGATTAACGGGCATTAAAAAAAATTCCTAAGCAGTGACCAGTTTAAGAGATACAACCTGTAATTCCTACTGGGGATTGTGTATCAACGAGGTGCAACAGATTAATTCATTAATGGATAATGAAAAACAATCCCATATTCACCCTAAGAATGTAACACAATTTTGTATATATGCCATGAGAAAACACTGATGCAATTCAGCACCTCCTTCTTACGCTATCCCCTCCAGTGCCAATATATGACATCAGAAACCACAGACAGGAAATACAGACCTTTAGATGTTGTTGAACTAATACTCCCAGCAAGATTTGTCAACGTGAGCAATACAGTTCAGGAAAAATCAAAGTTGCCTGAAATTGCCTTGCTACACAATCCGGGAACCCAACTACAATGGCACTGGTGTTCTAAAAGATACTTTGTCTTCCAATGTAATTCCTTTATTGTTTTGTTTCTTTTATTCTTTAATACAGATATGATTGTGAGTGTTATTTTATAATTAGACTTGTACATTTAAAAGTGTTTTTTACAAACTCATTTTAGTATCCATAGAATATCTTTTATATTTTTTAATATCATTTAAAGCCTACAAGTATTTAGCAGTTTGGGCCCATATGCAGAGGTTTAGTGAATAGTTTACATGATGTAGAGATAAAACAAGCCTGGTATATCCATGCACTAAGAAAGGTGCTGTGCCAATAGCCTGCTGTATTTATTAACCATATAGAATACAAAAAGAAGTCAATACTGATAATCTGTAGACATGCCTATGAGGCACAGGCACATACACAGTTTTTTATCAGCTGAAGTCTCGAGATGCTGGTCTTTATGAATATTGACAACGCCAAAAACCTTGACTTGACAACAGGAGAATCTAGTAGATAATGTAAGGGGGAGGGGGATACAGTATAAGTAACCATTTAATTATGGATCAGAAAATGGGTTCTCTGTCATAAAAATTAAATAAAATATATTTTTTTCACCAAATACACCAATACCGAATCCATGACTGTAGAATTTCAGTTGACCATTAAAAAGATTTTATTTATATAGTTATACTTACCCTGTTTTCAACAATTCAACAAATTAAACAGTACAGTAATATAGATCACTGTATGTATGATTTTTTTCTTATTTCTAAATGTACCATCTTGTCCTACATAAAGCATTCAAAGCTTTCACATTGTCCAGATTATCATCTATACAACTGACTGCCTGTAGGTTAAAAGTGGCTTTCTAAAAACTCACTCTTCCCTTAGCCAGCTTTATTCAAAGCTCTCCTCTTGGCCTTCTACTTTGAATGGTTCACTAGAGACTTTTCATTCCAACACACAGAGTGGTAATTGAAATTAATTATTTTATGGAATTACAGTATTTGGTTAAACACTGTTTAAAAAAAAGTTGAAATAATAAAATATTCTTGTGGACATGGAAGAACAGTGAAAATACTTATATTATATGCCAATAGGCTCCCCCGGAGCCTACAGATTCAGAAGCATCAGCTTAACGACACAGAAGCCGTGATAGATAAGGCTTTCTTTACTAAAGGCAAATCGGCTAATCACCTTGCAAGGAAAATTTTCATTAGCCTAGTGATTGCGGAGAAAATGCCCTTGCAAAGTAAACAGCCTATTTTCCTTTAGTAAATCAAACCTATGGTCTCAAACCTAACCTCTATTGTGAGCCAAATTACTAGTTGCAGGATTTCTTTATGGAAACGTAGATGAATTTAATAAAAGATAAGACTAGAGCTTTACTTGTGCTGTGTGGAAATTTTACCCCATATATGTCTGGCACTGCCGTAGTACAGGTTTAAATACCACTGAATTACAATATAAAAGAAAAATTTGTAGGAGAGACCTCACACAACATAATAAATAACCAAGTTACAGTAAAATCATGAAGAGTTATACCTCCTGGTAAATGTAACAGTTAAAGGACGAACCTGTATTTTTCAGCTTTTTAAGTTTTTGTATTGGTGAAACATATATGAGTCAGTACTGTCCAGCTCCAGTCCTTGAGGTCCACATTCATGTTTTCCAGACAGGCACAGTCATTTTACTTCATTGACATTGCCTCACTTTGTTAATAGAGGGATCCTAAAACATGGAAGAACCATGGTCTTTGAGGACTAAGATGGACAGTTATGTAGTAAGTTATTGCCTGTAGACATTCTTCTAGCAGCTGTTGTGTAAATGTACGGGAAATAATTTTATTAGAAACCCACAGCTATTGAAACATTTACTTTGTTCAAAGATGTTAAAGTGTACTTGTTGCTTTTACATGTTTAGCCATTTTGTTTTTGGAACCAAGAATTGCACCCATCTGGTTCCTAGCAACTAGTGTCCTCATGCTTCTGTGATGTCATCAATTCTTGGAGGATCGATTGCCTGTGTGATATTAAATAATGTTTTAGTCCCAGCATGGCTGCGTACAGCAGGTGTGCATGAAAACTGGTTTGCTGTAGGTGTTAAGCCACATTCAATAGATGTTTGACTTGTACTCATACTTTACAGTTGCTTTACTTTGTGTGAGATTTGTAATGACATCAGACACATATGCACTTTGTGTAAAACAAAATAAAATACATTTTTTATATGGTGTTCGAGATTCTTAATATATATATTTGAAACTTTTCATATTGGAATTTTCTAACATGAGCGTTGTTCCAATTTTTTTTATTAACTTACATAGGTCATTCCAATTTCACATGTGGGTCTAGAGCAGTGGTTCTCAACCCTCTAGTGCAGTGACCCCTTGATAACATTTTCCAATTTGTGGGGACCCCTAACAGTAAAATTATTTGCGTGGCAAGACAAGTAATTTGCACCCCTAACCCACAGACATTTAGCGCTCCCTGAGTCCCTTCCACTCGTACAGTGTTAAAACCCCTTATGGTACATTTAAGATGTACCACTCTTTCTCTTTGTTCTCCTTTTTTTCCCTTGTATCTCTCTCTATCCTAATTTCTTGTTTTTTTCCCCCCATCCCTCTCTCTAGCCATCTTTCTTGTTATTTCTCTTATTCTTTCTCTCGGTTCCTCCCCCTTTTCCTCTCCCTTCCATGTATTCTCTATTTTTATTCCTTCACTTACTCCTTGGTGGGAGGCCACAGGAACGTACCAGCTGGGCGGCCACATGCTCCAAGGACAGCCCTTCTGGGGGGCCGCAAAAGGCTGGGAGAGCAGTGTGGGCTTCAGGAACAGCCCAGGATTCGGTGACCCCTGGCAAATCATCATTTGACCCCCGAGGGGGTCCCGACCCCCAGGTTGAGAACCACTGGTCTAGAGGAACTCTTCTTCTATAATAACTCTTTTTCATTTCAGGTAAATAATGGATTCCAAGCAGAAGCAACATGCTGTTACTGAATACTTGAGAAAGGAGATATGCAGGCTACCTGACATTAACAGGAGGATAGAGAATATTTACAGAGATGACACCATTGACAAGAGTCACAAATGACATGACCTTGTTGATGGTTTTATCTCTGTAAACATTCTGTGGATGTTGGGCAGCCCACACCTCCTTCGTCAAGAACTCAATGACAGCATGTTGCTTCTGCTTGGAATCCATTATTTACCTGCAAAGAAAAAGAAGAACAGTTACTATGAGGCTGCAGGGACGGTACAAGGGGTGGGCAGAAGGGACGGATGCCCTGGGTGGGACCATTTACTGGAGGAAGGGGGTGCAGTAGAGGCCACGCTACAGGTTGCCTGTCCTGGGGAGGCGGGCCGCTTTGATCTGTGGCTACAGCGCTTCCACCTCCTCCTCTTGTTTGTCACACAGCGCCGGTCTCCTGACCTGGGAATGCTGTGTGTCAGGGAGCCAAGTCTGTGTGTGTGTGTTCAGCAGTGCCGGTCCCGCCCCCCTAGACCAGCTCATGTGATAGCAGATTGAATTAGTGTTCCGCCTATCACACGAGCGTGAGTCTGGTGAGTCTGACTGTATTCATAGAGAGGCTGCGATAGGCACAGTAAGGCTGCTATTATTGATCACAGTGAGGCAGAATTTATGGTCACAGTGAGGCAGCATTGATGGTCAAAGTGAGGCGGCATTGATGGTCACAGTGAGGCGGCATTAATGGTCATAGTGAGGCGGCATTGATGGTCACAGTGAGGAGGTATTGATGGTCACAGTGAGGCGGCATTGATGGTCACAGAGAGGCTGCGAATATGGTCACAGTGAGGCTGGGATTATGGTCACAGGGAGGCTGCGATTATGGTCACAGGGAGGCTGCGATTATGGTCACAGTGAGGCAGCATTGATGTCACAGTGAGGCAGCATTGATGGTCACAGTGAGGCGGCATTGATGTTCACAGTGAGGCAGCATTGATGTCACAGAGAGGCTACGATTATGGTCACAGGGAGGCTGCAATTATGGTCACAGTGAGGCTGCGATTATGGTCACAGTGAGGCTGCGATTATGGTCACAGAGAGGCAGCATTCATGGGCACAGTGAGGTGGCATTGATGGGCACTGTAAGGCTGCGATTATGGGCACAATGAGGTGGCATTGATGGGCACAGCTGTAGGCTGCATTTGATGAGCACTGGTGAGACTGCATTGATCTCTTGTATCATGTCTGCAGTCTCTGACCATCTTTAGTATGATGTTCTCAGTCTTTGACCATCTCTTGTCTTATATCATGTCTGCAGTCTCTGAGGGGAGTTTGCTTAATTAACAATGGTATTGGTAATATGCAGCAGGAAGGGGGTTAATGCACTGTCACTGATGCATAAGTATAGATCCCATCGCTGTAGCTTTTCCCGAGGGAGGGGGGCACAGTTTTTCATCTTCGCCCTGGACCCGGGGTGACCTTGTCCCGGCACTGTGAGGCTGAGTTCCTCTACCAACATGTGAAATGCAAATGACCTATGTAAGTTAATAAAAAAGGTATGCCCACTTTTGCATTACTTTCAGTACAGCCCTCGTACATTGTAGTAGCAGTAAACCCTCAGCATTTGTTTTAGCTTAACAAATTGAGCATGATAAAATAAACATTCCCCAGTAAATATTTAGTTAAATTTTTCACCCAGCACTTGCAATTAGAGTTGTTGGGCCGAACACACCCCCCCCCCCCTTTTCGATTCGCGACAGAACTTCCAAATATTGAAAATGTTCAGACCCGAACCACAAACCCTAATCAAGTGTATAGGACCCGAACTTGAACAATCAAAAATGCCCAATGAAGGTTCTATAATGCAAGTTATTGGCCATTACAAGGGCCTGAGTGCCTGGGTACTGCCCTATGGCACATGTATCAATGCAAACATTTTTTAAAAAAAAGATTGGGAAAGATGGGAAAGATCTCCATGTCTGTTTTTGCCCCTAGATAATCTTCCACCATATGATGCAGATGCTGCCAATGGGACGTGGAAGCTGACAGTCCAGGGTGCCGAGGACTATTTTTTTTTTTAAATGCATAACTTAGACGGCCCCCTTCTCCACCTCTCCTACTTTGACCAACAGAAGCCTCAAAACAACCTTTTCCATGAGACTGTAACCTAACAGAGTCTGGAAAATTGTTACATAAACTCCTCTTTAAGGTGTCCTTAAGATTTTTCATCATGTGCTCCCTTTGCCAGGGCAGGATGAGTTCCGAGACTTTCCCCTTGCAATGGTGGTCAAGGAGGGTTGCCAGCCAAAACCGATCCTTCTCCTTGATGCCACACCTTTTGCAGGCTTTGAAGAATAAGGGAGCCCATGCACTGCAAGTTTGCGGAGGCATGAGAAGCAAAATCCTCTGGATCACTGAGGATTACACTATCTGGAACTGCCTCCTCCCAGCCACTACTTTCATGGTTTCTGTAGACTGAAAACCATCTCCTAAGGTTTGACGTATGTCTTCCTCTGCTTAAATGCCTCCAAAAGGGCCAGAATCCTCCTCTTCCTGCTTCTGCTCTTGTGTGTTCTGTGGCGTTGCAAGAATGGTGTCTGCATAAAGCGGGCCGTTAGAGGAAAGGAAGTCCTCCTCTTTGTTCTGCTGCTCTACCTCAAGTGCCTTGTCCATAATGCCATGCAGACTCTACTCCAGCAGGAACACAACAGGGATTGTATCACTGATGCATGCATTGTCTTGGCTCACCATCCTTGTCGCTTCCCCAAATGGTGACAGTACAGTGCATGCATCCTTTATCAGCAGCCATTGGTGTGAGCAAAAAAGACAAACTCCCTTGAGACTGTCATTGTGCTATACTCACACATGTACTCACACAGGTTAATGGCCCTCTGCTACATGTGCAGCTGCTGCAGCATTGACAAAGTTTAGTTCCACCTGGTGGGCATGTCACAAATCAGGCGGTCTGCAGGCAGGTGAAATTCCCACCGAATTGCAGCCAGATGAAAACTCGCTCTGTATGACAGCCTGAAATGGCTAGAGACCCCTAGACAGACCAGCTGAAGCACTGCATGGTATCTTTTAGCCTGACTTGTTTAATAGCCCCTTGAATGCTTTGAGGGTACTGGGAGTTCATAGGACAAATCAGCAGAGGGAATGGAGGAGGGGTGGCGTTGGCATTACTCTCCAGCTAGATTATGTCAGCTATTACCTGATTATTCATCTCCCTGCTGGCAAAGATGTGGCTTGGAAGCAACACTCGCTCATATTTGTTGGACTTGCCCCTCATACGCCCCTACTGGTCTTCCAACATATTATATTATCCATACAAAATATAGGCCTCTGAATCTATAGGCCTATGTGACCTTATGTATGAGTTACTCAGTCCACCTTTATCAAAATTTGGGCATGCTGGTTAGATCAAGACCACCTCCCGTTATGCAGATATTATGACCTGACAATTCTGCGAGTTCATAATAATTCTTGGGTATTACTCCTTATTAATGATTGTTAAATATGTGTCATACATTTTAATAAACATTTATTAAAGAAAAAAAGATAGCAAATAGCGACAGGCAGGTGTAATACTCACCTCATGGCAACTTGCATAGTTCTTGCATGACATTACTCAGCAAAAACGCAGGATGTGGTAGATATTGGTGTGGGACCTGGGCATCTTCTTTCAGGTTAGTAATCCATGATACTAATGATTTGCTGTACTTTGTTCCCACTAACCACCAACTTTAGAAGGCAGTCATGGCTGGCCACCAACAAACAAAGGCAATTACCGCTGACCACTAATGAACAGAGGCACTTACTGCTGACCTTCAAAAAACAGGTGCACTTCACCACTTACCACAATTGATGAAGGGACTCTTCAATACTGACCACTGTTGTAAGGGTGGAACTTTACTACTTACCACTATTGTTTAAAGGGCTACCCAATAACACTCCAAAAATGGGGTATGTCACAACTGATGAACAAAAAACAGGGCACTAACTACTGTCTATCAGCATAGTATAAGAGGGCAGTTTCCACTGACCTCGAACATAAGGGACAATTCACAGCTAAAAAAAAAAGGAAATTTTGTACAGTGCATACCCCAGCCACACTTCAGACTTCTGCATTTGAAAACCTGTGCTGTGCATTACATACTACTAAATTCTGCACTCGTTAGGCTGTGCTGTAATTCTATGTGTATATGCGGTGAGCATAAACTCGTGTGATAAGAGTTATGACTTTTGAAAACGATCCTTTGTGCTGAAGTTTGTTTGTGCCTGTAAGACTCTGTTTTTTTTGGCATGGTAACTAAGGCATGTTTTGTAGGTGCAAGAAATGTGTTATATGTAAGTCAGGGGTGGCCCAGGGGCCACATGTGGCCCGCGTAGCCTCCTGCTCTGGGATGGAATAGAATACTGTTATTAAAGTTGTTTATTACTAAAATCACAGGGTATATATGGGCATATCTGTTCTGCAGTGGTTACTGGGCTGCTTTCAAACTGATCCACAGGTGCAGGTTACCTGCATTAAGCCATAGACTTCTATGACCTGCGAGTTTTGTGTGCTTTCTGAAAGTGTACCACACCTACAGGATATAATAGAAGTCTATGGCAAAGTGCAGGTAACCTGCAGGAAACCGTGGTGCGGGTAAACAGTGCATCATTGTGAAAGAAGCCTTAGGCCCCTTTCACATGGTCAGTCTGACCCAATCGGGCCCTCCATTCACCTCTAAGGCCCCGTACACACGGCCGAGGAACTCGACGTGCCAAGCACGTCGAGTTCCTCGTCGAGTTCTGGGATGAAGCCGCCGAGGAGCTCGGCGGGCCGCCTTCTCCCATAGAACAACGAGAAAATAGAGAACATGTTCTCTATTTTCTCGACGAGCTCCTCGGCGGCTCCATCGAGCCAAAAGTGTACAGACGACAGAGTTTCTCGGCAGAATCCGGGTTTTGACCGAGTTTCTCGGTGAATTCTGCCGAGAAACTCTGTCGTGTGTACGAGGCCTAAGGAGTGGCAGCTGTAAATGGACTTGTGTCCATTTACAAACACCTACATCCAATTCGCCAAAAAAAAAAAAGTAGAGTGGGCTGCCATCCACCCGCTCCGCTCATTGCGGCCCACACCAATACTTTGGCTTGACGAATGCTAGCAGAATCATAAAACAGTGTCAGCCCATGTTGTGGGCCATGAGATTGTTTTTTAAACTCTCTTTAAACAATCTTTCTACAATCAGTTTTATATTTACGAAACTATGCAACATGTATGGAGAACTTAGGACTGTCTGTACACTTTTACTTTTAAGTTACCTTCTTCATGTCTCAGCCTTAAAATTGGCTTACTCTAGTATGTTGCCAGATCTCTTTTCTATAATTCTGTCCGACTTTCTCTCTTCAGTGCAGCTTGTTTTTTCTATCATTATTTTACGGTCTTTATCTGGATATTTTTTTTCTTCTATTAATCTTGCAGCATCATAGGCTGTCTATTTGTGTTAGATTCAATGTTAATTTCCAAGCCTAATATTTGAAAACATGACTTTTCTTCAATTTCCTCTTTTTTGACAACTCTCTTTCATTTTTCTGACTTCTTTATACAGACTGCTATGTTTCTATAACCAAGTCGCTTCTTTCTTTCAACAGCTTCAAACATTGGAGAAGTCAAAATCAATAAATATAAAGTGTATGTGGTCCCTAAACCATTCCCAACATGTTTTTCCATCTAGGTGGCTTCATCAGGGGTATTTAAAGTTTGTATACTTATATTGTGGCAGGTCAAGCCCATGCCACTAGTTAAAATGGGAATCTGGGCCAGATTTTGCAGGAAACAAGCACACCAATGATGCAGGTGCATGCTGGGTTTATGTTAGAGCTCAGTGGCCCCACCCTCCTGATAGTGTCAGTGTGTGAAGGGTGCTGTGAGGTGCCAATCACACCATACAGTCCAGGTCAGGACAAAGGCTGGAGTCTGTGGGTATGTAGCAGCTGGGAGCTGCAGGAGAAACAGTCAAGCTGACAAAGGTACAGTGTTTTGTGCACGAGCACTGGGACTGTGTGTTTTATGGTCTGGAGCAGTGTTTCTCAACTCCAGTCCTCAAGGCGCCCCAACAGGTCATGTTTTCAGGATTTCCCTCAGATGAAACGGCCGTGGTAATTACTAAGGCAGTGAAACTGATCAAGTCACCTGTGCAAAATAATGGAAAGCCTGAAAACATGACCTGTTGGGGCGCCTTGAGGACTGGAGTTGAGAAACACTGGTCTGGAGGACCAAAGCAGGAGGCCTGAGCAGTGAAGCTGGAAAGAGAGCCATGAGGCTGAATTCTATGTTTTTTTGCATTGATGGCGAGGACAACCTGCGTAGGAAACTATTCAAGTGTGAACTTTTTTCTTAAATAAAAGTAGGCAGAAAAAGCTCTGAAACGCACTTCTGGTATGGATTAAACACACTGTATTACGCCAACAATGAGCTACTAATTGCCCAACTTGTCACTATATATATATATATATATATATATATATATATATATATATATATATATATATATATATATATATATATATATATATATATATATATATATATCCTGCTAAGAATTTCAAACACAGGATTACTACAGTAATTTCACATTTCCCTAATTTAGAAATATAAGTGAAAAAATAAACGCTACTGTATAAACCACAACATTAATAATTAGGAATGATAAAACAGAGCATACTAAGAAAGCATTATTCAGTGCAGACAAGACACCAACCAAAGCCGCTTTTTAGGCTGTCACATCTTAAGTGGTGTGCATGAAAGCAATGATGTCACACAAGGTCTTTAACAGGGGATCCTCTGATGAAGTCCTTGTGTGATGATACATGTAGGGTCGAGGAGCCTCTAAAGACATGCGTTTCTTCAGTTGCTGCGACTCATACATGGAATCATGCAAGTATACATGTCTGTTCACTCTTTTAACAAATGTGTTTACTCTATAAGAGCCTGTCTTTTAAAAACTTTAATAGCTGACTGATCCCTGAGGACTATGAACAAATCTGAGGAGTGGAGGGTTTTGTCATTTATACAAGGGCTAATTACTTAATCTGAAAAGTCAGGGAGGGGGAGGGAGTTTACCTTATCATTAGATGGTTCACAATGGAAATAGTCATCACATTATTAAAAGCACAGCGCTTTTGTAGCCCCATGATTGTATAATCACAGGATTTAAACAAACACACACACATATATATATTTTGTAATACATATATATAATTTTTCAAAGACTTAATATATTTTCCAAATTAGGCTTTTTAAAAACTTTTATCCCTTGTGCAAGTCTTGGGCCATCTTTGGAGGTCATCTGATTTGAAGGCACTCAACCTACCATATGCTTTTTGATGTACAGTTGTTTCTTGTGAGTAGAGACCCCACTGGTACTACCTTTTTGTTCATTGATACATTTTCTCCACATTTGAGAGGTCTTTATGGAAGAGTGGCAAGAAGAAAGCCATTGTTGAAAGAAAGCAGTGAAAAGTCCTGTTTGCAGTTTACGAGAAGCCATGTGGGGGACACTGCAAACATGTGGAAGAAGGTGCTCTGGTCAGATGAGACCAAAATTTAACTTTTTGGCCTAAAAGCAAAATTCTATGTGTGGAAGAAAACTAACACTGCACATCCCCCTGAAACATGATGGTGGAATCATCATGTTGTGGGAATGCTTTTCTTCAGCAGGGACAGGGAAGCTGGTCAGAGTTGATGAGAAGATGGATGGAGCCAAATACAGGGCAATCTTGGAAGAAAACCTATAAGGCCGCAATCACACCTGAGCGTAGCGTTTTCGGTCGTTTTTTCCGATGTTTTGTCGCCTGTTTTGTCACGCGTATTCACACATATTTGCTCGTTTGCATACAGCGTTGTCAGACGTTTTTGAACTTTGTCGTTTTTTTATTTTAGCCAATAGGAAAAATGATCATCTCTTTCATCACTTGTTGCTCGGTTTGTAGATTTTTTTTATCTTCTTCCTGAGTGAATGTTCTATTTCACAGAACAGATTAAAGCGTCAAAACGCCCGTAGAAATGCTTGTTGTCGCGCTAGACGCTTGAATCGAGTGTTTCCATTAGTTTCTATGGGAATACAAACGTTCAGAAACGCCCAAATCAGCCCGATTCGCGCGACAAAATAGGGTCCAGAACTTGTTTGAGCTTCAGGCGTCCGGCTTCAGGCGTTTTGGATGTGAACCATCTCCATTGAGAATAATGTATTTTGTCCCCTTTAGCGTTTTATAGCTTGAGGTTTCAGGCTACAAAACGCTCAGGTGTAAATGCAGCCTAATGCCGCGTACACACCATCACTTTATGTGATGAAAAAAAACGACACTTTCTGTGAAGTAAAAAATGACGTTTTTGAAACTTCAATTTTCAAAGACGAAGTTGCCTACACACCATCGTTTTCTCACAATGATCTTGCAAAGTGAGGTTACGTTCCACCACGTTTTACCATTGAAGCTTGCTTCATAAGTAGCTTCTGGGCATGCGTGGATGAAAAAACGTCTTAGAAAACGACGTTTTTTGCTACACACGGTCAATTTCTGTGAAGTAAAAAGTGCACTTTTGAAAAACGACACATAAAATTGAAGCATGCTTCAATTTTTTTTGGTCGTTTTTTACAAGACATAAAATGACGTTTTCCCCCACACACGGTCAATTTAAGTGACGTTTTTAAAAACGTCATTTTTTTTCATCACATAAAGTGATGGTGTGTACGCGGCATAAGAGTCTGCAAAAGAATTGAGACTGGGGTGGAGGTTCACCTTCCAGCAGGAAAACAACCCTAAACATACAGCCAGAGCTACAATGAACTGGTTTACATCAAAGCATATTTATGTGTTAGAATGACCAAAGCCCAGACCTAAATCCAATTAAGAATCTTTGGCAAGACTTGAAAATTGCTATTCGGACGCTCTCCATCCAATCTGACAGAGCTTGAGCTCTTTTGCGAAGGAAAATAAAACAAGAACAAGGTGCACCAGACTCAGTGTAGTATTTAAGGACTCGTTTAATAGGACAAACAAGCCAAATGGCTACTCACAAGGAGATAATAATCAGGCATATAAGAAATAAGGGGTCCGGGGTCACTCTGCAGTCCTCGATGTAAGAAGCTGTGTCCCATTGATCACGGTAACCAGCCGCAGGAAGATGGAACAGCGGTGGGGCATCCGCGGACGCTGTGAAACGTGTGATTTGATTGGTCGCCACGTCACTTCCGGTTCATGAAGCTTGCATTCCACGCTGACACGCACTTCCGGTTATGGTTTCCGGACGCCATAGAGCAGGGATATGCAATTAGTGGACCTCCAGCTGTTGCAAAACTACAAGTCCCATCATGCTTCTGACTCTGGTGTCATGCTTGTGGCTGTCAAAGTCTTGCTATGCCTCATGGGAATTGTAGTTCTGCAACAGCTGGAGGTCCGCTAATTGCATATCCCCGCCATAGAGACTATACAGCGTGCAGCCCATCTAGCCTTCCGGACACCCATAGAAGCTCCACCGCTGTTGCATCCTCCTGCGGCTGGTTACCATGATCGCTGGGGCACAGCTCCTTACATTGCATCAGTTTACATCTGCAACCGTCAACATACATTTTTTTTTTTTTATTGGATCAAAGCCCTATTTTTGTTCCTTTAAAAAAAAAAACTTGGGTGTTTAAAAGTCCCTTCTCCCTGTCTGTTTGTAGTTTAATTGTCATAATTGTTTTGGGATATGGCACCACAATGTTTACTGAGTCTAGCTTATGTATATATAAATAATTATTTATGTCGTATTTAGCATGGAAATTGGTAACACATTGTTTTGAGGCAACAGATTTAATTGAATTTCTTAATGTATTTTACATTTAGTTGTAGGGTAATCATATCCAGAGTGCTGCATTATGTGTAAGGATGGGTTCACATATGAGCACCCAGTGGCTCACAGCAGGAGTCCAGCACGTCCTCGTTCACCGTTTCAGGCTGAATTCTGACCTGAAACAGACCAAAAGATGCACAGGGCTCCTCTACAAATCGCTCCAGAGCCGCTGCGGAGATATGTGAACCCGCTCCATAGAGAGCCAGTCACAATCTCCTGCTGTGCGAACCAGCCTAAAAGTTGATCAACAATTATTAGTTTTCTGTCTTTTTCCTCCCGCTCTCATTCTACGTTGGTTTTCTATTGAAAGGTGGCGGGGAAATATACAATAAGGAACAGAAAATTTGCAAAGTGCTGTACCCTACAGCAACGGATTAGAAGTTTTGATTTAATATAATAATTCAAAAGTGATAGAACGTAAATGCTTAATAGTTGCTTTGGGTTGCTTATACTCCCATCATTTATGTCCAACAAAAATATTTGCCTATGTTTGTGTACAAGCTATCTATCTTTGACAGGCACCCCAGCTAGGCAGTATACTCTTCTCTGTGGCCCTTTCCGATTGCACTAGCATGTAGATAAAGCTGGCCCATCCACACAAGCGAAGTGGATGAAGACTCCAATTAGTTTTTGACTTACTATCTTGCCAGCCCCATATTTCTCTATGTGTAGGCGCAGTGTATTTATGTTGTGTACTTCTTTCTATAGAAGCAATTTTTGACCAGGCACATAAGTCAGGCAAGTTACTGTATAATAGTTATAATTACTCTCTAATTGATATAATATTTGCTGTTGTCCTATCCCATTTATCAACTGTGGATAAGAGTACTAGATTGTTACGCAACAGAGAAGGAGTTTCTTTGTGCAAACCAAAATCACTCTCCATATTGAATGTTTAAAGAGCAACAGTCAAATTGATCTAACCTGCAGCAACCTTTCATTCTTTCTTATGATTATTGCTGTGTACAAAGAAGTTACGTCTAATGATGTTTCTCCTAGGTCCATATGGCTGCTGTGTAAGGTAGGAATCCTAGTTTTATTCATGCGATCAGATTACAATATGTGTCGTGAATGGGGAAAGGAAAGAAGTTGTCTGCTTATGATCCCACCCACTATCTGCTAAGCTTGCCAGCAGTCTTCTGATTAGGTCTGACTTTGTATCTAGTAAAGCTCATAGTGTCACACTATTACTAGTATTATTTTACTAGAATAGGCCAGTATTCTTGAGGGACTCTGTGCAGAGATTGGCTGTGCATCCTTTGACTGCTGTGCGATAGGTGCATAAACACATTACAAAAACAATCAGAATTCAATTTACTGTATATGAATGGAAGAATACTAAAATGTAACATAGTAAGGCATGAATGACACACTATTCTGCACATAACTCTTTCCAGTCTGAGGTTTTCTGTTCAGGGCATTACAGAGTGGGTGTATATACTTAGCCAGTTATGTATTGTAAAAATAAGCATATGCTGTATCTACTTACAAATGATAAAACAGACAAGCGCCATCAAAGTAACAACCCTTTCTCATGTCTGGAGGAAGAAGGCACTACCCTTGAAAGGCCTAAGTCAGTTGGATCTAGGTATTGTCCCCCCAAGCCTAGGAACACAGGGAGTGGACAGAATAACTGTTACTTTGTTGAGCCTTGTCTGTTTTATTGTTTGTAAGTAGATATACACTTATTTTTTTACAATAATTGGTTACTGGGATAATGAGCTAGGCTGGTGTGCCCTCTCTTTCTTGTGTTACACAGTAGTGATGCATGGAACAACAGTGTGCAGGTGGGGACCAGGCATAAGTAGATTACCTCTACATGCGGGAAGCTTTTTTGTTGAAACAGTGTCACTTTAAAATGTTAAGTACTGTATTAGAGGGTGGACGTAAAATGTTTATAGCTATGCAAGGCATGCAAGCCCTTGCCTCCAGTCTAAGTGTAGGCAAGGCACTATTTAGCATATATCATGTTGTCAGTGGGATGTGCTGTAAGAAAAATTGTCTTGATGTCAATGCAATGTTTAACTAACCTGTCGTAAAAAAAAAAGAAAAAAAAGAAAAGCAAGCCTTGTGTATTAAAGTGACTAAAAGTACTGTGTAGCCCACAAGAACCAACCATTTTTTTTTTCTGTAAAAAGGTATAAATTTAGCCAGGTCATGGCACAGCTGGCAGTAGTTAAGTCACATTCAGAACAAGTCTAGTTGAGGCCGGGTTCACACTTATCCGACCAACGCTCCGACATTGGGAGCTTATGTCGCATGACGTGTGAAAATAAATGTTTCCCTATAAAAACCTGTCTTAACTGGTCCGACTTTGAAAATGCTTCTGTACTACTTTGGTCCGACTTTGATCCTACTTCAGCCCATTGAATATCATTGAAGTCGGATCAAGTCGGATCAAAGTAGGAGCCTTGTCCTTACCATCTGACTTTTGACATCCGACATGGTGATTACAGCAGCAGTAAAAGGAATTTATCTCACTCTGGGATTGTTTTGATTGGTCAAAGAAGTCAGACTATCACAAAGTCGGAACAAAGTAGTATCCTGTTCATGAAAGTCGGATGGATGTAGGACCAATGTAGGACCGATGTTGCAGAGCAAAGTGGGATGAAAGTCGTGTAGTATAGTGTGAACCCAGCCTGAATGTTACTTCCTACTACTACCCAACCAAAATGATTTCCAGACTTATGGTACATCAAAAAATTTGACTTGGTGCCAACCCAGTGCTTTTTCTGACAACTTTTTAAAAACGTCAGTGTGTCTACAGCCTCAAAAGGACTCATAACTTGCGTGCCTCTTAAAACCTTTAGAGGGTATCCCAAAGGAAAACAAATACAGAAAGTAGATTTTGACCATCTCTGCTCTAATTTTTTCACACCTTAATATCATTTTGACAATCTTCAGCTCTATGTTGCTTTGTTAGAAGAAACAAAAGCAAGCAACGTAGAACACAAAATGAAACATGTCACAGGTGAGTACAGTATATCTGATTTATTTACAGTACAATTTTACAGAAAGCATTTTCTTCCAAACAGACAATGTGCTTCTTTCTTGACACTTTTGGAGTGTTCTTTCAGGTTAATTACTGGTCAAACAAGTTATCTCATACAAACAGAAATTCCTTTTAAAGACAAAATTAAAACTATTGGATAACTGGCAGTCTGCTTAAAAGTAACGTTTGTAAAAGAGTATGGGTCCTGTACAGATGTGTAACCAGAGACAATCCCACTCTACATTTTGCAGATGTCAGTACTTGGATGCTTTTCTAGGTGCATCCAGTAGTCAGCAGGTATCAATAATTGTTGACATTTGCAACTCATCATAGTAATTGTCTCTGTGACATTTAAGGACTGCAAAATGCAGGAAGCGAGGGATACAGCAGGCATGGTGACTGCATTTTCTAAATGGTTAAGTGCCCGTCTTTATTTCTTCAGAAAAAATATTGAAACAAAATAAAGACTGTAAAGAAGGGTACAATCTCAAAGTAATGTCTCTAAACACAAACATTATATATAAAAAAACTACTAACAATAGTGGACTTTCTTAAAAAAACAGTGTGCAGTACCAATCAGCATTTTTATTAGCCAGACTGATGCCAAATGCTAATTTTTTAGTGGCCTCAATTACAGGACTTTTATTTGTAAAAAAAAAAAAAAAAAAAGTCCACCGAGCATATAAATGTAAAAAATCATTGAGGAAAAGGGCACTATGGCCAGTGGTACTCCACTACCAGCAATAACTGTCTGACATTTTCAGATTCTACAAGTTTTGCCAGCATGTTGGTTACGCAGTTGTGTCCTTGAAATAAAACAGGTGGACTCAGCACAGCAGGCTAAATGCATAGAGTCATAGACACAAGGTCAAGTCCACCACAAATATTACTTTTAAGTAGATGCCAAATGGTTAATCAGGTGTCTACTTCTTTTACTTGAGCCTGCAGTGGCAACATGTTCTCCATTGTTACTTCTACCTCCACCAAGTCCATTATGAAGTTGTTGCAACCTAGTGGACTGTATGTGTTTTACTTTGATTTGTAATAGAAAATGTAGCCGTGGGTAGAAGACTGCCCTGCTCTGGCTCTCATTTGCCTGCATGGTGAGGCCCACCCAACAGCAGAAGAAAACTCCCCTGAAATGGCAATTGTTGGTGTATAGGGGACAATTCTACAATATATAATGGTAAATACTGCTATAATTTAAACCATCGAATACTTTAATGTCTGTATCATTGACTCACTATGGACAGAACTTTTTACTTATACAATGTTTTGCCAAGAATCAATAGCAGGTAATACATGTGTGGTGACAATGAAACCCACAGATTGTATACAATAGCTTTACAAGTCACTGTAAAATGCAGACATTTTTCAACATTTGATAAAGTAAGCCAAGCAATGATTAAAGATTGCATTTACACCTGAAAATGCACCCTGCCTTTGATTAGATAAGAGAGCCCTCGTGGGGGTTCCCACGGTTAGCTGCAAGAGGCAGCCCCATTGCAAGCAACAGGAGGCTGCTGGCTCTCGCAGCTAATCAAGGCCACTTGCATGTAATCACTTTTGCAGTGAGGACATCAATCACAGGCAGTCTGCATCTAGGGCCGATCATCCACATGTAATCTCTGCATGAGAGACGTTACACTTTGCATTACCTTCTTCTTGTTACACTGCAGTAATCATTCTTGCCACAACTACTTGCTCAAGACATTGCTATCTGCTTCTAGAAATTAGTATGTTTCAGGTCTTATGTGCTGCATTAAAAACACACAATGGACTCACCACAGCTCAAGAAATCATCGCAATAAAGTACAGCAACCAGACGCGAGCTTCCTTTGGTTGAGTGGTATTCATCCTAATGAATGCCGCTTGGTGATTAGTTACCGTGTGGAACTGAACACCACTGCTCTGTGACCTTTGCTCGTCTAAGTCACAAATGTTTTTTCATAGACTTTTTTTTTTTGAGATTCGTAAAGGAACATTCAAAGCCCATCTCAAAATATAAGACAGTTTTATTTTATAGAAAGCTAATTTATAAACTCTGCTTTGCAGAAAATGCTAAATAACCATTGTCCAGTAAAACCAGGCAGACGTCTTAAGTTGACTTTATCATGTGACCACTAAAAGCAGCCTGCCAGCGGATTCAAAGGATATTTAAAGGTTTATGAACCCTACTGTGACAGGTTCTGTTCTCTGTAAACATCATTCACATGGCTGCATTATGGTAACACGTTATAGTCATATTTAACTTTTAACATGCCTTAATCCCTTAGAGCTGGCGCCTCCCAGGCCTTTAAGGGGTTTAGGATGCCGGGAGGTGGGACGGAGTTTATGATCATGTAACCGCCATGATTGGCTGTCACTGCAGTCACATAGTCGGAAAGCTCCCGATCTTAAGCAGCGATCGTGAGCTTTCCGTTACCTGCCAACAACTGTGCCAAGGGCACGCTCTCGTCACAGCGGTATCCCACTTGATCACACAAATATGCAGCCGCTCTGCACCAAGGGTCACCCCCGCTAAGAGGCCACATATTTGCATGCAGTCGGCACCAATGGGGTTAAGGAGCAAAACAAATACAATAAATTGGATTGGCTGCCTAAACGCACAAAAATGTGTTGCCTTAATGTATAGTGTAAATATGCCCTTACAAGGAGAAAATGAGGGAAAAAAGATATACAAAAAGTATAAAAATCATCTTTAGGAAATAAAAGTTATGTGATATAATAAAACATTTTTTTTTTAGCTATCCCTGTGTACAAGATTAGCAGTGAGGATAAGGTACCAATATGACTCCAAATAGTGGTGGCCCTAATTCTCTAAGGTACAGTGTGGATCCTGCCCAGCTCGCACATCGCACACACTCTGAATCCACCGACATTCTCAAGGCCAGAATTTCCCAGTGGCACACCAATCCACTGGCAGTGGTCATGCAAGTAGACAGTATGTAAATATGTGGAAACCGCTCAACAAAACAAAGCTAATACTGACTAAAATAAAAATTACAACTAGCCCTTCAAATTATACAAGCGCAAACGCCACTATATAATAATTTTCTATGTTATAAGCAAAGCCATCACAGGAGAAATTTACAAATGACATTACTGTTGATTTAGCATAAATGTAACGGGGACAATGTAACATGCAACAAACTAAATACATAAACTTCAACTCTGCTTGAAAAAAAGAAAAAATCCAGCATATGTTTCTATTGCATTCAGTTTTAAAAGGGAGTGGATTTCACTTGATGAGGGTTGTGTGCTAAATTGTGCTCACCAACCACATACAGTAGAGACAGAGATTTTGATGACAGAACCAATTCCTTAGGAGTTTTACCTTCTGCTTACCATGTTTAACCTCAAAATATTCTTAGAAATTCTTTTTTACTCTACAAAAAGGAGACGATCGTTCTAGCTTACAAAATGATTGGCTGTGTTTATACATAAGTCACTGGTTTGGGTCATCACAAGACTAACTCAACTGCATATAAAAAACACATGTACTTCAAAATCTAACCGTAACAACAAATATGGTTATGGGTGTTGTTCCAATGTGCTTGCAGTTAACTTTTTTTAGTGCAAAAAACGAGTGCTTTGCAAATGGGCATTTTGCTGGTTAAACAAGTAAAAGACATAACCAATAAAAAAAAAAAACAACTCTAAACCCACTGGAGCACTGAGAATGCCCCAGTCTGGACATAATAGTGTGTCTAAGAGAGTCAATTTAAAAAATTAATCATTTAACCTTTTAAATAAATTTTAAATGTGCTCTCATAGAAGCAATGTGAATAAAACGAAATGCTCCCTTTGGAAGCTGTCTACAAAATACCTCTCCCATTAACTCACACAATTATTTCAAATCAAAATGCCACAATCTTTTTTCTTAGGAAATTCTATATCACAATTTAAAACAGACTATTTTGACGTCTTCTAAATAAACCCAATTAAAAAAAAAGAGAAAAGAAAATAAAGGAGTGGGAGATCTGATTGGCTGCTATAGGTTATAGCATAAACACTATGGGGGTTATTTACTAAAGGCAAATCCACGTTGCACTACAAACAAGTGCAAACTACTAGTACAGAGTGCACATGAAATTGCACTGAAAGTGCACTTGGAAGTGCAGTCGCTTTAAATCTGAGGGGGTAGATCTGAAATGAGGGGAAGCTCTGCTGATTTTATCCTCCAATCATGTGCAAGCTAAAATGCTGTTTTTTATTCTCCTTGCATGTCCCCCTCGGACCTACAATGACTGTACTTCCAAGTGCACTTGTAGTGCAAAGTGGATTTGCCTTTAGTAAATAAACCCCCACGTGTTCAGTTTCCTCAAGTTGCTTAAACATGAAGACAGTGTTACCTGTAGAGACCAGACACCATTTCCATCTTGCTTTAGAAAAGAATATGGGCCTAAATAATAACACAAAGTGGATAATAGTGGCACAAAGTAAGGAGGCAGTCACACCTGCCTCAAACAAAATGCAAGAACCCCAGTGGGGCTTATGTAATCTCTCATGCAGCGATCAGTCGCAATGAGGCTGCCTATCACAAGAACCCCCGCTAGGGTTCTCTCATCTAAATCGGCGGCAGGATGCATTTGCAGGTGTAAATGCACCCTAAAGTCTAGTACACACGAGCCGAACGTTGGGTTCAATAGAAACTGATTGACATTCAGACTGTGTGTAATGCAGTCAGTCCGGCAGAAGACACAATAGAACAGCAGGGGAGATCTATGTACTAACTTTGGATAGTTAGTACAGCTGCTCCTCCTGAGCCGTCAGTTTTTTTTTCCCTTCAGCCCCCAGTGTGCACTAGACCTGAACCCAAGCAACATAATCTCCTTTCTCATAGGCCTGTGTAAACAGACTTGTGAAATAAGAGAGAATTCTTAATAAGCATCTAAAATACAACCGACTAGAAAGTCTGCATAAAGCCTAACTGCAGCAAATGTCTGCATTGTGATTCCATAACCGCACTTTACAGTGCAGATTACAGTGTAAGCACCTTCCAGCATAAAATGACTGATATCAGCAAAGAACTGCTTTACAAATACAGTACAAGTGGAAATATAAAGACTTGTATTAAATGCGTCCATAGCAAGCAGTTAAATCTACCTTTATTTTTCTGGTGCTGCTTACTAAATGAAAGGAATAATCTTACTGGTTGTTGTGAGCATCACACTATCCTTTTTGAAAACACGGATATCAGGAGCCACTGAATGAACTGAAAGTTAATATCATTTGAAAAAACTCCTAATGCTAAGCATTAGCCCTAATCCGTTCAAAGCTGAATAACCAGATTCAAGGACTCGCCCTCTGTAAAAATACACTAAAACGTTTTTTCTTCTTGCATATTAAATATAATACAAAACATGGCAAAATCGTTTCAACACAAGCAAACAGCATAGCGGCCTTCACAGGATTTTGTGTCCTAGCTGTACAAAACAATAGAGTAGATTTTTTAATTTAGGTTATGTCATTTATATATATGTATATATATACTTTATAAAACAAACAAAAAAAAAACATCAGCCTTAAAACAGATTCTTACGGGAAAAAAAAAAAAAAAACTATCCATGCTAGTTTGAAAAAGTTCCAAAAGGGACATGGCTGAGATAGAAGTATATAAAACAATCTCTAAAAAGAGCATAGTTAGGAGCCAGTAGAATGCATGCTTGGGATAGGATAAAACTTAGAAATCCGGCTCTGTGATGAAGGGTTAAGGCATTCGGAATCTCCAGACATTTTAAAAAACATTTCTTGCTCCTGAAGTTTTCTTGCAAACTCTTCTTCAAGTGCCTACAAGTGAAAAATCATTTCATTATTTTTCAGAAAATATTGAAAGTTCAAAAAAACAAAAACATTTCACAAATAGAAATATTAACTGATTGTTTAGGGCAGAGTTCCTCAAACTTTTTAAACAGAGGGCCGGTTCACTGTCCCTCAGACCGTTAGAGGGCCGGACTATAAAAAAAACGATGAACAATTTCCTATGCACATTGCATGTATGTTATTTTGAGCCCACCCTCACCGTCATTTCAAGCCATCATTGCAAGCCCCCCCTCACCACCATTTCAAATTCAAGCCATTAGTTCAAGCCCCCCCCCCCCCTCACCATTGCAAGCCCCTCACGATCATTGCAACCCTCCCCCTTCATCATTATAAGCCCCTCATTGCAAGCCCCCCCCTCACAATCATTAATTGCAAACCGATCATGATCATTGCAAGCCCCCGCCACCTCACCATCATTATCATCATCATCATCATCATCATCCCCTCATTGCAAGCCCCCCCTCACCATTATCATTGTAAGCCCCTCATTGCCACCCCCCTCCCTCACAATCATTAATTGCAAGCCAATCAAAATCATTGCAAGCCCCCCCCAATCATCATTACATCATCATCAGCCCCTCATTGCAATCCCCCCTCACCTTTGCAAGCCCCCCTCACCATCATCAGCCTCTCATTGCAACCCCCCCTCACCTTTGCAAGCCCCCCTCACCATCATCAGCCCCTCATTGCAACCCCACTCACCATTGCAAGCCCCCCCCACCTTCATCATTACATCATCAGCCCCTCATTGCAAGCCCCCCCCCCCACCATCATCATTACATCATTTCATCATCATCATCATCATCATCATCATCATCAGCCCCCCCCCCCACCATCATCATCATTTCATCATCATCATCATCATCATCATCATCATCAGGCCCCCCCCCCCCACCATCATCATTTCATCATCATCAGCCCCCCTCACCATCACAAGCCTCCCTCACCATCGAAAGCCCCTCACAGCCTTTCTCCTTACTGTGCCAAACTGCTGTCACGATCCTGCTGTGTCACGAAGCTCACAGTGTTGGTAACAGTTCGGGCGCGCTGTCATAAATGTCCCGCCCTCCTCCTCCTAAACCAACTCGTCTGATAGACAGATCACTGGCTCTATCACATGAGCTAGTCTAGGAGGGCGGGACATTCATCACAGCACGCCCGAACTGATAACACTGTCATCTCCGTGACACAGCGTGATCGCTGTGTTTCAACCTGCCGTGTAACAGGCGTTGCCTGTCAGGGTTGGCTGGGCCGGTTAAAAAGTCCTCCGCGGGCCGCATGTGGTCCGCGGGCTGTAGTTGGAGGACCCCTGGTTTAGTTTTTTTTTTCAACTTGCAACTAATTGCCCGGTGATTTCCCTTTACTTCCTTTAACCTCTTTCCGACCAGCCGCCGCAGTTTTATGGCGGCAGGTCGGCTACGCAAAATCACGTAATTTTGCATTTCAGCCACTAGGGGCGCGCCCCCTGCTCACCCCTGGTGCCGACGTGCGTGCCCGACAGGCGCGATCACTCGTTACAGAGCGAGTGTAAACACACAGCTCCCGGTCTTTTCAGGGGGAGAAATGACTGTTCGTACAATGTATGAACAGCGATCTGCCATTTCCCCTAGTCAGTCCCACCCCCCCCTTCAACTAGAACACACCTAGGGAACATAATTAACCCCTTCTTTGCCCCCTAGTGTTAACCCCTTCCCTGACAGTGACATTTTTACAGTAATCAATGCATTTTTATAGCACTGATCGCTATAAAAATGCCAATGGTCCCAAAAATGTGTCAAAAGTGTCCGAAGTGTTGGCCATAAGGTCGCAGTACTGATAAAAATAATATTAATAAAAATGCCATAAAACTATCCCCTATTTTGTAGACGCTATAACTTTTGCGCAAACCAATCAAACACTTATTGCGATTTTTTTTTTTTACGAAATATATGTAGAAAAATACGTATCGGCCTAAACTGAGGAAAACAATTGTTTTTTTTATATATATTTTTGGGGGATGGGGGGTAAAATCTCGCGCCAAATATATAAATAATAAGTGAATAATAAATCAATTAAATCCTGAGCAGCTCCCCAAAATTGTAGTAAACTGTAACAATGTGAATATGTGAAGAAAAAGGGGGCGCTACAGGTAATAAAATACCTTAATAAACAAAAGTATATCCAGATAAGTTATTAAATAATTAATAATCAGCAAACAGTAATTAATCATAAATGGTGATAATAAAATTAGTCGTAATAATGTCCATCACAGTGCAAACTCCCAATTGGGAGATATATTAAACCAATATTGTGCAGAAAAAGTCCATAAATAAAGTTGATAGTATGCTAAAGATTTATCCTTCAAGCACCAGCATACTATCAACTTTATTTATGGACTTTTTCTGCACAATATTGGTTTAATATATCTCCCAATTGGGAGTTTGCACTGTGATGGACATTATTACTACTAATTTTATTATCACCATTGTAAACACTCTTTTAATTGCTACATAGTTTTTTCAACCCTCTACCTTCCACTTTTGCTGCACATCTTGGTTTGTTAAAAAAACAAGGACTGCTTTTTAATGACAGATTGCATCATATGTGTCATTTGTGATTTTAGTACCACTTTAAGAGAGCAAGTAAAAGACTACTTTTCTGCTGCATGTAACTGATAACACAAGCAGAAAATGACATGGCAAATTAAAGAAAAGCATGGCAGGCAGGTTTGCACACATCAGTGGAGCGGTTAGGTACCTTTTTCCGTGGTCGTAGTTTTTCCCTCCAGTCTTTCAGCTCTTGGACATGCTCTTCATCTAATTCTTTCAGCTTTTGTGTTTCATGTTCTATTAATAGGTGGCATTTTTCATTCTAAATTGTGAAATTAAATGGCAGTAGTTTAATAGAATATAACAGGCAGCATGATAAACGTTGCTAAACTAAGAATACCAAAAGTGATAGTTAAGCTACAAAAATAAACACCATACACAGTAAGAAGGCAACGCTTTAAATAATAGTTATAATGGTTTTGGAAAATTTTTATTTAAATTTCCTGGATTAATCTTCACATGTAAACCAATTTTTTATATAATTCTCATTGGGCCAGATTCACAGAGCAAGTACGCCGGCGTATCTACTGATACGCCGGCGTACTTTCAAATTTCCAGTGTCGTATCTTTAGTTTGAATCCTCAAACCAAGATACGACGGCATTTGGGTAAGATCCGACAGGCGTACGGCTTTGTACGCCTTCGGATCTTAGATGCAATACTTCGGCGCCCGCTGGGTGGAGTTTGCATCGTTTTCAGCGTCGGGTATGCAAATGAGCTTTTTCCGACGATCCACGAACGTACGCGCGGTTGGCGCATTCTCTTACGTCGTCTCTAGTCGGCTTTTTACGGCGTATAGTTAAAGCTGCTATTTTGCGGCGCATAGATAGACTTGCCATGTTAAAGTATGGCCGTCGTTCCCGCGTCGAAATTTGAATTTTTTTTTTTGCGCAAGTCGTCTGTGAATAGGGATGGACGTAAGTCACGTCGAAGTTCTAAAAATAACGTCATTTCGCGCAAAGCACAGCGGGAAATTTCGAAACGGAGCATGCGCAGTTCAATCGGCGTGGGGACGCGCTTCATTCAAATGAATCACGCCCCCTACCCGCCCAATTTGAAATACGCGCCGAGAGATACACTACGCCGCCGTAACTTACGGCGCAAAATCTTCCTGGATTCGACTTAGAGCCAGGTAAGATACGGCGGCGTAGCGTATCTCTGATACGCTGCGCCTGGGCATTTCTATGTGAATCTGGCCCATTATTTGCATAAAATATTTATTTTACAAATAAGCACTTTACACAAGTTGCCTTTGTAACATATAGGATGCAAAGTACTCTAGTGTTTTTTTTTTCCAACTGCCCCTAACCCGAAAAAAAATATTTCTAGCCCTGAGCACATGTAAAAAGCATACAAAATCAATATAAAAGTTAATTTTAATACCAAAACCATCAGTTAGCTCTGTTTTTCTTCAGCATCCATGAAATATTTTTTAAGGTCATCTACAGTGCTAATGAAATGGATCTCATAGTAAATTGCCAAATAGCAGCTAAAGGCTTGATTATGGGTAAATGTCAGCTGTACAAACTCATCAGTGTAAAGAGGAGGTACAAAGGTGGTTTACAGCAAGAAGAGTGAATGGTGGGCAACATTTAGTGGAAGTCTAAAGGAAAAGGCACAAGGCCAGGGAGTGACATAGGGTCTCCATAATTGCAGCCTGAAAAGTGCTGTCACCTTCCCTATGCTGAGCTACCCACACAGCACAGTGGGAATGGCTGAATCACAAGTATGTGAATTAGGGCCTTAGCCGGCAGAACTTTATACACTTTAATTGGGTTTTGCAGTCCTATGCAAGTCAATGGGAATGCAAAACCCACTTTCTGCAGGTCAAATGCACTTGCCAATGATGTCAATGAATTATGAATGATCTCAGAAGTATCCTAAATGGATGCTAAACCAATGCTACCCACACAATTCCTTAGGTATTTAAAGCCACAATATAGTTGTCACTCCATCTGGTGGGACTCTACCTAGGATCTGTGACAACCCCCATGTCTATGGCCAACAAACTAAAGCCAGTGCCTACACCAGGGGTGGGGAATCTGCGGCCCGCAAAATCATTCCATCCGCCCCCCGTGCCGCTGAGTGTGTGTCTGCGGAGCTGTCAGAAGGAGCCGATGTTTACCTTGTAGTTCCGGCTCCTTCTGACTAGGGGTGCAACGGATCGTCACCGATCCGTGATCCGAACGGGTCACCCCATTTGGATCGGCACACCCCACGATCCGTGGAGCGCTCCAGGGCCTCGGCCTAGGAAAGTCCCCGGCTTCGGCCTAGCTCCGGAGCGGCGGCCATCTTGGTACACCCGGCAGCGGCCCTCCTCTCTGTTCACACCCACAGAGGAGGAGGAGCACGCGCTCAAGGGAAACACACGCCGCTGTCTGAGGTCTGCACTACTGGGGGGTTACTTTCTGAGCTCTGCACTATTGGGGGGGTTACTGTCTGAGGTCTGCACTACTGTGGGGGTTACTGTCTGAGGTCTGCACTACTGTGGGGGTTACCATCTGATCGTTGATCATTTTGTACGGCCCCCGAATGATGTTACAAAAATCCAAATGGCCCTTGGCAGAAAAAAGGTTCCCCACCCCTGGCCTACACAAATTACACACACTCTGGCAATACAAGCAAGTGTGCTTATGGAAAAAGTTTTCAAGTGAAAGACATTTCATAGTGTTATCAAGCCTGCACATAAGAATGGAGTCTTTAACACATTTAAAAAAAAGCTGAAGAAAAAAAGCGTACTTCAAGCATATAGACGTGCCTGATCTTCATAAAGTCAGTACACATACAGGCTTAGCGGAGCTCCATTTGGAAAGACATCCAAGTGTGTGCGCAGTGCCCATGGCCCTTCATATCCAGAAAGGCCAAGTGAAAAAAGCCTAATGTATACCTCCACCTTCAACTTTGTTTTTCACCTACTTAGCTGGTAATAAAAAACAAGTACACGTCCTCCTATCCCCCAATCTATAGCATTCATTTATAGGGATATACCATTGGGTGCCCTGCTGTTGCGTCCATTAATTATCAGGCAAGACAGACACCTATATTTCATTACATAGTTCTAACCTGTAGCTGCTGCAGCTCTCGGATGTTGGCATCACACTGAAGCTGTAAATCTCGCATTTGGTTTTCATGTTTCTGGTGCTGAGCCAATCTCTCGTTCTTTTGTCGCTTGTCTTCTTGGACGGCAAACTAGAAATAATATTAAGATTAACATTAAAATTGGCTAAATTAACATAATTTTTTTAATGATAATAATTTCTATGTATAACTAGTAATATTATCAAATAATAGTTAATGCTTTCATTACTGAAGACTCAGAATAATCAAAAAAATAAGCAGAATGGTGGTTTAGGTTAGGCCTTGCAAACCAGGGTCCAAGTCCTCAAATTCCTTCAGGGACCCTATCAGCACTGTGTTCGTAGGTTTTCTCTGTGTGCATCCCCTCTGGGTGATCCCGTTTATTCCATACGCCAGATCTTAACCGGTAGGTTAATTAGATTCTCCCCAAACTGCCCCTAATTTGTGTGACTTTTACAACATGAATTTCTACGTAAAGTACAAGTGGGAAAAACATCATCTTTGCAATCTACCCGATAGGCTCCAGTACCAGGACTCAGGGCTGAAGGACCATGCGGTGCATGCACAGTACTTCCCAACCTTCCCTTTACTCCATGGAAGTGGGAAAAACATTTTAATCTCCTCACAGCGTGATTTTCTAACAAACTGGAAACATTTTCTTGTACAATAATGAGCACCTCTGAAGGGGAAGTCAGATGCTTTGCAGTTGAGAGCATCACTTGCTTTTTCCCTGGACTTGTAATGCAAGTACAGTAAAATCTTGTATTGTAACACGGTTTATGTGGCCAGAGGTGCGGGGGGTGCCAAAGACACTCGGAGACACTCCGTTACCTCTGGCCACATGCGGTACTGCATACACTAGCATTGACACTGGAACAAATTACCGGAGTTTCTATTGATTCCTATGGGGAAACTCGCTTTGATATACGAGTGCTTTGGATTATAAACATTCTTCTGGAACGGATTATGCTCGTAATCCAAGGTACTACTGTATCAATATACTCAAAAAAATTAAAATAGTCCCCAATAAAGACTCTTGAATTCACAGACAACCAACAATGTGTAAACAGCTTTACCTGTTTAATCTTCTCCCTGTCCTGCTCTGGAGAGCCAGATGAATTAATCCTCAGACTCTTCTTAAACATAGCCATACGAGTCTTGGCATCACTTCGCTGATTTTTTGGCAGCCGTCCCCTCTCCTGAGTTTGCTTATTTTTCAGTTCTTCTATTAGTCGCTGGTTATACCTTTGCATTTGCTCCATTTCCTGCAGATGTCAACATAATTAGTAGAATATGATCCTAGATAACCACCTAACTAGAGCAGAAGGATACAAACAGATTCAAAAGTCACCCAAAAATAATACTATCCAAGAACATATGTTGTTTTGGACTTTAACACCCTTCACGTTGACCGTACGCTAATATGCGGCCTCGCTAGACTGGACTTTTTCCCATGGGGACATATTTGCTTATCTCCCTTTGTGCTGGGAGCGTGCCGGGTCATCTGAATGCTGTGATAGCCTCTGATTGGCTATCACAGTCTCTGTGAATGGACGAGATAGATACATTGCATCTTTCCCTGTCCTTGCGGAGATTATATATATACAGTAGGTGTTTGTGATATTGTGTTTTTAGCACGACAGCATCGCGCTGATTCTCGGCGACATGGTGCCGAGATCTCGCACTCACTGGAATAGTGACAGCACATCCCAGCAAGCGCGTCATAGAAGCGACGGGAGATCCGACTTGGATTCCTGCCAATTCTACACGTGTGCGGCGTTTGTTATGAATCCTGAGGGGGAAGTCCCCGCCGGATTTTAAATAAAAATCCGGCATGGGTTCCCCCTCAGGAGCATACCGGGCCCTTAGGTCTGTTATGGGTTGTAAGGAGAGCCCCCCTACGCCGAAAAAAACGGCGTAGGAGGTCCCCCTACAATCCATACCAGACCCGTATCCAAAGCACGCTACCCGGCCGGCCAGGAAGGGAGTGGGGACGAGCGAGCGCCCCCCCCCCTCCTGAGCCGTACCAGGCTGCATGCCCTCAACATGGGGGGGTTGGGTGCTCTGGGGCAGGGGGGCGCACTGCGGCCCCCCCACCTCAGAGCACCCTGTCCCCATGTTGATGAGGACAGGGCCCCTTCCCGACAACCCTGACCGTTGGTTGTCGGGGTATGCGGGCGGGAGGCTTATCGGAATCTGGGAGCCCCCTTTAATAAGGGGGCCCCCAGATACCGGCCCCCCACCCTAAGTGAATGGATATGGGGGTACATCGTACCCCTAACCATTCACCTGTAGGAAAAATGTCAAAGTTAATAAACACACCACACAAGGGTTTTTAAAATAATTTATTTTTCTGCTCCGGAGGCTCCCCCTGTCTTCTTTATTAGCTCTTTTACCAGGGGGAGCTTCTTCTTTGACGTCTTCGGGTGGGTGGGGGCCGCCGTCTGGTTCTCTTCCACCGCCGGGGGGGGGGGGTCGCTTCTTCTTCCGCTATCCCGACGGGTCTTCTCCGCTATCCGGGGGGTCTTCTCAACTCTCTGGGGGTCTCCTATGTTCGCCGCTCTCCGCTGTTGACTCGGCGCACCCCGGTTCTTCCTCTCGCTGTCCGGTGCCTTCTTCCGTGCTGTACGTCTTCTTCTCCTTCCGTGCTGTGAGTTCTTCTTCCGTGCTGTGACGTCATGTTCTTCACTTCTCTTCTTCTCCCGATGTTGACACGTCGCCTTTCCTCGCTGCAATGTCGGGTGCGCGGCTTGCATCGGATTTATATAGACCTCACAATCCCATCATGCTCTGGTACCTACCCATGTGATACCTACCCACGTGGGTAGGTATCACATGGGTAGGTACAGAGCATGATGGGACTGTGAGGCCTATATAGGTCCGATGCAAGCCACGCATCCGTCATTTCAGCGAGAAGAGCCGGCGTGTCAACATCTGGAGAAGAGAAGAAGATGACGTCACAGCCCGGAAGAAGAAGAATACGTCACAGCACGGAAGAAGAAGATAGACGTTCAGCGCTGAAGGAGAAGGCACCGGACAGCTGGAGGAAGAACCGGGGTGCGCCGAGTCGACAGCGGAGAGCGGCGAACATAGCAGAAGACCCCCGGAGAGTGAAGAAGACCCCCCGGATAGCCGAAGAAGACCCCCCTGATAGCGGAAGAAGCACACCACACCGTTTTTTCGGCGTAGGGGGGGCTCTCCTTACAACCCATAACAGACCTAAGGGCCCGGTATGCTCCTGAGGGGGGAACCCATGCCGGATTTTTATTTAAAATCCGGCGGGGACTTCCCCCTCAGGATTCATAACAAACGCCGCACACGTGTAGAATTGGCGGGAATCCAAGTCGGATCTCCCGTCGCTTCTATGACGGCTTTGTCTCTATCGCGGCAAGCCAGCTCGGCGCTGGCTCCCGCGATGGGGCTCGTAGGTGCTCAATCTCGCCGAGAAAGGGAGCGAGATTGACACAATATCGCGTGCACCTACTGTATAAAAAGAATATACCTAGATCAAGGTTTGATCTAGGTCAGACCCAGGGTTAGCGTTTGGGTCAAGGGCCAAGGTCAGTATTTTTTGGACATGATTTTTTTTTTCCCTTCTTAATTTGTATCAGTGCGTTTTAGGCAAGATAAAAAATAAAAATAAAAAATGCACACTATTGTTCTGGGCTGTACTACGGGTACATACACCTACAATACACATATGTGGTATCACTGCGATCATCAGGGGCTGGAGAATTTATTTTGGGTTGTTCTTTGGTGGTAGGTTATGGTAGTAGCAAGACATACACCCCTTGAAATCTTCCACATTTTGTCATGTTACAACCAAAAACGTAAATATATTTTATGTGATAGACCAACATAGACCAAAGTGGCACATAATTTAGGTCTGGACATTTGACTGGGCCATTCTAACGCATGAATATGCTTTGATCAAAACCATTCCATTGTAGCTCCGGCTGTATATTTAGGATTGTTGTCCTGCTGGACGGTGAACCCAGTCCCAGGTCTTCTGAAGACTCTGAGGCCTCGTACACACGACCGAGTTACTCGTCGGGCGAAACACATCATTTTCCTCGTCGAGTTCCTTGTTAGGCTTGTCGAGGAACTCGACAAGCTTGCTTTGCGTACACACTGTCAATACAAAATCTCCTCGTTCTCAAACGCGGTCATGTACTACACATACAACGGCAGGGGAAGTTCGATTCCACTGGCACAACCCTTGGGGCTGCTTTTGCTAATCTCATGTGTTTGCGTGTTATATAAAAGTTTGGTAAGAGACGATTTGCACTTTTCAGTCTGTTACAGCTTTAAAAATGTGTTATCTCCATTACAAATGCTACTTTTACTCCCGTCTCATACTTTAATCTGAGCAAGCGCGGGTTTCTTAGCATACACACGCCCGAGTTTCTCGTCGAAAACCAGCGAGTCGAGGAACTCGACGAGCCAATTTGAGACTCCCGTCGAGGAAATAGAGAACTTGCTCTCTTTTTGGCGACCGGTTTCCTCGGCAAAAAAATATCTCCCAGCAAGTTTCTTGCTAGTTTTTGCCGAGAAACTTGGTCGTGTGTACGAGGCCTAACAGTTTTTTTTGTAAGATTGCCCTGTATTTGGCTCCATCGATCTTCCCATCAACTCTGATCAGCTTCCCTAACCCTGCTGAAGAAAAGGCCACAATATGATGATTCCACCACCATGTTTCAGGGTGTTCAGGGTGATGTGCAGTGTTCGTTTTCCGCCACACATAGAATTTTGCTTTTAGGCCATAAAGAAAAATGTGTGTCTCATCTGACAAGAGAACCTTCTTTATCATGTTTGCCGTTTCCCCCACATGTCTTTTCACAAACTGCAAACGGAACTTCTTATAGCTTTCTTTCAACAATGGCTTTCTTTTTGCCACTCTTCCATAAAGGCCAGTGGAGTGGAGTGAACGCCTTATAGTTTTAAAGTTGTCCTGTGGACAGATTCTCCTACCTGAACTGTGGATCTCTTGCAGCTCCTTCAGAGTCACCATGGACCTGTTGGCTGCTTCTCCGATTATTGCTCTCCTTGTCCAGCCTGTCGGTTTAGGTGGATGGCTATGTCTTGGTAGGTTTGCAGTTGTGCTATACTCTTTTCATTTTGGAAATCTCCGTGAGATTTTCAAAGCTTGTGAGATTTTTTTATAATCCAACACCAAATGCAATCCAGTGCGTTTTTGCATCAAAAACGCATGGAAAGTAGGTTATATGGTTTTCAATGGCATAGTTCACACCAGTGCAGTCAGTTCCAGGGTTTTTCAGTTTCAGAAGAAAAAAAGTAGAACATGCTGCATTTTTCCTGCACTGGACTGTACTGGAATGCATCAAAAATGCACTGGACTTTAATATAGTGGGGGGGAAAAAAAAACACAACAGGGGGAAAAAAAAAATCATCTGGAATGTAATCAGTGAAAACACTTTTCTCAGTGGAAGAGGAGGAAGTAGGGAGAGTGCAGCTGTTGGATCATCTGTTTTCTGCCTAAAGAGCTGACAGGAAGAGGATGGTGCATCCCTGAAGTTAAGATTTCTTGTGGATCCAGCTGCCTGCATTGAACCATCCTTCATTCAGGTAAGTGATGTAACCAAAGCTGTAAACCTACACTTTAAAAAGTTTCCATTTCTTCCATGAGCTGCAAGCAGTAAAGAACCTAGCATCTTGAGCTTGGCAGGGATAAAGGTTACAATATTACATTAATTGTCCCTACCCTTTTTTGTCAGCTCACCTATTTCTGAAAACAAAAAAAGACCTTTATCTGATAATAACATTAAATGTTAAAAGTGAAATCATATAAAGGTTTGTCAACCCATACATTATAAGTATGCATGACTTGATGCATACTGGGAATGTAGTGCAGCATATGTTCATTTAGGCCTCATGCACACGGCCTATGAATTTATGCCCCAAATATGCTGGGGGGGGTTCTGCCAGAAAACAATGTTGCATATGGTACTGAGCGTAAATTCTGTATTCTGGCCTTTGGAATACATTTCAATACATTCATGCATGCATCCACTCTGAATACCGCTTTGGTGCATTTTTTTATGCCTCTAAACATCGTTCTAAATGCCCACTGTGCATGGACATATAGGCTAGCACAGAACCGCGTTTAGAGGCATTTAAAAAAAAACAGGAGCACAAAAATCTTCTCCCCTACCTGGCTGACATTTGTATGAAACGGTCAGCAACCATACCCTTTTCTTGTATCACTGAAGCTACATGGTAATAGAATTGTAGAATTTGAGTTTAATAAAATGATAAATGTGCTATACCTTCTCATGTCTTTTCAGTAGCTGGTGTCTCTGCATGAAATACTGATCCTTTAGCTGCTGTTTCAGCAGCTGGTGCTTTTCTTGCAGGTGACGTTCTTCAAGCTCCCAAATTGCGGCTTCCCGTGCTATAAAAAATTATATTTTTAACATTCAGGGTAAAATGACAAGTCATGAATGGTATACATTATTCTCAGGCAGTAGGGCATATTTTATACCTCTCAGGAGCTGCTGTTTATGATTTAAGCACTCTCGTTCTATGTTGGCCAGCTCCATCTTCTGCTGGTGAATAATCTTCTTCAGGGATCCATCCAACTCTTGCTGCTGCTTCATAACAAACTCTTGTTCCTATCAACGCATTTTTTTTAAAGTTAGTTCCAGAACGGTTTTACAGAGAGACACAAAGTTATCGATTTATTTTCTACAGTAATTTGGATTTTAACCAATACAATTCGCACATGTACGATACACACATCTATAAAAACTACTTTGCAGATCAACTACTGCTTATGTCACAGCAACAGTTATTATTCACAATCAGTATAAATTGGAAACACAACAAACTCAGACAAACAATTTGGTAATTGGTGAGTATGTCTATATTATGTTGATCTTTGAAGACATTTAAAGTATTTTAGTATCCCCATTGACTAGTACATTACATTCTCAAGGACACCGCTCCAGTACCCAACGCAAGAAAGATGGGAAAATTCCAAAGATATCTACACTTCATACATCGGGGTAATCCTCTACAGGGTCATTGAGTAAAGGGTCCCAAATCAGGGCATACAGTGAGGGATGCGGATTTTGTACGTTTGCCCACTGACAAAGAAGTTATCAGTCTATAATTTTATAGGTAGGTTTATTTTAACTATTGGAGACAGAAGAACAACCAAAAAATCCGGAAAGCCGTATTTCAAAATAGTTTTCTTGCTCCCAGGTGTCTTCTATAAAAAGGTAATGAGCTGAGATTAGGAGCACTCTCTTAAAGGCACTGCTTCTAATCTCAGCGCGTTACCTGTATAAAAGATGCCTATCCACAGAAGCAATCAGATTTAAATCTCTCCACCATGGCCAAGACCAAAGAGCTGTCCAAAGATGTTGGGGACAAGATTGCAAACCTGTACAAGTCTGCAATGGGCTACAAGACCATCGCCAAGCAGCTTGGTGGGAGGGTGACAACAGTTGGTGCAATTATTCACAAATGGAAGAAACACAAAATAACCGTCAATCTCCCTCGGTCTGGGGCTCCATGCAAGATTTCACCTTGTGGAATTTCAATGATCGTAAGAATGGTGAGGAATCAGTCCGGGACTACACAGGAAAATCTTGTCAATGATCTCAAGGCAGCTGGGACCATAGTCACCAAGAAAACAAAATCGTTAACACACTACGCCGTGAAGGACTGAAATCCTGCAACACCCCATGCTCAAGAAAGCACATGTGCAGGCCCGTCTGAAGTTTGCTAATGAACATCTGGATGATTCAGAGGAGAACTGGGTCAGATGAGACCAAAATCAAGCTCTTTGGTATCAACTTGCCGTGTTTGGAGGAGGAATGCTGCGTATGACCCCAAAAAAACACAATTCCCACCGTCAAACATGGAGGTTGAAAAATTATGCTTTGGGTTTTTTTCCTGCACAACTTCACTGCATAAAAGGGACGTTGGACAGGGCCATGTTCCATCAAACCTTGGGCAAGAACCTCTATCCCTTAGCTAAGGCATTGAAAATGGGTCATTGATGGGTATTCCAGCATGACAATGGCCCAAAACAGCTGGCCAAGGCAACAAAGGAGTGGTTCAAGAAGAAGCACATTAAGGTCTTGGAGTGGCCTAGCCAGTCTCCAGACCTTAATCCCACTGAAAATATGTGGAGGGAGCTGAAGGTTCCAGTTACCAAACTTCAGCCTCAAAACCTTAAAGTGGAACTTCAGTCATTTTATAATCTTTCCACCATTGTTGTTTTAACTTTAGATAGTAAAACATTTTTTTGTTATGCCAGGAAATACCTTATATAGCCCACTTACTGTTTCTTGTCTGGTAAAAAGCTTAGGCCTATGACATCATGCACAGCGCTCTCTCTCACACCCTTGTGAGCGTTTGCCAGAAAGGGAGTCATAAGAGGGCCAATGAAAGCTGTGTGTCTGTGTAAATCCAGTAAGTGAACAGGCAGCAGCTTCAGCTGCCCACAGTTAAAATGGTTGCAGCCATTGGTGGGGGGAGATTTCTGCAGCATATTTGGCAAGTACAGAATCTCAGTATATATAAAATAATATGCAAAAGTGGTTGGAGGGAAGCTTCAGAATGCCAAAGATGTTTTTATTACAGATTATGTGAGCAGACTGCAGTTCCTCTTTAATGACTTGGAGAGGAGCTGCAAAGAGGAGTGGGACAAAATCCCTCCTGAGATGTGTGTCAACTACAAGAAACACCTGACCTTGATTACCAACAAGGGTTTTGCCACAAAGTACTAAATCATGTTTTGCGAAGGGGTCAAATATCTCACTCATTATAATGCAAATCAATTTATAATTTTTTTTTAAATGCGTTTTTCTGGATATTTGTGTTGTTATTCTGTCTCTCACTGTTAAAATAAACCTACCATTAAAATTATAGACTGATCATGTCTGTCAGTGGGCAAACTTACAAATTCAGCAGGGGGATGAAATATTTTTTTCCTCACTGTACATACTTAAAGGGGGGGGTTCACCCCAAAAAAAAAAATATTTAACATGACATTCAGCCGAATTGTCTAAATGACAGTCGGCTGTTTTTTTTTTTTTCAGTGCAGCACATACCTTATTTTCACAGCCACTTCCGGGTATGTAATGTGCGGGGCTGGGCATACCTAAGTGATTGACATCCTTCCGACCGGCGCATACAGTGCGTCACTAGTTGCCGAAAGAAGCAGAACGTCGGTGCGCAGGCGCCGTATAGAGCCGACTCGCAGTCCGGCTTCTTTCGGCAACTAGTGACGCGCTGTATGCGCCGGTCGGAAGGATGTCAATCACTTAGGGATGCCCAGTCCCGCACATTACATACCCGGAAGCCGCGGTAAAAATAAGGTATGTGCTGCACCGAAAAAAAAAACACAGCCGATTGTCATTTAGACAACTCGGCTGAATGTCATGTTAAAAATTTTTTTTTGGGTGAACCCCCGCTTTAAAGAAAAGTGATTTTCTGCTGTTGTCATGACCATAATCCATATTAAGCGGACACTCGCTGTGATATAGAATTGCAGCTCAAAGTTAAGTTTTCAGCCTATCAAATGTCAATGGGGATGAAGGTGGGACAAAGGGCTATTTGAATTTAAAGTCTGTAAAATGCCTGTAATTTGATCACTGGTCAGGAATACCAGTTCTGAATTTATCAGTTCAAGTGCTGTAGTATTTCAAATATAAAATCAGAGCGATTTCAAGAATTTAGAGAAAAGGTAAAAATGGATTCCCTACAATAACAACCAAGCAGGAGTACAATCTTGTCTGCAGTACGAAGGCAACAGATTGAGCCTAGGTTCACACTGCTGCGAATTAAAAATCGCGGTAAAATGCGCGATTTTACCGCGATTTTGCGGCTGCAATTTTGCCGCGATTTCGGACGCAATTTAATGTAAATCGCGGCCCGAAATCGCAAAAAGTAGTACAGGAACTACTTTTTGAAATCGCAGATGCGGCGTCGCACTGATTAGGACAGTGCCATTGCCAACAATTGCCGCCGATTTGAGATGCGATTTGACATGTCAAATCGCATCTCAAATCATTCCAAATCGTACCCAGTGTGAACCAGGGCTGAACCAGGCTTTTTGCTATTGACAGCAGTTCCACTTAATCTTGCTCTGGATTTATGTGAAACCAACTGCAAGCATTCATGAGAACATGGAACACACCTCTCAGTTACTAAGCTTAGATCACGTCATAGACCTCAGGGATAGATTAATATCTTACAGAGAGTTAACTATTTTTTTTAAGAAAGAATTAATTATTTTAAAAACAAACAGAAAAGCACAGCAAACGCACAGCATTACATTTTTTTATAATATAAAGAAAAGTATACTGTGTAAATGAATGCAAAGGAAGCCAACAATGGCATTGGCTTTACCAGCATGACGTCTATTCAGCAGAAATGTCAGACCAGAATAATAATAAACTAAGAATCAAGCTAGTTGCTTTCAAAAAGATCCACCCCACGCATTGCACTCCATAGCATGACAATATTAGGTTTGTGCAAGGCCTTTACAGCACCAGCAGGAATAATGTAGCCAAGAAGATTTTCTTATAGCTCCTACTCAAGACTAAAAATAGGAAGCATATTAAAGTCACATGTAGGTGACACAAAACATAAAAAGCCATGTTGGGTGCCAAATTAGTATTCTGGGGAAATCTCAAAATTAGGAACGTGTAACAATGATGGGAAAGAAGTTCGGCAAAGCCGTAGCATGAAAATACGTATATATTCTAAAATGATTTTGTTAGGAGATACTTTAAACTAAACGCTGTTAATACATCTCATTACCATTTTACCTACTCTTTTTATGAAGAGAAAATATTAAAAAAAAATATATATATTTTTTTTTTAGATGAGACCTTCCCATCTAGTTTATATATCAACATATGCTCAAAATGTAGGCATGGCACTACAGATTAAACCACTTCTTAACCGCTTGCTGACCAGCCGCCGCAGTTTTACGGCGGCAGGTCGGCTCTGCTGGGCGAGATCACGTATATCTACGTCATCTCGCTGAGCAGCCAATAGGGGCGCGCTCCCCCCGCTTGCCCCTGACGCCGAGGCGTGTGCCCGGCAGGGCGTGATCACCGCCAGGCACCCGCGATCGCTCGTTACAGAGCGAGAACCGGGAGCTCTGTGTGTGAACACACAGCTCCCGGTCCTGTCAGGGGGAGAAATGCCCGATTGTCTGTTCATACAATGTATGAACAGTGATCAGTCATTTCCCCAAGTCAGTCCACCCCCCCCCCTTCAGTTAGAACACACCCAGGGAACATACCTAACCCCTTCCTCGCCCCCTAGTGTTAACCTCTTCCCTGCCAGTGGCATTTTTATAGTAATCAATGCATTTTTATAGCACTGATCGCTATAAAAAATGCCAATGGTTCCAAAAATGTGTCAAAAGTGTCCGCCATAATGTCGCAGTACTGATAAAAATCGCTGATTGCCGCTATTACTAGTAAAAAAATAAAATAAAAATGCCATAAAACTATCACCTTATTTGTAAACGCTATAACTTTTGCGCAATACAATCAATACATGCTTATTGCAATTTTTTTTTACGAAAAATATGTAGAATACGTATCGGCCTAAACTGAGGATTTTTTTTTCTTTTTATATATTTTTGGGGGATATTTATTACAGCAAAAAAGTAAAAAATAATAATTTTTTTTAAAAATTGTCGCTATATTTTTGTTTATAGCACAAAAACTAAAAACCGCAGGTGTGATCAAATACCACCAAAAGAAAGCTCTATCTATTTGTGGGGAAAAAAGGACACCAATTTTGTTTGGGAGCCACGTCGCACGACCGCGCAATTGTCAGTTAAAAAACAAAAACAAAAAGTGGTTTAATTCAATATATGATTATATATATTAAAAATTAGGTGGTATTGCGTTCTTTTTCTAAAATATTTGATTAGCACTATCTCAGGAGCAGGTTTCTATTTTTCTAGCAAAAAAAAATAGGGTTATATATATATATATATATATATATATATATATACACACACACACATACACACAGTTGTGTGAAAAAGTATTTGTCCCCTTCCTGATTTTTATTTTTTTTTGCATATTTGTCACACTTAAATGACTTAAACAAATTTTATTATTACACAAAGATAACCCGAGTAAATACAAAATGCAGTTTTTAAATTATGGTTTCTTTTATTAAGACAAAAAAGCTGCCCAAACCTGCCTGGCTTTATGTGAAAAAGTAAATTGCCCCCTAAACGTAATAACTGGTTGTGGCAACAACTGCAATCAAGCGTTTAAAATAACTGGCAATGAGTCTTTCACATCGCTGTGGAGCAATTTTGGCCCACTCTTCTTTGCAGAATTGTTTTAATTCAGCCACATTGGAGGGTTTTCCAGCATGAACGACCTGTGTAAGGTCATGATACAGCATCTCAATTGGATTTAAGTCCAGGCTTTGACTAGGCCTCTCCAAAACCTAAATTTTTCTTTGTTTGAACCATTTAGAGGTGGACTTCCTGTTGTGTTTCGGTTCATTTGCTGCATAACCCAAGTGTACTTTATCTTGAGGTCACAAACTGATGGCTGGACATTCTCCTTTAGAATTTTCTGGTATAGCTCAAAATTCATGGTTACATCAATTATGGTAAGTCGTCCAGATCCTGAAGCTGCAAATCACATTACCACCACCATGTCAGACTGTTGGTAATATGTTCTTGTTTTGAAGTGCCGTTATTCGTTTTTGCCAGATGTAACAGGACGCACACCTTCCAAAAAAGTGAAATTTTTGTTTCATCAGTCCACAGAATATTTGCCTAAAAGTCTTGGGGATAATCAAGATGTTTTTTGGTAAATGTAAAATTGAGCCTTTGTGTTCTTCTTGGTCAGCAGTGGCTTTGTCCTTGGACCTCTCCCATGGATGCGATTTTTGCCCAGTCTCTTTCTTATTGTTGAATCATGAATTACCTGAGGCAAGTGAGCCTGCAGTTCTTTAGATGTTGTTCTGGGTACTTTTATGACCACCTGGATGAGTCGTCATCATGCTCTTGGTGTAAGTTTTGTAGGCCGGCCACTCTTGGAAAGGTTCACCACTGTTCCAAGTCAACTCCATTTGTGGATAATGGCTCTCCCCGTGGTTCACTGTAGTTCCAAAGCCTTAGAAATGGCATTGAAACCCTTCCTAGACCGATACTTGTACATTAATTTGTTTCTAATCTGTTCTTGATTTTTATTAGATTGTGGCATGATGTGTGGCTTTTTGTGATCTGTTAGCATACTTCCTCTGTCAGACAGCTTCTATTTATGCGATTTCTTGATTTAACAGGTCTGGTAGTAATCAGTCCTGGGTGCGGCAAGCAAAATTTAACTCTGCTTTCCAAAAAATTGTGGTCAATCACAGTTCATTCATGATTCAGCATGGGATGGGGCAATTACTTTTTCACATAGGGCCAGGCATCTTGCATTTACTTGAGTTATCTTTGTGTAATATTAACATTTTTTGATGATCTGAATAATTTAAGTATGAGAAATATGCAAAAAAAATAAATCAATATATATATATATATATATATATATATATATATATATATATATATATATATAAATAATATCTCCATATCCCATCCACAGCGATTATTGGAATCCAGTCTCACAGGTCTGTTGAATAGACGTTAAAAAATACAGAGATAAAAGAGGGACAGGAGAAATTTCATGGTTAGCTCCACTCAAAGCTCTAAATGGATTTGGGTGGAGTATAAATCACCTGTCTAAAGCAAACACGAGTGATTTAACCATTTATTTTTTGTTTGGGTGGAGACACCCTTTAGGAGAACTGGTGCACTGAAAAAGATGGTGTTTTAGTAATAAAACAATATTTTGCTTTCTAAACCCCAAGAATTGTATTTTAAATTCAATTAACATGATTCTTTTCCTTAGCAACAGCTTCCCTAGAAAGCTCCCCATGATCCTAACTGAACACACATACATGCGTGAGTCAAACTGCAAACCTCCAAGCCAAAATCTCTTAAGCGACAGACTTACATCCTGCATTTGGGCGTTGAATAGAGTACATGATGACAACTGAAATGATTGAATCATAACCTGGGCAACCCCCTGCAGAGCAGAATACAATACAGCCACAATATGAGAGGCAGACTAAAAGCAACAGATGACAACTAGACCTTTGAGAAAGTAAATTGATGCAGTAAAAGGTTGTAGCACCCAAGGTGCCCAACTAAGGGTGAGCAAGTACAGAAAATTGTTGAATCTGTCATATGGGCATTGGAAAGTCTAGAGAGAACAGCAGTGGGAGTACCCAATTCATTTTTGGTTACTGTGCACCAACGCCAGTGCTTACCTGTTGACCCTTCCGCCCTACTTCCCGAGTCAGAATAAGGAATTGGATACTGGAAGGAAATTATCCCATTATACCATATACCATTATAAAAGTACTGAGAGCAATAGAAGGTGGAAAATAAATTATGCTTGCCCCCACCCCTGAAGGGATTGAGAAGAAAGGACTCGAGAAGAAGTGACCGACTTCCACCATGGCAGCAAGAGCGGTTATATCCACTGTACAGCCTCATTAAATATCTCATGGATCTTAAAGCACACATATCAATGATCAAATCATTGGAGCCACTGCCTGATAAATTCATATTTTTTCCAATTTTGATAATGGCACCAAAATATCCATCACTGCATTTACCATGATTACCAAAATGATCAGATCCAGTTTCATCCAGCAATACCAAAAACATACCAAAACAACACTTTAGTAAATCAAAAAAAATCTTTACGTTTGTGACACACTCAATAACACAAAGATTACTGTAGGTTACCCCTGTGCTTTAGTAAACAATACCTGTTATCTGGTAGAAGTTCCAGGACTTTGTTTTCACAAAACCATGAGAAGGCAAACCTATGACTTTAATGAAAATACCCAACCATTCCATTCCACTTGCAGGTGTTGTAGATTTATTTACTAATCTATTATAGCACATGATGTTTAGTGATTACAAATCAGTTGGATTAGTTGGACATGACAGTGTTAGTGGACAGACGTGTTTATTGGCCACTACAGAATCAGGAAAACGTTAGATGGCTTCTCTGGATTTAGTAGCACAAAGCATATGCTGTTACCTGAGCGTGCTGCGATTGTGCAAGTTCCTCTTTCTTGCGTTTCAAAAGGTCTTTTCGCAGCTCTTTGGGTGCTTTCTCCACTTCAGTAATTACCTGGTATGAGCATGCAGAAGGTGGGGAAATATGACCATTTTTCTAGAGCAAGCGCATGAGGCAGAGTAAAGCCACACCACCATGTGACAGATGCCTGCAGAGTGGGTTACATGTCAAGTGAAAGAAGGGTGCATGATGTTAAGCCAATGACCAACTGTGAATTTGTTATATGTACCTGTTATATGTATGTACCTGCATGCATGTTCATTTTGCCTCATGCTTCAAAAGATATAACTGTTTAGGTATTGATAGATGAATGTGTCGGGTGAGGAGCACTGGCCTGACAAACGATATATTGTACTATATCTGTGGATTTGATGGGATCTCTAGTGAACTGGATCATTCTCTAGTTTCATGCAATTAAGAGTAAGGAACTCTGGCTAAAGGATCTTCCCAATAATTAGTTTCCAGCTGCAGTTGCCATCACTGGGAGAGAGGGTACTATTCCTGATATCCTATTCATGCATTTGACATGATGAAGAATGCTGCTTCCTGCTGAAGGAGATGCCCTATGAGACAATAGGAGTCGGGCACCATGGTGGGAGTGGGGGAGGGGATTAATTTCAGCCATTAACCAAGCTTCAGCTCCAAATTAGTTTACAACTAAAATTACAGTTTTGTGTGGATTGGTTCTCTAGCTAGCTGTTTATCATGACGACACAGTATAGCTATTTATATCTAAAATATGTTGAAAGAGATTGTGCAGATATAAAGTACCTCTGTGCCATTTATCAAAACACACTAATAAAAAAATAAAAAAAGTACAAAAATAATGGTGTTGACCATGGTTAAAGAAAATGTGTGTGTGTGTATATATATTATATATATATATATATATATATATATATATATATATATATATATATATATATATATATATATATATATATATATATATTTTTTTTTTATTGTTTATGCTTTTTCTTCCTGGCTTTAAAATTCAATCAAAACATGATATTGATATAATCATAGCCAATTCAGCACTGCAAAAAAACATGTGCATTTTAAACTGGAATTCTGCCATTTAGCATTTGGGTAGATCTAACGGCTACATTGTAGTATATTTTACTACATTGAGGGTAAAATTATATATTTTATGTTTTTGTATAACCTGAAAACTGTTTGTTTGAGGGTACTTAATAGGTGTAATGTAGGGTCAGGTTGTGCATGTGAGGTTTGTGATGAGAAGAGACCCATATACCAAGAAAGAACTCGGAGCAAAGCTGCAGAGCATTGAGGAGAAATAAGATTTCCGTATCATACAATAAAATAGAATTCTATTAACTGAGATAGGTTTAGTGGTAAAAATAGAAATATAGCCGTGTGCACAAAGTTTAACACTAGAGATGCAATCTGCACAAGTATAATATTTGGGCATACTAAAACCTTTCACCTTGCTGTTGTAGCCTATTCAGCCTCTATAGGCTTATATTCTAATTTTATTGTCTGAACCATTATCTGTCTTCCACCCATCCAAGCTAAACATATTCACTGACAGAGGGGGACTTAAATGTATGTCTTGCTAATTAATTCAAGCACAACAAGGTGCAGCAAGAAAGCCTGTCAGTGTAAAGTTCCAAGGTTTTAAATTGTATTTTATTTGTAAGATGAACATAGACCTTAAAAAGGTGACCATGTTCCCAGCTAAGAAAAGTAAAAATAAATACATTTTTAAAAAGGGGGGGGGGGCATCCTTCCAAAGGTGTTGGATGCAGAATATTTTTCAGCAGTACCTCTTAATTACAAAGGAGAATGGCGAAATGGGCAAGTGTGCAGGTAAGTACTGTAATAAGGCCTCATTCACACTCCCGTCGGCTCAGCGGGAGATCAGTCCGCAGATCTCCGCTGAGCCGACGGATGACAAGCTTCTCTCTGCTCACTGAGCGGAGAGGGGCTTGTCGGGCACCGCTGTGTTTTATGGAGCGATCTGATGAAAACGGACAGCATGTCCGTTTTTATCAGATCTTACCCGATCCGATCCGCATGGACGGATGGGGACGTGGCCCCCATACATCTGTTTTCAGCGGATCGGATCGGGTCGGATGTCAGCGGACATGTCTCCACTGACATCCGACGCTCCCTAGGAATGCATGGAGCGGCCGTTCAGGTACGTGACAGACGGACCCGAACGGCCCGTAGTGTGAATGAGGCCTAAGACTTCTGTTCCATCAGTCTTCTTTAAATTTTTGTTACAAGATGACAGACAGTCTTTATTAAAAGACAACCTGTGAGGCTAGCAGTTTTAAAGCTTCCATTGTGAACTTGTTTTTAAAAGTGTAGGCTCCAAGAATTTTATCCTGACCTGGTTGATTGAGTCACTGATCTGGAATAAAGCAAGCAGACAGTAAAGTCAAAAAATTCTTGCATCCTGGTCTGCATGCTGGTTCCAGGATCACTTAAAAGGGAGGCCAAGAAAATAATAAAAGCCCTGAAGCTTTTTAAAACAAGTCAGCCATGGCAACACCTATACTTCCATATCTTGAATATTCAGCACCTGTAAAATCATCCCAAAAGGAAATTGCTAGAGCCTTTACAGGACGGATTAAACATAGTATACGTATAGATGTTTTCATTAAAACATGGCTATAAGCAAGGAGAATGTACAATTGGCAGCAACCAATCAGAATTCAGGTTACATTAGATCAGTAGAAGAGGACATCTGCTTGCTACCAGAAGCTTCCCTTTGCACATTTTGCTTTGCTTCTAGCACCGCTAAACTATATATGCCTGATAGAATAAATAACAGTGAAGGAAAAATACTTGGCCAACATGTACCTATAAACTACTTTTTAATGTACATTATGATTTGTTAAACTTGTGCACCAGAGGGCTTAGGAATGATCATTATAAAGAGACCCCTGACCATGGAACGTAACACCACCTGCGTGTGTGAAACATTAGTGTTTCAGGCCCAACCACCAAGTCAAGGAGGGGAAAAGGATTCAAAATGTAGCTCACAAAGTAGAGAGGGAGAAGAAAATGTCACATTATTACACAATATAAACAACCAATAGGTAGGTACTTCAGTAATAGCATACAATAATTATTCAGGATAATGTACAATCTAATACATTTAAAACATGACATAGATGCAAAAAACAACAGTACCGGTATATATAAAAAAAAAAGGTAAAATTTTTCAAGAACTGTTAAAATAAAAATGTTAAATGCTCACATATTTTATTTAAAATATCTTATTTAAACATTTACTTCTAGCTTTTATCATTACAATAATCGCTCAGCCTTCCTCACATCTGTTATATTGCCTATCCAGTGCATAGATTTTCTAGACTTCCTTATTAGAAGAACGCTATAAGAAGGCCCCTGCATTATAATGCAATTATAAACAGTACTAAGGGCTATATAAAAGGGTTGGATAAATAAACTGTTTTACATGCCAAAAGATTTGTAGATTTTATTTATTTAGCAGCCAGTCTGAAGATTTACACCACACTTTTTTGCCACACCTCTGGGCAGGGGATCACCTTATAAACTAGTCTAACTTGGTGGTTTACAGTCGTACATCTCCAGCACACTGAAACAAGTCGGCATCCTCTCCTGTGTCCAATGAACACGGGGGTATACTAGGCAACTGCAAAGCTAGAGCAGGCAATAATGGTGTTTTCATATGTATCAGGGGTGTCTAAATTATTGGACTGGCTAAACAGAATAACAATTCTTTTTACACCGAAAAAAACCCTCTAGGAGTGAGATTATATCTACCTCAAAAAAGGTAAATAAAAATAAATAAACCTTAAAAAGCATACAAAAGGATCATACAAATGTACATGGATGGATGTCCAGTGTGGTGCGAGCATCAGCACATTTTCCGGTTCTCTTCCTGTTGGTTTTAAAATTTAGTGGCATACATATGCGATGTAACCTCTGACTCGACAAATTACCTGTATTATCATCTCTGACACCTCTGAAGAAGGATCCTCGAAACGCGTTAGTCATCACAATTTTTGCTACATACAATTTTGTATTATCATATGTCCGATTGTATGATCCTTGTGTATGCTAAGGTTTTTAATCCTTTTGTACCAATTATTTTTACTATACTTTGTTTAAAGTAGAGGGTTTCCTTTTGTGTATCTATATTAGGAATGATGGCACTATACCCACTATAGCCAGATCCAATTTCCAACAATTCTTTTTAAAGCTAAAACAGATTTCAAACGGGCAGGCAACAATTTTTCTTTCATTACACTTCAGAAGGGTAACTGAGCACAAAAACATTTCATTAAACAATCAAACCAAAATTTACATTTCAGTTACAGGTATAGTCTCTAATGGGCTTAGTGCCCATCTTGGAGATTTTGAAGGGGGGGGGGGCACAACAGATAAGCAGACCTGGGCACCCAAATGCCAAAATGAAAATGTTTAGTGAATAAATTCTTCAGCATCTGGCAAACCCTGAATTAACAAGTTTTGGGTTGACTGACCCTTACAAACTAAACCTTTTTGAACTTTTTATATACATAAAATTCTTATACTAAATATTTTTTTTAATATACAATATTACAACAATGTCTGCTCCACTATGCAGAGCGAACACTGACACAGCCTCGCTGTTCTCTATGACAGGCGGTCTGTTTCCATCCGACTGTCATCAGATTCAATAGCTTGACTCCTCATTCGTCTGTTTTTGTATGGCAGGATTGGATGCCGGCTGGTGTTATCCAGCCGCTCCATAGAGAACAATGGCTGGTCCGATCAGGGCCGACTGAAAAACTGACAGGCGGACCTGATCAGACTGCCCATGTGAAACCAGCCTTGTACCTTGTACACACGATCGGTTTTCCTGACGGTAAAAAGTCCACCGGGAAAACCAAGGGGAAAACCGAGAATCTGCTGGGTAGCTTTTTCCACCTACACACGGACGGTTTTCCTGGCAGGAAAACTGCCATTAGAGCTTTGGTCGGGAAACCCGGCCGTGTGTATGCTCCACAGCAGGCTTTCCCCATAGAAAAACTGCCGGCTTAAAAACTGCCGGGAATGCCGTCAGGAAAAAAGAAAACATGTTCTCATTTTCCCACCGGGATTCCCGGCAGTTTTCCTGTCGGGAAAATTGTCATGGAGCATACACATGGCCAGTTTTCCCGGCCAAAAGCTGTCATGGCAGTTTTCCAGACAGGAAAACTGGTCGCGTGTACGAGGCATTTCAAGCTTAAATTAACATTTTGCAACGATGTAGAGTAACCAATATAAACCATGTATTAGCCATCATCATGCTTCTCTACTCAGAATACTGAAAACATATTTGATTGCTGGTTAGGGATCTCAGCACTAGTTGCGCCTCACTATGAAATCAGCTAGGTTTGGTGACACATACTAATGTTGGCAACAATCTTATGAAGCCATAACATGAACAATTTCTCCAGTCATCAGAAGAGAAATTTCTACACTGAAGATAAGTCATATGTACAGAGCAGTTTAACAGATTCAAATTTACTGGTGACAATTAAAAAGGTTGAAGGAACTGAAATATTTTGCCCATTATGCCAGAACAGCCTTACCTCTTTCTTTTTATTTTTCAGTACACTCTGGAATTTGGAGAACTCCCTTTCCTGTTCTCCCTTAATTCGTTTTGCTTCATCTCTTAGACGAGTGGTGTGTTCTTGCTCAAGCCGTTCTATGGTCTGTTTCTGCTGTTTCTCCAGGTTCTCTATGTCCTGATCATACTGACGCTTCTTGCCCTGGAAAAACATTTTCTTGAATTACATTTGCTGCAACTAAACATTGTTAATACATCTATGCTACTTCAGAAGGGTCTATTTACAGCAGAGAGTGGGTAGAGAGTGGGCAACCCCCTGCCTACATTTTACATATAATTTATAGGACATGGTGTGGAGCACGTGGTAGCCCTTAAAGTGTTTTCCCTGCAAAGCACTACAAAAAACACTCAGTGATTAGCGAATAAGCCAATCATAGGACTGGCAGGTTCTCTTCCAGCTGCTTAATAACGGAGCCTCAGAATGTGTGTTAAGAGCCCCACAGTTATTTGTCCATCACACTTAACATGACTGGAACTGGCTTTTGTTTGCCATTGCAGTGTATACAATGTTTTGTTTATCAAGTTATGATGGTTTCCCTCAGCGTGATTCTAAAGTTTAAATCAGTGGAATTCACAGTTCTGTAAATGTTTTTTTTTTTGTTCTTCCTCCATCATCTTGTCTTTGCGGCAAGAAACAGGATATAGTAATATTTCATTTAGACCAAGCAACAAAAAAATAATTCTAAGATATAGTATGGCCATTTACAAGCTAAATTCACTCTCATCTGATGGAATAATAGTACATTTTTAAAGATCCCAAACTGATTTTTTTTTTTATTCAGCCTATTGTTTTCAATGACTGACAAATGATGCAAGAATCAAAGTAAATGTTGGATCATTTAAAGCTACTCTGCAGGCTCCTGACCCACCCACTTCAAAGTTTTATCCGCAGAGATGGGCGTTAACAGAATGGAAACAAATATACTAGCACATCTAAATGATACACACACTGCCATAAAGAAAATCTGTCATTAATGCAGATCTCCACACCCAAGCACCCCATTTTTTTTCAAACCCATGCCTGTCTTGTTGCAGGTACTGAACATTTCAGGTACTCACCTTCCCAGTAGATCCAGCCAAGTCCTTCAAAATCCTCCCAGAATTTAACCCCCGACTTGGTCTTTCTCTGCTATCTTGTTACCCAACATCATCGGGAGGCCTGCCGGCTCTTCCGGGTTTAGCCAATGGGCCTCACAATGATGCGACACCAGGTCCGTCCCCCTCCTCCTTTAACAATGAATGAGTAAAACTCCTTGGGATATGTAACGTGCATATCCCAGGGGGCACAGCGGGCATTAATGCATGTTATTTGCCTAGGCGAGTCACATGCATTTGGGGGTAGGACAGAACTTTACCAAAAAAAAAAAAAAAGTGAATAAAAAAAAAAAAGATTATTAAGTATTCTAAGAGCCAGTTCACACCATAGAAAGCAGTCTGGATGCATTTCCTGTGCGTTTTTGATGCTTTTCAGTGCATTTTTCTGTCTTCACTTTAAATGGGGCACATGTGCATTCTTTATGTGTTTTACCACGTTACAGTACAGTTCAATGCAGAAAAAATGTGGCATGTTCAACTTTATCTGGAATGGAGACGCACTGGTGTTGGAAACCATATAACATACTATCCATGCGTTTCTGATGCAGAAAAAAAAACGCACCAGACTGCAAGTGGTGTGAACTGGCAGTTATAGTTTTTGTGATGTATACAACTACAGTGGGGAAAATTATTATTTAATCCCCTGCAGATTTTGTAAGTTTGCCCACATGAAGGGTCTATAATTGTTATTATATGTGTATTTTTAAATGATAGCTAGAGAATATCAACCAAAAATCCAGAAAAAAACACCACATTTACACGATACAAATTTTATAAATCGAGTTGCAGTTCAGTGAGTAAAATAAGTATTTTATTCCCAAGTAAAACATAACTTTGTGGTGGAGAAATCCTTTTTGGCAAGTACAGAGGCAAAACATTTATTGTAGTTGGTTACCAGGTTTGCACACATCTCAGGAGGGATTTTGGTCCACTCTTCTTTACAGATCTTCTAAATACTTAAGGTTTCTTGGCAACTCAAAGTTTTAGCTCCCTCCATTAGTTTTCTATAGGATTAAGGTCTGGAGACTGGCTAGGCCACAATGTGCTTCTTCTTGGGGCAGTCCTTTGATGCCTTGGCAGTATGATTTGAGTCATTGTCATACTGGAAGACCCATCCACGACCCACCTTTGGTGTTCTGGCTGAGGTGAGAAGGTTCTCAATCAAAATTTTACAATACATGGCCTTGTCTATTGGCCCCTCAATACTACAAAGTCGGTCTGTACCTTTAGCAAAGAAACAGCCCCAAAGCATAATGTTTCCACCTCCGTGGTTGACAGTAGGGATAGTGTTCTTGGGTCATAGTCACCAGGTCCGATCAATTTTGGTCTCATCTGACCACGGCACTTTCTCCCAATCATTCTCAATCATTTAGATGTTCATTGGCAAACTTCAGATGGGCCAGTACATGTGCCGTCTTGAGGAAGGGGACCTTGCGGGCGCTACAATATTTCAATCCATAGTGGTGTATTTGTGCTACCCATGGTTTGTTTGGCGACTGTGGTCCCAACTGCCTTGAGATCATTCACAAGCTCCTCCCTGTATTTCTGGGCTGATCCCTAACTTTTCTCATGATCATCCTCACCCCATGAGGCCAAATATTGCATCGAGCTCCAGACCGAGGGTGATCGATAGTTATTTTGTATTTATTCCATTTGCGAATAATTGCTCCAACAGTTGTCTCCTTCTCACCTTCTTGTTTCTTGCCGATATATCGTCTCTTAGCCCATTCCAGCCTTGTGTCGGTCTACAATCTTGTCCCTGATATCTTTTGACAGCTTTTTCTTGTCTTGCCCATGATGGTGAGGTTTGAATGAAGGAAGAGATTCTCTGAACAGGTGTCTTTTATACACCCAACGAGTATTCGTTAGGAGCACCTTCTTAAATCGACAGGACAAATTGGTGTACCACATGAAAACATACTGTAGCCCATCTGTGGGAGCCAGAATTATTATTGGTTGTATGGGATCAAATACTTATCACTCTATGAACTGCAACTCAACTGATAACATTTGTATTATGTATTTTTCTGGATTTTGGCTGATATCCTGGTCTCCATCATTTAAAATACACCTATGATAACAATTCTAGATCCTTAGGGCCAGATTCACAAAAGGGATACGACGGCGTTTCTCCTGATACGCCGTCGTATCTCTGTTTCTATCTATGCGACTGATTCATAGAATCAGTTACGCATAGATAGCCATAAGATCCGACAGGTGTAATTGTTTTACACTGTCGGATCTTAAGATGCAATACCGCGGCCGCCGCTGGGGGGAGTTAACCAGCGTCGGGTATGCAAATTAGGAGTTACGGCGATTCCCGACGGTTTTTCGCGTTCGCTACGTCGCCGCTAGTCTAGTTTCCCGTCGTAAAGTTAGTCGTCGTTTTAGGTGCCTTAACTTTACACAGCAATCGTATTGCTGTATAAAGTATGGCCGTCGTTCCCGCGTCGAAATTTAAAAAATAACGTCGTTTGTGTAAGCCGTCTGGGAATATGGAATTACGCTACGCGTGGCGCCGTTCGAAAAAATGACGTCACGGCGCGCAAAGCACGGTGGGAATTCGGAAACGGAGCATGCGCGGTAGGTCCGGCGAGGGAGCGCGCCTAATTTAAATGGCATACGCCCATTTAAATTGGCCCACCTTGCGCCGGAGCCCGCCGGCGTAGGTTTTTATCGCAAGTGCTTGGTGAATCACTTGCGATGAAAAATTGCGGCGGTGTAACGTATCTACAATACGTTACGCCGCCGCTCCCCTACGTGAATCTGGCCCTAAATTTCTTTGTAAGTGGGCAAACTTACAAAATTTTGCAGGGGATGAAATAATTATTTTTCCCACTGTATATACTGAACTATTTTAGTGTGTTTTTAATATAATGCCTCATTCTCTTTTCTTCCTCCAAAGTCTTTTTATTGAGGAACAAAGACCCATTTGCAGCTCTAAAAACATCTTATGGGTCATAAACAGTAACTGTTCAGAACATGTCATACATCTCAGAAGGGCTCTGGGTAACTTCTGAATTTAGTAATTTATATTCAGTAGTTTTAAGTGAATTATTTCCTACAAAGTCTTAGAGAAGTTGGTAATCACCGTCATTTCCTGTTCAAAACGTCGGAAGATCTGTTCTCTCTGTTGCAACAATTTGTTACTAAGGATTTGTTGTGCTCTCTGTTCTTCTTTCTGTAACAGCCGAAGCTCCCGTAGCTCTTGTCGTCTGGAGAAAAATAAAGCAGTGATTCATCACTTGTTAATTCAGGAAACAGACTCTTTCAAAGACAAAGATGTATATTGTACAATATCACTAGCTGTTCAAATTGTCTCTTGCTGAAAGATGGCTTAAAGACCAATGACCTCTACATTTGATCAATGTGTTAAATCCAATAAAACCAGTAGGCTGCTGCATTTAACTAAACGTCTCTGTACTTCACATCAAAACAAAAGCCTCCCTACTTTGAAGTAGTGGTGCAGTTCTCGTGGTTTAATCTGGATGCTGACAGATATAATGGGCAGTTGCATAACTATTATAAGTAGGGTCATTCATGCTGTGAAGCTCTACAGAGGTCCTCCCGTGACAGATAAGAGTACTCTGGCCCTCTAGAATACAGGCTGAATGCAAGGCTAACAAACCCAAACTGTAAATTGTTGTGAAGCTTAACAGTTGGTAAAGCTCCTACATCAGCTGTAGAACTATGAAGCAGATGAGCAAGTAGGTCTGAAAAAAAACTGAAGCAAGACACAGCCAGAAAGCTAGTATTTTAACAAAGATGTCAGAAACGTTCACATTTCTTTTCATACAGGCTTCTGTGGATCTGGTGAGTCAAAAACAGAACAAAAAAAAAAAAAGTGTGGTATTTTCAAAATTAGGTTGACATCACAACACACATTTTTTTCTTGAATGGTTTCAATGTTTAGAGTTCACCATTTTCTTCCAGTAAATGGTATTTAACCTATTCTCTTGCCAGGTCCATTGATCCTTTGGAGACAGGCGCAAATAAGGAAGTCAGGTAAGCCCCACTTGTTTCTCCACTTGGTAATCACATATACGAGCACCCCTTTCTCCACATACTCGGCCCACAAATATATACTGTAAGCCAGTGATAGGAGACAGAGTCTATATGGAATGACAGCTTAAGAAGCAAACAATTTAGGCTGCATTGCTGGTTTGAGACCACCCTCATGAAAGGGATAGGTGCTTTGAGGATTTGGAGGGGCCCCTGAAAAAACGCCCCCCCTTACCCGGGAGGTGTACACCTTGACACTGACCTATCAGCACAGGTCTGTCTGTCCACATGTGTTCCTAAAAATATCAGAGCGCAGGAGACTTGTTCTTGTATATTTGCTATTCTCTTGCCAGGACATATTGTATAGCTACACTCATTTCTTGACAACGTGGTATTAAACCCAAAAGCAAACATTTATTAAAATTGCATCTTACCAATTTTTAGATGTGGTGTCTGCATTAGTCTTCTTTACATTTACCTAGTAATTTAGCCAGCAAGTCTATTATTTTTAACAGAATGAGCTGCATTTCAGATGTAGCAGTTATGCCGGGTATACACGGGCCAAAAATCATCTGAAAACACTCAGTTCGGCAGGAACCAGCCAACTTTCAGCCCGTGTGTATAGCTCCCTCACGACTGGATTCGGTTGAATCAGCATGCTAAAAAAACAGCATCCTATCAGTGCAGGCAGTCAATGGCAGCCCCCCAGTCAGAACACATTAACACCCAGTGGGCTGAACAAAAAAATAAACAGATCGCTGTACGAACACAAGCAATGTTGGTGTCCTTTCCTAGGATCTGAGTACAAACAGATTTGGTACAGATCTCCATTCGTTTGTTTTTTTTCGATTGAAGCATAAGAGGCATCTCCTGACATCAATTTAAAAAAAAAAAAAAAAAAAAATTTAAATTGCGTGCTTGCCCACAGAAAGACGGAATTACTATGTCCTCAGACCTGTGAAAAATCAGTAGACACTTTTGGTAGGAACCCTGGATCCATGGATACAATTATTCTGGTCAGGGAAAATAAGGCAGTAAGATTCAGCAATTGACAATGCTTCTAATTAAATGCTGACACCAGGGCTACCACGAGAACGGTTTTGTATGTTAGGAGCTTTCTTCTAGAGGTTCAAATGGTTCTTTTTTAAAACTCTGTAGTACTGCCGATAAATCCCAAAGGGGAAATCTCTTTTATTGAGGAGGTCTTTTCCTAGAGACTGCCTTGATGAACCTTTTTATCAAAGTGTTGTCTGCTAATTACACATCCAAATAGTTGGATAATGCCACTACCTGCACTTTAAAAGTATTGAGTGCAAGACCTAAATCTGTACTGTCCTGTAAAAAATCAAGTACAGCTGGGATTATAGAGCTGAAGGTCCTGCCTTTATTCTGGCAGTAGAAGAATTTCTTCCAAATTTTGGAGTAAATTAGATTGGTGGACTTTTTCCTACTATCCAATATAGTACAAATTACTTTCCGTGACAGACCTTAGTTTTTTAGGAATTGCTCCTCAGGAGCCGGGCAGTCAGAGAAAACCGGTCCGCTAGCGGATGAAACATTTCCCCTTAAACGAGTTAATCCTCTCTTACTGGAAGTTTCCAGGGGTCTATGATCGAGAGGTTTTGGTGTGCAGGAAACCATGCTCTCTTCGGCCAGAACGGCGCTATCACTATGACCTTTGCATCTGTAGTTTGGATCTTCTGTAAGACTTTCGGAATTAACCTGAAGGGGGGAAATGCATACAATAGCTTCCCTGACCAGGGGTTGAGCGAACGCATCCAACCCCAAACTACTCTGATCCCTGTGTATCGGGAAGAATTCTCCAACTTTCACATTTAAGGAAGCAAAAAGGTTCATCTCTGGATAGCCCCAGTTTTGAGCGACTAGCTAGAATACATATTGGTTCAGACTCCACTCAGTATGTGCCATCTGCTCCCTGCTCAGAAAATTTTCTAATGAATTTAACTTCCCTTTGATGTGCTGCAAGAGAAAGAACGTTCTTCTCTGCTCAGGCAAATATTAACTCTGCTATTTCTCTGAGGATTGTTGAGCGCGTGCCTCGTTGTTGGTTGATATAGGATACTGCGGCGATATTGTCTGAAAGGATTAATATGTGTCTTCCCTTGCTGCATGCAAAGTTGCTTAGGGTATCCCAGATGGCTCTCAGTTCTCTTGCATTGGAAGAATTTTTGGCCCAGGACTGATCCCATTTTCTTTGCGGTGCCTGGTGGTCCATGTGAGCTCCTCATCCCCATGCACTTCTGTCTGTTGCAATTCTTAATGGGTCTACCTGCATCCAGCAGCGTCCTAGCAACAGATTATCTTGCAGCCACCACTGGAAGGATTCCTTCACTTGACTCGGTAGTTCTGCCAAATTGTTCAGTGATTGTTGGTGACCATCCCATACTGACAACATGAACCCTTGAAGAGCTCTCATGCGAGTCTGGGCCCAAGTCACTACCAGAATAGCAGCTGTCATTTCCAATAACCTCATTATCTTCCCGATGAATGCTGTGGGATTCATCATGAGCCTGTCAATTTTTCACCATTAGCATTACTCTTTTTTTCTCTTGGTAAAAAGATTTTTGCCACTAGGAAATCCACTATGTACCCCAGGAAAGTAACTCTATTAAAGACTTTTCCAATTCCGCTGACGTTTTTGCGAATAAAAGGTAAGTCTTCCAAATATGGTACCATCAAGATCCCTTTTGTCCTTAAAGCCTGCAGCGCTTCCGCTCACATTTTTGTAAATATTCTCGGAGCTGATGCTAGTCCGAAAGGCAAAGCGTTAAATTGAAAGTAAATTGTCTGTTTCAGGCCTTTTACTGCAAACCGGGAAAGAGCTTCCCAGAGGAGGTTAGCTTTAGTAGGGAGGAGCCGAGACAGCCGCCGTGGAATCCCCTTTAAGACCCAGAAGTTCCTCTTTTGGAGTATAACTCTCTAGTAACATGTTTAGCTGTTTTAACAAAATAAGATAACCTTCTGCCTTCCTATCCATAGTAACTTTACATGACCTTGCGTCTTCAAAGAAAACATCTGAACGCTTTGCTACCTTGGACAGGGCTGCATCCAGTTTAGGACATTTCTCCCAAAGTGATGTGTCTTCCTCTTTAAAAACGGAAATCTTCTTTTAAAGGCTCCTAGGGAGAAAAACCCTCTTCTCAGGCTCCTTCCATTCCGGTCAATGCAGGGTCCTTAACTAAGCTGCTCAGCAAAGCCCACGTCCTCCCTGTGGATCCTGGCCTGGCATGTGTGGATCGGCATGCTGAGCGAAAACTGCATTCCCCCTTAACCCTATTGGCGTTCACAGGGCTCCATTCCAAAGTCTGCCACATCCAAGATGGCCATTAGCGTCCCTGTCGCCTCACTTCAGACGAAAAAAGGTCATCAGCCGGACCGGAAGTGACCTCAGCATATTGTTCTCAGCTCTCCAGAGACCAGGAAACCGTGCCTGGCTGCACAGCACACGTAGAGGGAAGCTAGCAGGTGAGTGCACTGCACTACAACCACAGGGGAAATGTTAGCCTCCTACTATGGCTGCCCTCAGGACATAAAGAACATAGAAGAGGGATAGAGGGTCCCTCTCAGCCTCCCCTGGGTCCAAAGACCCCCAGGGGAGCCCCGGCTTGGTTTTCCCTCTGCCTAGGAACACTGCCCCAGGAGAACCAGATTCTAGCCCAGGAGGCCCCGGCAACCTAGCACAAAGGCCTGACAGATGAAGAAAGAAAAAACAGTGAACCTGTCTGGCCGGAAGAAACACAATAACTGAGGGACCATGCATATCACCTGTCTTTATACTGTGGATTTGTGTTTCCTGTGCTAGGTGGGAGGGGCCACTCTCTCATAAGGCCATCCTGGAAGATGACTTGGGAAAAAAGGATGTGGGCTCCTCAAAATAATAGAGAATATAGAGTGGTTTCAAAAATATTTGGAAATGTATGAAACATATACACTGACAGCACTCAATTGATTAAAACCCACTTCAATAAAGGTATTGTATGTGATTAAAATGAACATACGTGTAAAATAAAAACCTGCCAACCACCAGATCAACACCTATTATGACAATTCCTGTATTTTCCTTTATCTATATGTAAATAAGCTTTAACAGTGGCCACCTGAAATGACGAGCTATAAAACTCATTGAACTGGCTGCTAAACCTTGAATAAGATGATATAGGAGTATAAGACAGTAGGAACACCCCAATAAATCTAGGGAGCTGTACAACATGACCAAATGTCAGCCGGTTCCTGCTGAACCAATTGATATTAGGCCTGTGTGTACCCAGCTTAACAATGCTGCTGTCCAAAGGTGTCGGCGTTGTTCCTTCTTCCAGGATGCAAGCACCCTAATACAGGAGATGTGATACTGGCCAGATCACCGGGTGAAACCTGAGGAAAAAACAGTCTAAAAAAGAAAGCAAATGCAGCCATCACATCTAATGATAGGTAAGCTTTTTGATTTATACCTATTGAATTTTCTAAGTGGAAATCTAAAGAACTGATATGAATATATAAAAAGAACCCAACCTGCCACTGTAAATCCAATTCATTTGACACCCAGATATCTCTCCATATCACAGAGATTTATCGTATGTACAGGGTATCTATATCAGCCTGATATTTTGTGCTTGTATGACAGGAAAAAAATGCTGGTTTTAGCTGAAATTTGACATGCTGCAGTGGGTGACACCTCCATAATCCACTTTGTCCAATTCTAAAAAAAATAAAAAAACCTATGGTCTTGCCTTTCTGATCGGGGCCATCTAACTTGAGCCAGCACGCAGACCAGGTGTTTGCAGCACTGTCATTGATTTTCTATGAATGAAACCAAATCTAAAAATCTGCCTATCTGATCTGTACCAATAAGCCTAAATAATCGGACAATCCAAACAATCATCACAGGAATTAGGTGAAGAAGTGTATAAAAAATAAGGATGAGCTCCAGCGTGTTCGCATGGTACACGTGCAGAGCCCGCCAGGAAGTCTGCGCTGCGCTAATCACAGCCAGGGAGACATTGTCCCGATGCTCGGCTGCAGAGATCGGGAAATGTCTCCCTGGCTGTGATTAGCGCAGCGCCGTGCAGACTTCCTGGCGGGCTCTGCACGTGTACCATGCGAACACACTGGAGCTCATCCTTAATGAAAAACATACACCAGATTTTACACTCCTGCTGTTTGATATTTGAGCCACCCATACACAAGCCACGTAACTACAGATTAGATCTTCAACTACCTCTCAGTACACATCATCAGTCCCTGTACAGCTAACATTGCAATAAGGTACCATATTCTCAAAGAACTGTGTTAGATGAAGTGCAGAAATCAACTAGTAGCACTATCTAGTATCTGCATAAGAAAGTGAACGAAGACCCTACGGAGCTTAAACAAAGGAACAGAAGTAGTATTAATACCAAACTATTTCACCTTGCCACACACTAAAGATAACATACCTGAGGAATCGCATCTCCTCGTTCTTGGAATCATTATCAGTCACAATCTTGGAGGTTGTGACACTCACTTCTACTCCATCAACCATGAACTTTCTAGTCTTCTTTAGAGTTTTCTTCTGTCTTTTTGTCTCCTTGAGAATAAAGCAACATGTGAGGCAAATATTACAAAATGCTTTAAGAGCTTTCAGGAATTCAAATGCATACCACTTCAAATGTTAATCTCATATTACAGAAATAAAATGCAATTTGCTTCTTCATAAGCAAAAAATATTTACTGCTACAAGGATTTTCATATAATGTAAAATTATGATGTGTTTTTTGCAGTCATACTTGTAATGAGCAAGAGAGATTTTCTTATACAGATTTGTAGACATCCCCTGTAGTGGTCATACGTCTGCTGAAACATTGCTGCTAAAAGCACATGGTCTGATAGTCCAAGGCCAGCCATAGATGGATCGAAATTCGGCCGGTTCCTGCTTTTAATTCATCTATGGGAAGACTGGTTGTCAAACTATTGAGCAACCAATCTCAATGTTTTTTTTTTTTTTGTACAATTACCGCCGCTGGTCACAGCCGGCAGCAGTAATTAAAGTGGAAGTTACCTTCCATCACTTTTACCTATAAGTAAGGCTATAAACTAGGCTTACCTACAGGTAGTGCAAATATCTGTAATGATACTTACTATACATGCAGCCATGACATCACTGGCGCATGCACTCTGAAGGAACAGCCACCCATTCCCCCTCCCCCCGCTCCCCTGTTTGGGCAACGAGCGTGGGATCTTCTTCCCTCAATCACTGCCATCCACCCAGTTGTGTTATTCATTAAACAATGTTCTGTGAATCAATGGACTACAACTACCAACGGCATTTGCAGTTCTCAATGAACTACCACGGCGCTGTGGTAGCTCATGGATTCTTCCTGTCAGTGTAAAACGGCAAACGGTGTGAATGGGCAAACAGCTTACACCGACAGATCTGCTGATCGCTTGTGCAATGCTTTCCAGGCTCCTAAAACAAAAAATAGTAAATGCTAAAAAATAAAATAAAGTCAGAAAAAAAATGTGCATTTATTATTTTTTGTTAAAAGGTGAACGTATCATTTAACATTATTGGTTGATGAATTTCCCCAATCCTACCACTTTGAATTCTCTCCAAAGAAATACCACAGTTTAATGTTCTTATACTCTTACCTGTAAAGATAATGACCCTGATTCTTTCTTAGTTAAGAAACTCGATATGGACAAATTCAAGTCCATGCTGCCGCTGTCAGCAGTTGATCCCATTCCAGAGTCAGAATCCATTTCCTTTTGAATTTCTGTTTCTCCTGACTGAGACTCTACTGGTTTTCCCATTCCAGAGTCAGAATCCATTTCCTTTTGAATTTCTGTTTCTCCTGACTGAGACTCTACTGGTTTTTCTTTCCTTTCTTCTTCAGCAGCAATGACACTAATACTAGGTACATCAACTTGGGAATCATCCATCAGAAGAGCAGCACTATCATCGGAATTCACAACATCATCCTGGGGAAGACTTTGGATGGACTCTTTATCGGACTGTGGAGCCAAAGATACATTTTCACTGGATAGATCCTTTGTACCGTCATCAGGAATTCCGCTTGGGTCCTCTCTTTGGTCATCATCTGTTTTAACAGGTAAAGATGGTGCAAGTTCTCCATCACCATTTACATGATTTACTTCATTTGCATCTTCTATTTTTAGGTCATCTTCATCCTTTGAAGCAATGCTTATATTAGATGGACCTTCCGTTATTTCCTGGTTTCCGTCATGCTCAGGTGAGACCTCGGCTGTCTCCGGTTTTGTTTGGGAACCTACTTCAACTAACTCTTGAATATCATCAGCCTTTGATACAGCAGTTAACTCTTTAATTTCATCATTAGTGTTTGCTGTCTGATCAGACTTATCATCAACTGATTCTTCACTTGTACCATTTTCCTCAACATGAGGTTCAGGTTTCTGCTCTTCTATAAGTTCCACCTTAGGAACCTGATCTGTTGTCTCAGGAATATTTTCATTAGTTGGCACACAAATTAAGTCCAGTTTTGCACCCTCTGCTTCTTTCTCATTTGTAATTTCTCCCTCTTCAGATACGGGAACAGGTTGACGGACCTCAGCTTCTGCAGTTGTAGGATGATCTTCGTTAATGTCTGGATTCTTTTCTTCAACCACTAATGGAGGTGAGGGCTCTTCTGCCTTTTCTGGTAGGCTGTCTGCACCTGAAACAGAAACTGCCACTCCAACTTCATCTTCCTTTTCCTTGTCCTGAATCAAGGGTATCTCAGTCTTCTCAGCAGCTGGTATTTCATTTTCTTTCCTGGTGACCTCTGGAGTGGCGGGCTTCTGAACATCAGGCGTTTCCTCCACTTTCACTTTAGCAGCATCTGATATGTTATCCTGATTTAGGAGTTTATCATCAGCCTCAACAGCTGTAGGTTTTTCAAAAACAGGTTCAAGAGTTGAAGCATTCTGGGAAAGTTTATCATCTTCCAAGCTTGCTATGCTAAGGTCTGAAGAAGCCCGTTTACTGTCACGAACAGGCTAAAAGAAAAAAAAATTAACAAATATTACAAAAGCTGAAAAGTGTTTGGAAACATACACAAATAAATAACGTACAGTATATCAAAAGCCTACGGTATATATTTTAGTAGTTTTGGACCCTGTCAGATTTTTTGTGCCTTATATTTTTTGTGCCTTATGGTTATATGGTTCCACTGAGGAGTAATACCTTAATTTCCTGTCCTGAAGACACAACAGAAAATCTGTTCAAATTAAGGGAAAAGCATTCTTAGATTTTTCCATGCCTGAACAAGATCCCTTGTTGGAAAAATGTCCCTGTTGATAGCTTAAAATTTTAGATATACTTTATTTTTAGTCCTGGCTGCAATAGTCACAAGGGTACATAGAGAAAATCAGGGCTTTTTTTCCAGCGGGAACATGGGGGAATGCAGTTCTGGCAACTCCAGCACTAAATGAATGATGGCAAGGGGTGCTGGGGTGTACTCAGGGCTTATGTTAGAAATCATGGGGCTCCATTCTGGTTACCCGACAGGGCCCGCCCGGTTCCCTCCCCCCACCCCCCCAGAAAATAAATTATATTTTTGTTAAAAATACACTAAAATCATTGTTATATGACATATTTACTGCCCCCTTCTCCCACTCTCCAACCTAAAACATTCCCTGCAGCTGCCAGTAGGAGAGGAAAGAAGCCAGCAGGGAAAAAGCGGTTGTAGATGCTAGAACTTATCCCCCTGGAGGGAGGGGGTGGAGGAGAAGCCGGAAGCGCTGCAGGGGGAGGCTGAAGAGCCATTGTTCTGAGGAGGGCAGCAAGACCGCAAGCATTGTTTTATCCAGAGGGTTGGCTGCACCACGTACCTATAGACTAAGCCCACAAGTGCAGAAGATTGCTTTTTGTGTTGCTTGGGGGTCAATTGTTGCTAGGAGGGATCTACTGGTGAAGGAGATGCCTATTGATGCCGGCTACTGGGAAATCTGTTGTTGCAGCTGGATTGTTATAGGGGGGGGGGACTATTGTTGCTGGGGGGTTTACATTCTTGTGGGAGGATCTATTGGTATTGGGGTCATCTATTGTTGTGGGGGGGGGGGGGGTCTATTGTTGCTGGGGGTATAATGTTGGATAACAAGCTTTCTTGTCATCATCAACAAATTCCATACAAAAATGTTATCACCCCAAAATTATACTTGGTTCTGTACTCACTGGCACAAACGAAAATCTGACAGGCACTACATTTTATTCCCTTTTAAATTTCTACTTTTGGTTGACCTCAATCAGGAAAATGATTCCAGTGTATTAGGTGGCATTACAAAAATGACTGCTTCTAAATCAGGGGCCCATTCAGTATATTAACAGTTACAATTTGTCAGTTGAGTAGACGTATTCAGTACGATTTCTTTATCTATAAACAACCCAAAAGACCGTATCTACCATAAGTCCCATTCATACTAAAGAATGCACACAATTTGCAAGCAACACGATCATAAAACCTCAAAATTTAGAGAACACTAAAACACTAACCAAAGAGTTCTCAGCGTCATCATCCTCCTCCTCCTCTTTAGCTTCTTCCAGTTCCTCCAAAACCTCAGCCTTGGCTTCCGCAATCAGCTCTCGTACGGGCTTGTTGGAGTGGACCACTGACACAAATGGGTGCTACGGGCAAACGCATTCAAATTTTACTTATTTACATGTAAAGTATTACATCCCTGCTATACAAAGTCCCTGTGTTCTCTGTTACCTGTAGCAATTGAGCAGGAGTCCAGCGATTATCAACATTTTTCTCTAAGCTTTTCCGCAAAAAGTCATTAAAATCTCTTGACCTAAAACAAAAAATATGAGCAGATATATATATTTTCTAGGTCTAAAGATATTCATTAATTTATTTCATTACCATTTAAAGAGACTGCCGTTTACAAAAAAAAATAAAATATTAGAATTGTGCGACAGAACACTCCCCAACAGGCAGCAAGTCTGAACTTCTCTGTGTAAAACACAGGGCTGTGGAGTCGGTAGATAAATGTTTCGACTCCGACTCCTCAGTTTTATGTACTTCCGACTCCGACTCCCCGACTCCGACTCCACTGTATTAATATGCGAATGTATTTTATACATTCCTTGAGGGAAAGAAACGCAACCTACCGCAGGACTACTGGCTGGGAAGCCAACAGTCTACTGTATTGCACAGTTTAAGCAAAAGACAAACACAATGAAAACAATCAAGTGACTGGATAGTAGCAGCAGGCATAAACATCAGGAACAGGATCTTTACCAGTTCAAAAATACAAACCACATTATTTGGTTGTTTTAGAACAAAAACAAAGCTTATCTATAAATGAACCAAAAACAAAATCTGCAAAACCTATAAATGGTTTATATTAATCTTGAAATGTAGTTCTAGGCTTAGCAAATGCAAATCAATTCAATGTAGAGTTCTAAGGAAGAGAATTGCCTCTGCCAGATCCTCTTTCATAGAGGCTCTTAAGTCAGACTTTATTATTTTTAGGGCTGAAAATAATCTTTCGACACTGACTTGGGTGGGTGGCATTGCAGTAACTATTCTGGCCACATCACTAACGATCTCTGGATAAACAAGGATGGCTTCTTCAACAGTAAGTTTTGATGAGCGATCATACTTTTCAACTTCTTTTAGTGCTTTATAAAACTCCTGTTGGAATTTTTTTATTTGGACACTTACTGGTTCTCTAACATGCGTTCCCTGTAAAAGCAGAACACAACACTATGGAAAGTATAAGTATTGCAGCTCCTAATTGTGCGTTGCGTGCCATATAGTGAAGCACATGAAAAGCATGCTTCTTCACGGTCACTTAACGTGTTCGTTTTGCGGTTACGTGAGGCACTGCATGCATTGGTCTTTATTCTTACAGTAGAGAAGTCATTAATTATAACTTTTTGTGAATTGGGACATTTAAACTTGCTTTTTTTTTTTTTTTTTTTCCAATCTAAATTTAGTAGGAGTCGGAGTCGGTGCATTGTTTGCCGACTCCGTCTCCAGGTACCCAAAATTTCCCCCGACTCCGACTCCTCGACTCCGACTCCACAGCCCTGGTAAAACAATATAATCTCTGGCAAGGTCTTCAAAATTGTCGCCAACTTCAGGTCAAATGCATGGTCCACTGCTACCTACTGTAGTTGTTCCCATGTGACCATCTCACTACAGGCACAGCAGTAAAGTAGGAGCTGGCCAGAGGAGCCACTGAGCGCCACGGTGGACCAGGCATCCGACACAATCGGATGTGAACACTTTGCCGGGTGCTGTCCACTTTTGCACAGCAGTTCATACATGTTACCTACCAGAGAGGCAAGTATTAAAAAGTCTTTGATTACAGGTATTTTTGACTTTTTTGGGAAGTAACAGAGTCACTTTCAACAGCAATGTCAAAATGTATACTTGCAACAAAAAAAGAAAAAAAAAAAAAAAACATAGACCCATTCAATCAATCCGGGCCAACCAAACAAGCTTGTCACTTTGAATTTATATATTTTCACTGTTCTTCCATTTCATATCAGTGCTGGCATCAAAAAAATAAATAAAAAATAAATAGCCAAAGCGTTTTTGGCTGTACTTCTCCTATGGATGACAGGAGTCCAGTTCGTTCTGCACTGACAACGGGCTAAAGCCAGGCAGAGCAGAGAGTCGGTGACCGACAATCACCCGCTCTCTGCAGACTGAGCTGAGCAATCAGTGGTGTTTGATCGCTCAGTTCTCAGTCTTAGTGCTGGTGGAGGACAGTTGCAGCATTGAACAGATTCTGCATTTTGTTAAAAAAATTAATGAAAAATCAATACTTTTCTAGTCGGCTAGATAATTTCTTAATAAAGTAATCTGCTGACAAATGAAAGCCTACAATTATATGAAAGAAGAGATCTGCAGTATACTTTTAGATGTGCATACTCCTTAGGCTAGCTCATAACATGCTAGCACAGAATGCACACCTAAAGCCCAACTCTAGCTTCCCATTTATTTTATTGACTTAATTTATAATCAAAAATTATGTACTTTCTCCTCTCTGTACTTTTGTACCATGGGCACTATGCCACTTACAGGCTGAATGATAACCAGCATCATACAATCCATCCTTGTAAGCCTAGGCTGTCATAGACCCCCCCCCCCCTCTCAAGGCTCAGCACAATCGCGCACATCCTCACAGTGTTCTGCCTGGATTGGTCAGTTCTCAAACATTACAACACTGTGACATGTGAGCAGCACCATGAAAGTCAACCTACAAACCAATGCTGGAGCTTAACATGCAGGGATAGGCATAGTCACATGACCAAAGCTGCATTTAGGAAAAAAAGATAAATACACTTTAAATTATTTATAATTTAAGCTGGTCATACAATATGTGAATGGTGGCCAGTTCCCAATTGATCCTCCTCCAAATTCGCTCTGTAGGTGGCCTTGTCACCACTTTCCCACCCATCATCCTTCAATTGCAAAATCAAAAGAGCCAGACAAAAACAATTGCCCAAGGAGTGGCAGCATTCAATCAAATATGAAGACGTAGTTCTCTTACAAAACACGTAGGGTGGAGGGACGCGCTGACGTCACCTCGTCTTACTGTTCGTATAACCGGTGGACGGCTTTGTCGGATTGTGCACTGGCTGGCACATCACGTTAGGCTTTTACTGATGAAATTATTGTAAGTGTGATATTTTGTTTTACTTTTTATAATAAATTTAAAGGTTTTACACTATTGGAGCATTTATGTTTTTATATGTGCCACGTGTATCCATCTACTGGTCTGAATGTCAATAAGGCAATCTGAAGAGTGGTGAGCGCGCTCGAGGCGCATTGGAAACCACGCTTTCCTTGATCCTCTGTAATAGGGGATCACGGATATCTGGTAAGAAGTGATTCCTTCTAAACTGGTGGTGGATTCAGCACGGTTTATTTTGCCATTAGCGTTTGGAGATGCTATATTATATATATATATATATATATACACACAGGGCTCAAAATTTCAAGTCCTGAGCTTCTAGCCAGGCCTCAAGAGTTACTCGCCACCAGTTTCCCTACCCAATTCATACACTGCCCTGCGCCTAATTGCACCCGTAAACACGCCTCGTAGATTATCTCATGGAATGACAATGTTTTATGTAGAATCAAGTTACAAAATTAAATATTACCAACAACAACTTTAACAAAATGGGACAGGGCACTGGGGGCAGACCAGAGGGACAGGGCACTGGGGGCAGACCAGAGGGACAGGGCACTAGAACTGGGTCTCTTCCCCATTCTCTTCCTGTCTCCTCTGCAACTCCTATCCATCCTCTCTCTCCCATTCATCTCATCATCAGGAGCCTGTGTGTGCGGCTCCACGCTTGCATGTCCCCACTTCCCCCTTTTATTCAGGCTGGCAGAGAGGAGCTGCAGCACAGCGGGAGGGAGTACAATCCAGCGCTGAGATCCACACAACTGCACAGCCATTGACACCATAGCACAGCGCACACTGACAGCGCACAGCACACATTGAGACCAGTCTGTTCACAGTGCTCAGGCTAAACTGTTGGACTCTTACATAGAGCACAAGGAGAAGAAAACTGCACAAACTAGAAGGCTGCCGCTCTCATGTCAGGGCAACGTTCAGTGAGCGCTGCACCGGAGTGGTAATTTTTGCAATCCTCCACCTCACTCATTACTTTCTGCTCTCCAGCTACATTGGTTGGGGCCCGGGGGAGGGGGGCAGGCTCAGAGAGCTCATACTGTTAGGTCCCATGGCTTAATGATAATTGTAAGGAGAGCACCTGTGTACTGCTCTGCCTGTGCGCGGCTCACCAGACTACTTTTCCCGAGCATGCACCTTTCCTCTTCGGCCGCCAATCTCATCGGGACTCTAAGTGTAGGCACAGATTGGAGGGAGATTGGCCATGCAGCCCTGTCATCACTCGCCCCCAGCTTAAATCCACTCGCCAAATGCTAGTAGGCGAGTGGAATTTTTGAGGGCTGTATATATATATATATATATACTTTATCCAATAAGTTCTGCACGGGTGAATGTCACTATAATTCAACACACAGATTTTTTTTTTTAGCCTTTTTTAGACATTGAAGGACTTTACATATATATGTTTTTTCACAGATGCTTTTTATGGAATTTTTCACATATATTTTTTCGCTCAATTTATATGTTTATTTATGATTTATATATTTGTTCAACATTGGTGTTTTTATTGATCAGTTTATGATTTACACAAGTTTAGCGTGATTCTATTTTCTTTTAATTCAATCAAATGCAGCTGCCGTTTGTGTATTCTGTCAAAATACAATGGGTGCAGCGGGGCGTTCATCAATCTCCATTGTACAGCGTAGATGGGGAAAATTGCAAGATTTTATATGTTCAGCTGAACGCAAGAATATTTTGTGTATGGCCACCTTAAACATGGGGAAGCGAGAAGGGAAGGGGAGGAACAAAGTGCCGGGTTGTTCTTGGGGAATATAAAGTCAGGCTATAAACCAGGTTATTAGTCTTACCGTGATAAATAAATAAAGAGAAACAGACTGGAAAGTTATCTTCCCTGGAGAAAATGCCCAAGATACTCCAGTACTGAAGACCTACTCAAAATTGTAGGCATCTAGCCACATGATCTATGCTAAAGGGTAAGATTTAGAGCTCCGCCACCTCTTCAGCAAAGATCACGTGGTCACATAAATAGAACAGGAGGGATATGCAGCATTTACATCCTGAAAAGGTAAGCATTTCAGCCTTTTTATAACTTTTATTCATCTATCCCAATAACATGAAACTTGACTTTTCAGTATAGGTTAACTTTAAAGGAATAACACTGGAAATCCTTGTAACCCCTCCTTGGCACTTGTTCTGTACATGCTTGCTCACAGCAAGCGTATGCAAACTTATCATTACTGTGTTTCCCCGAAAGTAAGACCTACCCCGAAAATAAGACCTACCCCAATTTTCAAGGAGGGCTGCAATATAAGCCCTACCCCGAAAATAAGCCCTAGCGTGTGTTTCTGTAGTCAAATACCTTCGGTATACAGTGACACTCGGCATTCAGCTTATCTCCTCCTCTTCCCCTTCCTGTCAGCAGGGGATCTCGCCCTCCCTCCCTTTGCAATGCTCGGATCGCTGCAGGCTATGAAAGTGCAGAGGAGCACTCAGCTGATCTCCTTCTCCTGCTTGTCAGCGGGGGGATCTCCGCCCCCTTCTCTCTGCAATGCTGGTTCGCGGCGGGCTATGGAAGCGCCGAGGGGCACTCAGATGATGTTTTCTTCTCCTGCTTGTCAGCAGGGATCTCGGGCCCCCCTCCCTCTGCAAAGCTGGATCGCAGCGGGCTATGGAAGGCGCCGAGGGGCGCTTAGCTGATGTTTTTTTTACCTGCCTGTCGGTGGGGGATGTCTGCCCCCCCTCCCTCTGCAATGCTTGGATCGTGGGAGAGAGCTCCAGCCATCTATGGAAGCGCCGAGTGGCACTGTAAGAAGGTATGTGACACAGAAACACACACCTTTTTCATGATATTCTACTGTAATAGAAAGGATTCTTGGAGTTTACAACCGTGTTTGATTCACTTAACACTGGGGATTCCTGCCAGGCAAGCAGGGAGAGGGGGCAAGAAGACAGCACGTGAAATGGTAAGCCCTACCCCGGAAATAAGCCCTACTGTGTTTTTGATTGCCAAAATGAATATAAGACCCGGGCTTATTTTCGGGAAAACACGGTAATTGCATTTTAAACAATGAATGCTAACACCTGTCAGCTATATGTAACAAGAATGGTATTGCTCCTGCTTTTTCATTAACCACCATGTCACATGCTAGTCAATATCCATCCATTTCTATTGGATGATATTGAGCAAGTAGATGAGCAATACAATATAATCAGTTGAAAATGACAGTATCTAGTAGAAACAATACAAACATATGGATGTGAGAAGTGACTATTAAAACAAAATCTTACCATCTAGAAGGTTGAGCTAATGTAGGCGGCTCGGATTTTGCAATCTTTAGCAATACTCTCATTGGATTTAATTCGTGGTGAGGTGGCTCAATCTGAGCCATCTCTATTAAAGTGACACCAAGAGACCAAACATCGGCTTTAAAATCATAAGGTCTATCCTTGGAAGTTTCACACATCACCACCTCCGGTGCCATCCTAAAATGAAAGAGGAGAGAGATGTAAAGCATTCCAACATTCAGAAACACAAACCATGAAAATCTACCTTATACAGTGAGGAAAATAAGTATTTGAACACCCTGCTATTTTGCAAGTTCTCCCACTTGGAAATCATGGAGGGGTCTGAAATTGTTATCGTAGGTGCATGTCCACTGTGAGAGACATAATCAAAAAAAAAAATCCAGAAATCACAATGTATGATTTTTTTAACTATTTATTTGTATGATACAGCTGCAAATAAGTATTTGAACACCTGAGAAAATCAATGTTAATATTTGGTACAGTAGCCTTTGTTTGCAATTACAGAGGTCAAACGTTTCTTGTAGTTTTTCACCAGGTTTGCACACACTGGAGGAGGGATTTTGGCCCACTCCTCCACACAGATCTTCTCTAGATCAGTCAGGTTTCTGGGCTGTCGCTGAGAAACACAGAGTTTGAGCTCCCTCCAAAGATTCTCTATTGGGTTTAGGTCTGGAGACTGGCTAGGCCACGCCAGAACCTTGATATGCTTCTTACAGAGCCACTCCTTGGTTATCCTGGCTGTGTGCTTCGGGTCATTGTCATGTTGGAAGACCCAGCCTCGACCCATCTTCAAAGCTCTAACTGAGGGAAGGAGGTTGTTGCCCAAAATCTCGCAATACATGGCCCCGGTCATCCTCTCCTTAATACAGTGCAGTCGCCCTGTCCCATGTGCAGAAAAACACCACCAAAGCATGATGCTACCACCCCCATGCTTCACAGTAGGGATGGTGTTCTTGGGATAGTACTCATCATCCTTCTTTCTCCAAACACGGTTAGTGGAATTATGACCAAAAAGTTCTATTTTGGTCTCATCTGACCACATGACTTTCTCCCATGACTCCTCTGGATCATCCAAATGGTCATTGGCAAACTTAAGACAGGCCTTGACATGTGCTGGTTTAAGCAGGGGAACCTTCCGTGCCATGCATGATTTCAAACCATGACGTCTTAGTGTATTACCAACAGTAACCTTGGAAACGGTGGTCCCAGCTCTTTTCAGGTCATTGACCAGCTCCTCCCGTGTAGTCCTGGGCTGAGTTCTCACCTTTCTTAGGATCATTGAGACCCCACGAGGTGAGATTTTGCATGGAGCCCCAGTCCGAGGGAGATTGACAGTCATGTTTAGCTTCTTCCATTTTCTAATGATTGCTCCAACAGTGGACCTTTTTTCACCAAGCTGCTTGGCAATTTCCCCGTAGCCCTTTCCAGCCTTGTGGAGGTGTACAATTTTGTCTCTAGTGTCTTTGGACAGCTCTTTGGTCTTGGCCATGTTAGTAGTTGGATTCTTACTGATTGTATGGGGTGGACAGGTGTCTTTATGCAGCTAATGACCTCAAACAGGTACATCTAATTTAGGATAATAAATGGAGTGGAGGTGGACATTTTAAAGGCAGACTAACAGGTCTTTGAGGGTCAGAATTCTAGCCGATAGACAGGTGTTCAAATACTTATTTGCAGCTGTATCATACAAATAAATTGTTAAAAAATCATAAATTGTGATTTCTGAATTTTTTTTTTTTGATTATGTCTCTCACAGTGGACATGCACCTACGATGACAATTTCAGACCCCTCCATGATTTCCAAGTGGGAGAACTTGCAAAATAGCAGGGTGTTCAAATACTTATTTTCCTCACTGTATGTGAACAAGATACAAAAACTGGCAAATTGGGCATGCCTAAAAAAAAAAAAAAAAAAAAAAAAAAAAAAAAAAAAAAGGGTCTTGTACAATGACATTCATTTAAGTGAGAACTACTTTTCTCTGCACACAAAAGTTGACTGAAATGTAAAATTGAGCTTAAAGCTGAACTCCAAACACGTAAAACCACAGCTAATATACATTTATGGAAGCGTTTTTGCCTGTCAAATGATTTTTAATTCTACCCACTTAATTTCTTAAATTTACACAGCTCTTCTGCACAGCCAGCCTAAGACCTGACTTTAAAGTAACACATTAACATCTTGTCTCTGCCTCCAGCCAAACAATGGACAGTAAAACGAGAAGCAGCAGGCTGATGACCATCTCTGTTCGTTCCTTGTTAGCACATGAGACCTAAAGTACAAGTGATTTGCTCCCTGTGCTACATCTCCCTTTCCCAGTTGGAGACTTGCTGTAGAGCTTATTCAAAGAGGCTGGTATAAAAAATAAATTACATTTAAAGATTTATAATTGCATATAGAGCTGCATTAACCTGGGTTTTGAAAAGCAGCTTTAACCCAGGTTCACACTGGGCTGGGGGAGTGAAGCCTTGCGAGTTCGACTGAACTCGCGCGATTTCACTCCCGCATGGCAGTCCCGATTTCGGGCGCGATTACAGAGGTTTCTACACAGATGTCAATGGAAATCGCGGGCCAAAAATCGCAAAAAGTATTACAGAAACTACTTTTTGAAATCGGTGCAGCGCCGCCGATGCAGCGGCGCACCGATTAGGATGGTGCAATTGCCGCTGTTTTGACATGCGATTTGACATGCGATTTGACATATTAAATCGCATGTCAAAATGCACCAGTGTAAACCAGGGCTAAGGAAAAGTGTCAGAAAGAAGCATTTCACATGCATCCGGAATATATATATATATATATATATATATATATATATATATATATATATATATATATATATATATATATATATATATATAAATAAAAAATGGCAAATCAAAATCCAAAAGAGCAAAAAACCAAACCAAAGGTTTTTCATTTTTAGCTTCTATATTCCAAAACTCTACTAACACTAGAGTTTTGTTAGAGTACTACCTACGCCCCTACTCAATGTCAGGCTGATCAAGAACAAACCCAAATTTGGTGAAAAACAGAATGAACATCCAGCAGCATGCTCAAACATAAATGATCATTGAAAAACGTATGATGCAGCCCTTCACAGGTTTATAGATCATTTAAATATTAGTGCCTATCCTGTGGAACTTGCAGAATAATTCCACACCACACCGATGTTTTAGTTTAGAAGAAGAAACTGGAGCACCAAAAGAAAACTTGTGCCACCCCCATTTAGGCAGTTTATCGCCGAGTCAGTTTTTCTCATTCCACCAGCGGGTTGAACAGAAAAAAAACTGATCGATTCCCACATCCAAACACTCGATGTTGATGCGGAAATACTCCCTGCTGAGCCAACTTATTCTGAATACACTGATAAGTGTTGCAGGCTATAGGCTGCAGTGGTGATTGAGCCGGGAAAATCTGACTGTATGGCTATACATCAGTAGATCGACTTCGGTATAACTTCCCATACAGTCCCTGCTAAATAGTCCGAATTTCAAATCATGCATGGCTGGCTTTAGAATGCAAGCTCTCTTGTGCAGAGCCCTCCTAACCCTATTGTGTCTTGAATTGTATTGTAACTTTACTGTCTCGCTTTCTTTTGTAAAGCCTCATCAGCATATAAGCCCTGTGTAATATGTAATAATAACACAAGGAGAATGAACTAAGCCCTTGCAGCCAGTGTCCCAATTGGAATTCAGACCCAGGACCAATAGCTGAAAAGCAAAAGCGCTAACTAAGCCACCATCAAAGAAACCAATATTTATTACATTTGAAAAAAAAACAAAAAAAAAAACAGCACATACCAGTAAGGAGTACCAATGAATGAGTCTCTCCTCTGTAAAGTTCTAGTATTCTTAGCAGACACTCCAAAATCAGCTTTAATGAAAAAAAAAAAAATATATATACATTATTTTGCTTTAGGTAAAAATAAATACTGTCAGAACTTTGTAATACTTAATTACATATGTCATTCACCACACTTTATTTCAGAGTGCAGTAACCAACTGCTTATTACAGCTTGTATACATGAAAAACAACATGTCTTGGAAAAAATCACAGCAAAATGCATGTCTGTTACCACTTTCCAAAATAGCTTCGTCATTTTCTGCAATGAAAACATCTTCCAGCAGAAAGAATATTCCTAATATACTTGTATACACATCATTCCCCCCCCCCCCCCCCCCAAAGTTAATAAAATAATACTTTATGTAAAATACCTTCTGTTTGTAATTTATTTAGACATACGTACACACACACACACACACACACACACACACTATAGGAATATATTCTTTAACTGCTTCTCCACCGCCGGCCGTCATATGACGGGCGGATGGTGAAGCTCTCATTTCGGGGCGGGCGTCATATGACGTCCTCACCTTCCCGAGCCACTAGGGGGCATACGCGCTCCCGCTGCGTCACTGGGAACCCGAAGCGCGTGAGACGGCGTCCACGATGTCTGCCGGGCACCCGCGATTGCCCAGTAACAGAGCAGGACGTGGATCTGTGTGTGTAAACACACAGATCCATGTCCTGTCAGGTGAGAGGAGACTGATGGTGTGTTCCTTGTACAGAGGAACACCGATCGGTCTCCTCCCCTTGTGAGTCCCCTCCCCCAACAGTTCACTTCCTAGGGAACATATTTAACCCCTTGATCGCCCCCCTGTTAACCCCTTCCCTGCCAGTCACATTTATACAATAATCAATGCAACTTTATAGCACGGATCGCTGTATAAATGTGAATGGTCCCAAAATAGTGTCAAAAGTGTCCGATATGTCCGCCGCAGTATCACAGTCACGATAAAAATTGCAGATCACCGTCATTACTAGTAAAAAAAAAAAAAAAAATAATAATAAAAATGCTACAACTCTATCCCCTATTTTGTAGACGCTATAAATTTTGCGCAAACCAATCAATATACGCTTATTGCGATTTTTTTTTTACTAACAATATGTAGAAGAATACATATCGGCCTAAACCGAGGAAACAATTTGTTTAAAAAAATAAAAAAAAATAGAATATTATAGCAAAAAGTAAAAAAATATTGTTTTTTTTTCAAATGTGTCACTCTTCTTTTGTTTATAGCGCAATAAATAAAAACCGCAGAGGTCATCAAAGGCCACCAAAAAAAAGCTCTATTTGTGGGGGGAAAATGACAAAAATTTCATATTGGTACAGCATTGCAAGACCGCGCAATTGTCATTCAAAGTGTGACAGCGCTGAAAGCTAAAAAATGGCTTGGGCAGGAAGGGGGTGAAAGTGCCCAGTATTGAGGTGGTTAACGTATTTCAGAAATCCTATCTTTGGGAAATAGGTCTGAAAAGTTTAAGGCAGCTCAGAAATAGGTCAGCTGAAGATGGTGTATTCTGGATGACACTGACCAGTCCGGTTGTCTTCAGATCCTTAACCACTTAAGCCCCGGACCAATATGCTGCCTAAAGACCCAAGGGGTTTTTACAGTTCGGGACTGCGTCACTTTAACAGACAATTGCGCGGTCGTGCGACGTGGCTCCCAAACAAAATTGGCGTCCTTTTTTCCCCACAAATAGAGCTTTCTTTTGGTGGTATTTGATCACCTCTGCGGTTTTTATTTTTTGCGCTATAAACAAAAATAGAGCGACAATTTTGAAAAAAAAATGAATATTTTTTACTTTTTGCTATAACAAATATCCCCCAAAAACATATATAAAAAAAACAATTTCAATCAGTTTAGGCCGATACATATTCTTCTACCTATTTTTGGTTAAAAAAAAAAAAAAATCGCAATAATCGTTTATCGGTTGGTTTGCGTAAAATTTATAGCATTTACAAAATAGGGGATAGTTTTATCGGACCCCCCACCCACGTCAAGCAGAGGACGTACGGGTACGTACATGTGCCTGTCCGTGCCATTCTGCTGACGTATATCTACATGAGGAGGTCGGCAAGTGGTTAACAAAACCCCAGGTATTGGATGGCCATTATTTAACATCTGCTGTATTAATGCTGAATTCTGACTACAAAAAATACTGTCTATGGATCCGCTCACACACCAGCCCTTTGCGGAAACACGAGCTCCACCACAAAACACGGTAACACACCGTACATACTTTGTGATACCATTCATTTTCCATGTCACCCCAATGCACCGGCACTGCAATAAACTACATAACACCACAATGCACGATGTGTGTAGCATAAAAATGTAGTAAGATGTGTTCCTTTGTGTGTTGTGGGCATAGCAGCCCATTTATTTTGAACCGATTGCTTACAGAAGTGTGCATAATGGCAGAGTGTGGTGCGGCATAAACAAGCCCTAATACAAGAGCCATGTGTATTCTTATTCGAATCTTGGTGTTCTTTGTATATTTCTTTGAGAATTACGTGATAATCCAGCATAAAAAGGCATTTGTCTTTGTGCAGGAGTTTTCTGTAATAAAGAATGGTTCGTTTGCATATTAGCAGCCCTCTCACTTCAGAAACTGAGCCCAATCGTCAAAAGCTTATATAAAAAGAGTTCCTAATAGCTCTGTCATTAGAGACCCCAGAAATGTTTTTGTTTAGACTAGAGTAGTTCTTTGATCACCCCGTAGGCATGGCTTAAATTAAAAAATGGTAAAAGTGAAAGTGCTAATAACCTTTTCCTGGTAGAGATGCAAAAGTTTAATGCTGGCCATATACTATCCGAAAGTGAGCGCAAACGATAGTGCCATCATGTAATGACCGTTAAATCGTTCAGTGGACATAAAAAAATTTGGTTCATTTTTTTTTTTTACATATACCTAGTGCAGAGATTTCGGACGGGAAACTCATTAATCTTTCAATTTATCATTCGTTCGGCAGAAAATTTCCAAACTTGTCCTTATTTTTTTCGGCTCAAAAATGTCCAAACGATTATCGATTTTGTGCCCATTAACTATTCAAAAAACTACCGAATTGTCTAAACAAACGAATTTCGGCCGAGTTTTCATATAGTTTATGGCCAGCATAAGCCTAGGTTTCCACTATTGCCACCTCAAAGTCGCGCAATTTTTTGCCGTGATTTTAATGCGACTTGAAGCAATGTCTGTGTAATCGTGAGGTCTATGGATCTCAAGTCACATCAAAGTGGGACCAAAGTAGTGCCGAACTGCGCCCCATGTAGTGCAGGGACTACTTTAAAGTCGCACAAATATGAACGGTACTCATTGGAAATCATGGGGTACGTCTCGTCATGCGACTTTGCAGTCCCACATCGCATGACAAGTCACACTAGTGGAAACCGAGCCTTAATGGCTTACCAGAACCGAAGACAATAGTGAATCAGAAAGAGGATTTTTTTTTTGTACACACAAGGAACTTCCTGCAAAAAAATAATTCATAGGGCGCCCAGGGATCTTAATATTCTGCCAACATATTGAGCCCTAGAGATATCTCCATCTCTAGAGAATCAGCTCAGATACACAGCGTATTTGGCCATCCACTGTGATAGTCAAATATGTAGTTGGCCAAACGTCCATATGATGTGTGAGAAACAGAAGTGCATACATGTGCCAATGTTGGTAGACCATGCACACATGTAAAATAAGGACCTGTTCACAACATTGCCTTGTGATAACATGCCCAGTAGTTTTTACACAGAGGATTAACTCCTTAGGATTACAGTGAGCAGAACAAGCATTCTTTACTGCAGGGTTCAGCAACCTTTTCCACTTAAGGGCCGGATTCAATGTATGTGAATGAATGGAGGGCCGCATTCACCTGCTAATAAATGAAGATAATAAAAATTCTAACAGTAATATTAACAGTACAGGTTTAAATTACTTTATGGTGCTTAACTAATACAAAGCCAGTTCACCCTGAGGGAGTATGTAGCTGGGGATTCAGATTTTACTGCCCTCCTCCCCTATTCTGGCACCCAAGGGTGGCTGACGCCAGTCCTGCTAGCCAGCATGGTCTGGAGCTGGGGTCCCTGCCCCCAAGTGAGAAGGGGTTCCTAAAAGGGTCCCCCCATTGCAGTGTGCTCTGTACCCTGCACCCCCCACTGTAGGGTCCTCTGTTTCCTGCACCCCCCCTCCCCACCGTTGCATCCTCTGTCCCCTGCACATCCCCACACCCCCCCCCCCCCAACTGTAGGGTCCTCTGTCCCCTGCACCCCCCTACTGTAGTGTCCTCTGTCCCCTGCACCCCCCTACTGTAGAGTCTTCTGTCCCCTGCACCCCCCCACTGTAGTATCCTCTGTCCCCCACCCCACAAACACACGCTGTGTAGGTAGAACTCCTACCTTACGCAGGTGTACAGCAAGCAGAGCAACAGAGATCAATATCACAGGGCTGGATGGGGGCGGGAACTGCTGAAGCTAACTTTTCACATTAACAGGCTGGCGATTGCTTGCTAGGATGGCCAATTACCTGCTGTGTAATGAAAAAGTAAACTCCAGCAGTTCCCGCTCCCATGCAGCCCTGTGATATTGGCCGCTCGCTGCTGTCCAATGAAGAGGTTGCCGGCCTCTTTGCTGCATATACAGACTGATTTTACTTTTGTGGGTTTAGCAAAACTAACATAACACACATCAACCATGCCGTAACAAATCTTTCTGGTGTGAATGGGTCCTGCCAGCAGAGGGAGTCACAACACAAACCTTTTTCTAAAAATGATTTGCACATACAGTACAGACCAAAAGTTTGGACACACCTTCTCATTCAAAGAGTTTTCTTTATTTTCACGACTATGAAAATTGTAGATTCACACTGAAGGCTTCAAAACGATGAATTAACACATGTGGAATTATACATAACAAAAAAGTGTTTAACAACTGAAAATATATTCCATATTCTAGGTTCTTCAAAGTAGCCACCTTTTGCTTTGATTACTGCTTGGCACACTCTTGGCATTCTCTTGATGAGCTTCAAGAGGTAGTCACCTGGCGCAGCACCCCATCACTCTCCTTCTTGGTCAAATAGCCCTTACACAGCCTGGAGGTGTGTTTGGGGTCATTGTCCTGTGGAAAAAAAAATGATGGTCCAACTAAAAGCAAACCGGATGGAATAGCATGCCGCTGCAAGATGCTGTGGTAGCCATGCCGGTTCAGTATGCCTTCAATTTTGATTAAATCCCCAACAGTGTCGCCAGCAAAGCACCCCCACACCATCACACCTCCTCCTCCATGCTTCACGGTGGGAACCAGGCATGTAGAGTCCATCCGTTCACCTTTTCTGCGTCGCACAAAGACACAGGGGTTGGAACCAAAGATCTCAAGTTTGGACTCATCAGACCAAAGCACAGATTTCCACTGGTCTAATGTCCATTCCTTGTGTTCTTTAGCCCAAACAAGTCTCTTCTGCTTGTTGCCTTTCTTTAGCAGTGGTTTCCTAGCAGATATTCTACCATGAAGGCCTGATTCCCACTGTCTCCTCTTAACAGTTCTAGAGATGTGTCTGCTGCAAAAGGTGGCTACTTTGAAGAACCTAGAATATGAAATATATTTTCAGTTGTTTCACACTTTTTTGTTATGTATAATTCCACATGTGTTAATTCATAGTTTTGATGCCTTCAGTGTGAATCTACAATTTTCATAGTCATGAAAATAAAGAAAACTTTTTGAATGAGAAGGTGTGTCCAAACTTTTGGTCTGTACTGTATGTTGTCATGTTGGCCTTGATTGGCTAAAACAAAAAAAAGTCAGAGGCACGTTTCTGTAAATAGATTTGCAGACTTGAAAACCTTCATATTTTCCAGTACGCTTTATATACATATATAGAAGCTGATGTAGAGACCCACCAACGGAGACCAGACAGCATTAAAATTTCCTTTATTGAACCACTTACCCAGCTTCACATCACCATCCAGAGTGAGCAGGATGTTTCCGGCCTTTAGATCCCGGTGAATAATTTTAGCTTCATGTAAATAAACCAGCGCCTCTAGTGTCTGCTTGCACACTACCCGGATCTGAGGTTCTGTCAATGCACGTTCCAGCTCTGAAAACAGAAATCACAGCAATGATCCAACAATATTTTAATGCGCCATACCAAACCGTATTTTTATATTTTTTATTAACTATTCAAGCCTTGGATTCCGTTGCTTATCAAACTGAGATGATCTTATCTAGTCTTGTCCACAGCTTTCTAGATTAACAACACTGGTAAAACCCTCCTATTGACGCCTTATATAATTTGCTACAGTAAGCCCTTAATTTCATAATTATATAGGGGATCAAAACACAAAGTAAATGGTAAATTCCATGTTTTGTAATGGAATCCTGGTGAAGCTTTGTATTAGAATACGTTTTATAGAAGTCTTGAATCTTGACAAATGCAGACTTACCTAGCATGACCGCATCTACTGCTCCGCCCGCACAAAATTCAATAAGGATCTATAAAAAAAAAAAAAGTCAAAATCTCAATCAATCCTACTAATTAGTAAAAAAAATATATGGCCTCCGTGATAAGAACTAATCTAGCACTTTACCTCCACAGTTAAAGTGAACAAATATGTGTATAAATCCTGACTGATGCACTTTACCATACCAGATTAAAAAAAAAAAAAACACCCTGGAAGGTAAAAGGCATAATGTGCTAGTATGCATCGCATACTGACACATTATGAAATCCTCACCTTGGAATGAAGCCCTCCAGTGCTGTAATGTCACAGACATGTACCCAGTCTTTCTTCCAGGTTAGCGCTCCGGCTATGTGATTGGCCAGAGTCGCGATGATGTCACTCCCGCGCATGCGTGTGGGAGCCCTAGGTTCCGTCATGAAGCTCTTAAGTTCTGGTGTTCTATCAAAAAGCCCACACATTCCACACATGAGTTCCACACATTGTGTGATGGGTAGTGGCTTTCTGATAGAACACATTCATCAGATTTTGACCACACTGCGGATTTACAATCGGCGCGGGCCGCAGTGGGAGTGCACACCAATTACAATTGTAATACAGAACAGCAGATGACAATTAAAGAGGTTTATGAACAATAGCAATAGAGAACCATCTCATAGGTGCCTCTGGAATTGGTGCTGTAACAAATAATTGGAGCAAGATTCTAATGTTCTCTATTGCAATCGTTCATAAACCTCTTTAATTGTCATCTGCTGTTCTGTATTACAACCGTAATTGTTGCGTGCCACGAGTCGCCCTGCTTGTGCATGTGCAGTGTGGTCAAAATCTGCTGAATATGTTCTATCAGAAAGCCGCTACCTATCACACACGTGTGGAAAACATTGCGGCCGTGGAACGCATTGTAGAACACATCACGCATGTGCAGTAGGCTTTAGTTGTATTTTCTGATGGGTAGCGGCTTTCTGACAGGACACCGGCAAGGTATGACAGACCTTTAGAGTGCATGGGCCAGTGATGTCACTGGCTGCATGCAAGGTGAATATCTCCTAAACGGTGCATGTTTAGGAGATATTAATTTTACCTACAGGTAAGCCTTATTATAGTTTTACCTGCAGGTACAAATGACCAAGCAGGGTTTACAACCCTGCTTTAAAGTACGAATAAAGGTAAAATATATTTTTTTAGCTTTGGATAGCGTAGAAATTGATTAGAACCCCTGTCAATTTTTATTGCTGACTGTACCCCATTAAGGAGAGTCAACCTCGCCATTTGCCCTGTTTACCACAATCGTTGAAAGTGAAAGCAAAGAAAAGCTCAAATTTTGAGTTACCTCCCAGAAAAGTAATAGAGGAGAAATCTTCCAATGGGGACACTAGTTCTAATGGTGCCCAAGGGATTCCCTCTCTCACTTCCCATTTGGCTATGGGACAGGAAGTAAAGGTAAATCGCTGAAAAGGAACAAAGATGGCAAAAAATAAAATCTCACATGGGTTATAAGCAGAGGCGTAACTAGACCCTTCAGGTCCCCAGTGCAAGAAACTATGAAGGGCCCCCCTGGCCCTTCACTGCCATTGTGGGACTCGTTATAACGGTCCCACAGGGGGTCACCTTCCTGCCGACTTGGAGTCCCCCCGCGGTGGCAGAACACCAGAGCCCAGTCACAAGTGTGACCCTAGTAGTTCTGCCACTGGTGTCAGTAGTTTATTTTTGTTCTTTTTTTATCATTATTATTATTCTTCTTCTTCAACATTACAATTTTATTTATTTATACATATTTTTAGGACCCCCTTTAGGGCTTTGGAGAAATATCAGGGGTCTAAACAGACCCCCGATGTCTCACTTTTGACACAGGGAAAGGCATTGAGGACCGATTCATCAGCCCCTTAATGTGCAGCCTCAGCGAGGGGTACACAGGTGGGCAAGGGAAGCACACAGATTGCTAGGGCAGCAGGACAGGGATAGGGGGGGTGGCAGGACCGGCATGTGGAGGAACCAATCTCTTAGGACTCCTGCAGCTGCTGAATGTCTGTGGGATGGAGAGGAGGATAAGCTGGCAACCAGCGGCTGCATCAAGGGATCGGTTCCTCTACATGCCGCCGCCCTCCTATCCAGGCGTACGGGGGGGCGCAGGGGATCTCTGGAACACGGAGTCGTGTCGTAATGGCGAACACTGCACGTGTGCCCCTGGTTATAACCTGGTATAAAAGTAAGGGAAGCCCATATGTTCGCCTTAAGCCGTGTTCCCACATATGTGATATGGGAACCAGCGCAATTCCTGTGTGGGCTCCCGCATTGCATGTCTGTCACAGGCAGTTTCGCACTGTTAATGACACCCCCAGATCGGTTCACAGACCGCAATGTAAACTGTAAAATGGTGCAGGAGTCGGATCGCATCAGTGTTCGAGTGTGGACCAAAAAAAAGGGTCCTGCACCATTTTGGTCCGAATGCAATTTCAGCCATACAATCTGTATGGCTGAATTTGCATCGGACAGACATCGCATGTGACCTTCGCAGCAATGCGGTGCGAATCACATGCAGTGTGACATTGCAATAGTGTGAACCCAGCCTAATACAAACATTTACAACCAGACAAAAACCCTGTAGTGTAGGAGTGCACACTGCAGGACTACAGTTTACTGTCCAGATAGTCTATCTTTACAAACGGAACATTACTAGGCATAATACAGTCTTGCATTGATAACACAGAGATAGAAATTGTATACCCAATGTATTACTTACCCAAAGGTTATTTTCATAATAAAAAGCATCCAGTAATTTAACAATGTGTGGATGATCACATGATGCCAAAATCTCGATTTCCACCATGTAATCTTCAAGTTCATCTTCAGATTTTGTATCGATGACCTTTGCTGCTGCCAAAATGCCAGTCTCTTTATTCTGGGCCTGAGAAAAACACACAAGAACAGTCTGGTTAGTGCAGTTATAACACATACTCTGGTGTTTGGGACAATATGTCCAACAACAAAAAGGGACGTATGTATTACACTGGATTTTTTTTCTGTACAAAAGAATTACACAAAGAATTGAAGGACAACACCACTGATTTCTTCAAATTTCATTTGTATTACGTGCAAGGACATCGTCTAGTGACCGCCACTATGAATATTTCACAAACTTAAAAGGAGAAGTCTAGCCAAAGCTTTTGCCTTTACTTCTGTAGCTCACAGATGCGCAGTTAGTTCTGCACTCCTGTGACCCCTTTTCAGCTGACAGAGGGCGAATATCTGCTGTCAGCTGATCTCCGTGATACGTTGATATACTGAGATAGCCCCTTCCTTTCCCTCCACAGCCCAGCACTGCAGTGAGCTCTGGAGGGGCAAAGCAGAGAGCCCAAGACTGACAGCCATGGCTCTCTGCTCAGAGCTGAGGGGAGAACTGAGCGATTAGCGGTGCTGCACCACTTGGCAGCACTGGTGGGCACTAGTGGGACTGTACTGATAATCAGGACACTCATAATCAGCGCCCTGATTATCAGTGTAGAGGTTCCTTTCACACAAGCCGGTTATCGTCTCAGAGTGAGGAAAGGAATACCATTAACCGGCTTGTGTTTACACCATAATCAGCTTTCATAGGACACAGCTGATCACATGGTAAAGGACCACTGTGATTGGCCCCTTACCCCGATCTGTGATAAGCTGTGCCCTCCAGGCAAAGTAAGCCCCATACTGTAGCCGTATTTTGGCTATAGTGAAAGTGGCAAGTGGTTAAAGGGGTTGTAAAGGTTTGTTTTTTATTTTCTAAATAGTTTCCTCTAAGCTAGTGCATTGTTGGTTCACTTACCTTTTCCTTCGATTTCCCTTCTAAATGTTTTTTTTTTTCATTGTCCGAATTTCTCACTTCCTGTTTCTCCTCAGTAAGCTTGCCCCCATCATCCGAGCCGTTGTGGCTGGGGGTTATGCAAAATGAAGGAAGGATTTGTGGACAGCCGCACGCCAAAAATTGTTGCTTTTATTGTAAAATGAAAAACACAGGATACATTACATAGCAAACGGGGTACAAGCTGACGCGTTTCACACTATACTTTAGTGCTTAAACTTTAGTGCTTCGTCATAGCTATGATTAAGCACTAAAGTTTAGTGTGAAACGCGTCAGCTTGTACCCCGTTTGCTGTGGCATGTATCCTGTGTTTTTCATTTTACAATAAAAGCAACAAGTTTTGGAGTGCGGATGTCCAGAAAACCTTCCTTCGTTTTGCATCATCTCATGCATTGCCAGCACCCGTGGCTTCAGATATGATGAGAAGATTCCTAATTGGTATCCTTGAGCGGTGATTTTTTCTCTTTATTTGCCTTTGGATGTGGCTGGGGGTTAGTCAGCATGCTCACCCCCTCCCTTGGGACTACATCCCTGTGTTCACAGAATCTCCCCGCAGGGATGTATTCCCAAGGGAGGGGGCGAGCACGCTGACTAACCCCCAGCTAGAACGGCTCAGATGATGGGGGCAAGCTTACTGAAGAGGAACAGGAAGCGAGAAATTCAGATAAAGAGAAAAAAAACATTTAGAAAGGAAATCGAAGGAAAAGGTAAGTGAAACAACAATGCACTAGCTTAAAGGAACCCATTTAGAAAAAACCTTTACAACCCCTTTAAGGCTAGGTTTACACATGCAGCAGTGCTTGTCGCCCCTCTAAAAAAATGATCCCCGATTAAATGATTTTTTAGGTGTTCGACAGGCGATGTCACCCTCTCATTACCGGTTTTAACCCTGTAAATACTGCACCACCACCCCACAACAGTGTCCATTACGCATATATATTTAATCAGACTTTAAAAGCGGAGGAGCTCCACCCAAAAGGGAAGGCTCCACTTGTTTGTACACCCCCCCCCCATCCACTGTAATATTTGGCACTTTTTTGGGAGGGGGTCGGATACCTAGCTTGACAGATACCTGCTTCCACTTCCGACTCAGATCGCCACAGAATTGGTTAGGACAATCGCTGGATCCCTGGACAGGCAAGTGTCCTTATATTAAAAGTCAGCAGCTACAGTTTTTGTAGTTGCGGATTTAATTTCTTTGGGGGTACCTGGAACTCTTCTTTAGCCTGGGTTTACATATGCACAGATAAGGCTGACCATACAATATACAGTTTTCCAAAACCATATAATAGGAGGTCAAACCTAAACATGTTCAACTTGTATGCAATCATGCAGGCCCTCGCACAACATAGCTGAAGGTAAATCTAAAGAAATCTGTATAATGTATGGCCAGCCTAAGAGATCGTTCCCTCTGTACAAAGCCCTGTGTTGACAGTCAACACAGGGCTCTGAGATGTGATTGGACAGAGCCAATCAGCAGGTCCCGACCATAAATCATTAACCAGGAACGGCTGACAGACTCCCGCTGTGTACAATCAGAGAGGGTGTCAGCGGAGGCGCACATGCGTGTGCCCAAAACCCGGGAACAGGCAGCGATGTACCAGTATGACGCTTTGCCTGTACAGGCCACCGTCCGTAGTACATTGTAGGTAGGTGGTCCGCACGTAGTTAAGAGGGTTGAGCCACGTTTTTACCATTTCCCCCACTTCAAGTGTAAGCAAGCCCTGAAATGATCTGGCTACCCTAACTTGCATGACTTGTGTATGACTATGTATGTCTATTTTAATGTTTTCCCTTTATGCATTTGCTGGAGTGAGAGATTACACAGCTTTCAAACATCTATACTGACGTGCCCTTTCTTTTTCTGACAAAAGAGAACAACTAAACCAAGTACTGACTATAACCCGATGACTCACACAGGATAGCGGCAGCTAAGAATCTCTCACAATGATGTTGTGTCACTGGGATGAAGTCATGTCTGTTGATAAGTCAAGATGTGATGAAAGCTGGCTGGGAGAGAACATGTACTGAACAGATCAGGCTGAAAATAAACACGCCATTGGCTTGCCTGCTTTAAAATGAACCTCATTTTACACAATCCTCTCTTCTAGGGCTGGGAAAAAACGATTTGAATCTTGAAATCGATTTTCGAGGGCAAATCGATTCAGATTTTGACCAAATAGATTTTTTCCATATTTTTTTTTTCATAGGACCGTCGCTCTGTGGACTAGGCCGAAGCCTCACCTAAAAAAATCCTGCACGCAGCTCGCCACGATCCTGGGAAAAGGCCGCGAGGCCGGACGCCGCTTGCGGCCTTTTCTCAGGATCACGGCAAGATGCAGGCAGGATGTTATAGGCAAGGCAGTGGCTTTGGCCTAGTCCGCAGAGCACCAGTCCTAAGTTTTTAGGCAAGGCCGCGGCTTCGGCCTAGTCCACTGCCTTTTCCCAGGATCACGGCGGACTAGGCCGAAGTCACGACCTCGCCTAAAAACTTAGGCCCGGCGGGGGGGCCATCAGAAAAAAAAAAACACACACCTCGATTAGAATCGTGAATCAAGTTTAAAAAAAAAAGAAAACGCAGATATTTTTGGGGGCCAAAATTGCCCAGCTCTACTCTCTTCCATTGTCCACAAACCGATCCCCAAATTTTCCCAACTTCACAATCACAGTAGAACTCTATCTGGACAGTGTGGGGAAGGGAAGGAACTTGTATCAGTTCCGTGCCCCAGTGGGAGCCATATCACCTCAATTCATGAGAGGTCCATGAGACAGGAAATGAGGGCAGATCTCCCCAAGGGGTGGATAGCAGTGGACGCACACGTGAAGTGACAGAACCTTTGTCATCTTGTTATTGCAGCCTCCATCTCTGAGAGATTCCTCCTTGTCCCATTGTCTGGCTGCAATTCCACCAATTATTGGCCAATTACAGTGGGCTTCATCAAACATATAGGGCACATGTGTCAAACAAGGTCCGCAGGACAAATACGGCCATTTCATGTGGCTCTCCCACCTCTCTCCTCCCGTCTCCACCCCCACCTTGTCTCAGCAGTCAGCAGCAAAGAGGACAGGACTCATCTTCCAGAACCTATGTGTCTATGTGCAGCTGCAGAGAGGCTCACCTCTAAACCCCCCCCCCCCCCCTCTTCCTTCCTGGGTATCAGCAGTCAGCAGTAGAGGGGACAGTTCCCCCTACAGCACCCCCTCATCTCCGCATTCAGCAGACTCCAGCTCTCCGCTGCTCCTCCTCCAGACCCTGCACTTTCTGCTTCCCAGCCCACAGCTTCTTCCTGGGAGCACAAGGTAAGGGGGTACACTGATATAAGGGGGGGTGGAGGACTTTTGACTTCTGATGGTGGGGGGGCTCTTGACCTCAAAATGCAAGAGGGGTGGGGTGCCCTGAACATCAGGTCCTACAGACACAACCGGCCCTTTGAGGGCAACCATAATGCTGATGCGGCCCACAATGAAAATCAGTTTGCATTCCTGATGTACGGTATAAAAAGATGCAAACAGAAAGCAATCACAGCCAGATGTTTCCTTAAAGGGGTGGTACCCCTTAAAACAAATTTCTAACAATACATTCGTAAGACCCGTTACACTGCGGGTAGGCTGGCTTTTGTTTTGTTTTTTTAGTACATACCTCGATATCGGCGTTTCGTCCCTTGTCGGTGGGCGTTCCTAGTTGATTGACGTTCCTCAGACGGGCGCATACTGCGCGTCACGACTTTCCGACAGAAGCCGAACGTCATTGCGCAGGCGCCGTATAGAGTCGGCTCTATACGGCGCCTGTGCAGCGACGTTCGGCTTCTTTCGGAAAGTCGTGACGTCACGTATGTGCCCGTCGGAGGAACGTCAATCAACTAGGAACGCCCACCGCCAAGGGACGAAACGCCGATATCGAGGTATGTACTAAAAAAACAAAACAAAAGCCAGCCTACCCGCAGTGTAACGGGTCTTACGAATGTATTGTTAGAAATTTGTTTTAGGGGGAACCACCGCTTTAAGTAAATTAAATCTAAAATAGGGTTGGCTAGTATGGGTAATATCAGCTTTTTGCCTTAAAGTGATATTCATGTCTTGTTTTCTTATGGTTTCCTCTTCGGGGGTCCTGACCCCTCCCTCCTGCCGATTGCACCCACAGGAAGCAGCTTGCTATGGGGGCACCTGTGCCGTGCTGCTGCTCTCTGTGTCCATTCAGACAGAGCCATGACTAGGCCCCATCCCGATGGCACCCACTGCTGTCTCCAATGAGGAGGGAGAGTCCCGGACAGCCGGGGCTTTTGTGCAACATTGCTGGATCAAGATAAGGCTCAGGGAAGTATTAGGGGGGCTGCTGCACACAGAAGATTTTTTTTTATCTGAATGCAAACAAGGCATTAAGATAAATAAAAAAAAAAAAAGTCTGCCTTTAGAACCACTTTAAAGCGGGAGTTCACCCATTTATTAAATTTTTCCTCTTTTCCCCTTAGATTCCTGCTCGTTTGTCTAGGGGAATCGGCTATTTGTATTAAAATATGATCCGTACTTACCCGTTTTCGAGATGCATCTTCTTCCGTCGCTTCCGGGTATGGGTCTTCGGGAGCGGGCGTTCCTTCTTGATTGACAGTCTTCCGAGAGGCTTCCGACGGTCGCATCCATCGCGTCACTCGTAGCCGAAAGAAGCCGAAAGTCGGTGCGGCTCTATACTGCGCCTGCGCACCGACGTTCGGCTTCTTTCGGAAAATCGTGACGCGATGGATGCGACCGTCGGAAGCCTCTCGGAAGACTGTCAATCAAGAAGGAACGCCCATTGCTGCAGCCCATACCCGGAAGCGACGGAGAGGATGCATCTCGTAAACGGGTAAGTACTGCACATATTTTAAAACAAATAGCCGATTCCCCTAGACAAAACGAGCAGGAATCTAAGGCTAAAAAGTGCCCTCTAAGGGTGAACCACCGCTTTAAATTCTATACACTACATATAAAGGCCCAAAGCGTTTAGGCCCATGCACCTTCAGATAGATTATGTGATGAGAACAAAAAAAAAAAAAAAAATCTACTGTGAGGTTATTAGCTATAGAGGTAGATGGTGACTAAAGCGGCTTCTGCATTTGGCGGCAGATTTTGTTTATTTAAATCAATATTTTTTATTTTTTTATAAAATGCTTTTGGAGTAAAAATATATCTAAAGATAATTAATAATGTATCCTAAATAGAAAACTTAGTTTATTCAGCATGAAATGGAGCTTAGTTATGTAGCATGAGGCTGTATATTCCGCAATATTTGGTAAACTCTATCAATGAATCTAAGTTCTGCAAGCTGAGATGACATGCACTGCATTGATGCATTCACACAATTTCACAGTAACCATGAGATAAACAAAGTTCAGGAATATTCCTTTATCCCACCTTTTTGCAAATCTATGTACACTGAAAACTGTATGATTGAATCAGTTCTGACATCACTGTTTTACGAACCTGACAGCTTATTATTCTAAATCGAAAAAATCTTTAATATTTGTGAACAAAATGAAGGTTAACTACAAGCAAGAAAAAGTCCTTACATTGAGACCCGGTTCACACTGGGGCGACTTGTCAGGCGACGCAGCCGCCTGACAAGTCGCGTCCCATTCTAGTGAATAGAACAGTTCTAATAAGAGCGACGGAAGTCGCTCCGACTTAGAAAAAGGTTCTTGTACGACTTCGGGGGCGACCTGCATTGACTTCTATACAGAAGTCATTTTGCAAGTCGCCTTAGATGTCGTCTTCATGTCGCCTGGCCGAGTCGCCCCCGAAGTCCTGCCGCCCCTGTGTGAACCGGCTCTAAAAGGAGCGCCTGTCATTTCAGATCCATCCTAGCAGCACCTGTTAGCGGGCATCCACTCACCTGCTGCTGCATCACCAGCCGTCCCATTAAAATGAATGGGGCTTCCGGTGAATCAACAGCGGGTCACAGGAGGATTTGCTGCGGGATAGAGAGGACAGTTGCTCTTTAAAAATTATGATTTAGGCCAAGTTGATTTAAAACAAGCCCTTTTACCGATTTAAATCATGGATTAAATCGTGATTTAAATGGACTGGATTTAAATAAAATCCACCCTGCAGCCACAAATGTTCAACATGAACAGTTTAACAAAACTACAAAATCCTCAAAATCGGCTATTAGCACCATTCTAGCCCAGACTTCATGAGGCACATAAACTGCGCACACCTAGAATAAAGGGAATTATTGAGTTTTCGTCAAAGCTGCACAGCCATCTCTTTTCTGCACTGTCAGTTTTTTTGTAAAGGTGAACTACTCCTTTAGGCTCCGTTTCCACTATTGCGACCCCAGAGTCGTGCGATTTACAGTGCGCGACTTTGCAATGAGATTTTCGATGTCATGCGACTGGTGAGAACCATGGGAGAACACCAAAGTCGGAACAAAGCAGTACAAAAACCTTTTTGTGTCGCTGCAACTTAAAGGGTTACTATAGGGGAAAAAAATAATCTTTAAAATAACAAACAAGTTATACTTACCTCCACTGTGCAGTTCGTTTTGCACAGAGTGGTCCCGATCCTCGTCTTCTGGGGTCCCTCGGCGGCTGTCTCTGGTCTTCCCCGCAAGAACTTACCACAGTCATGCGAGAGAGCTCCTTGCGGGCACACTCCCGTGATACAGTGAGCCGCTCACTGTATCACTCGGCCCTGCCCCTCGGCGCACCGCGTCACTGGATGTCACTGGATGTGATTGACAGCAGCGCCTGCCAATGGCTGCGCTGCTCTCAATCCATCCGCTATAGCCAATCAGTGGCCAGGCTGAGCGGCGAAGAGGTCCTCGGGACCAAGCGCGGGACTTTCGAGGGGTCAGGTAAGTAAAACGGGGGCTTGGGGGGGCCGGCACCATCACAAGGTTTTTCACCTTAATGCATAGATTGCATTAAGGTGAAAAAAAAAATTTCTTTACAACTCCTTTAAGTCGCACCAATTAGAATGGGGATCATTGAAATACATGGAGTGTCAAGTCACATAACAACTCGTATTAGTGGAAACAGATCCTTAAAGGGGTTGTAAAGGTACCATTTTTTTTCCTAAATAGCTTCCTTTCCCTTAGTGCAGTCCTCCTTCACTTACCTCATCCTTCCATTTTGCTTTTAAATGTCCTTATTTCTTCTGAGAATTCCTCATTTCCTGTTCTTCTGTCTGTAACTCCACACAGTAATGCGAGGCTTTCTCCCTGGTGTGGAGTGTGGTGCTCGCCCCCTCCTTTGGACTACAGGAGAGTCAGGACACTCTACGTTGCAGATCGAGAAAGGATCTGTGTGTGTTAGTGGGCGTCCTGACTCTCCTGTAGTCCAAGGGAGGGGCGAGCAGGACACTCCACACCAGGGAGAAAGCCTCGCATTACTGTGTGGAGTTACAGACAGAAGAACAGGAAGTGAGGCTTTCTCAGAAGAAATAAGGACATTTAAAAGCAAAATGGAAGGATGAGGTAAGTGAAGGAGGACTGCACTAAGGTAAAGGAAGCTATTTAGGGGGAAAAAAATTGTACATTTACAACCCCTTTAAGGAATTTTCCTTAGCACCACTTCATATAAAAGTGCTAACGAGATTAGGACTCGATGTGTCACTCGGAAACTCAAATTCTGAAGAAAGCAATACTAATCACAGCTGTGTGCCACAAGTCAGACCTCTATGTGTTTGCATTTGCAACGCCTGTAATCCAAAATGCTACAAAACAGACTATTTGTGTTTGTCTTCTTAGGCAGGCCCTGAGGTTCCTGTCATCGGACGTGGCCATGTTTGCTGTACTTTACATACAAATATTTACATTTGAACGCTGGATTAACAGCTGATCCTGTAACAACAGGGTTTAGCACCGCACAGCAGTAATCAGAACATGTGCAGCTCTTCACACCATTCCTACAATGTAACAAATACACGAGAGACCCTTCCAGATTTGTTTGCCTTGATGGGGTATAGAAGGCTAGCATACTGACTAAAAAAGAAAATAATCAAAATAGGAAAACAGAGCAAAAAAAGAAGAAAAATACTTACCTTAAGTTTTACTCACCTAGGCGGGGGATGACGTCACTCTCCCTTCTCATTATTCGATTTTGAGGGCCCATACACACCATTGTGCTATGGCAATAGTGCAATGTGGTGACATTCATTCCAAACTGCATCCCAAAGCACTTGAACGTGTAGGAATGCACTACTCACCTGGGATCGAAGTCCCCGCTGCGGTGCCGACACAGCACCAGGAGGCGACATGTAGTCCTGGAGTTACTTCCAGGTATTGCGGCTCCGACGCTGTGATTGGTCAGAGCAGCGATGCCGTTACTCCTGCGCATGCGTGTGGGAGCTGCCGGTAATTAATGGCACGGTCACTGAAAGCAATGGCACGTACGTGCCATTGCTTCAGTGCGCATGTACCGATTACATTGGCAAATGCAAATACAGGGGGTATGTTCTAAACCGTTCAGGTTTAGAAGATATCCAGGGTAGCTACAAGTAAGCCTTATTATAGGCTTACCTGTAGCATAAAGTGTGTTGTAAGGGTTTACAACCACTTTAAAGTGGTTGTAAAGTCAGAAGTTTTTTTTATCTTAATGCATTAAAGAGTTCCACCCAAAAATGGAACTTCCGCTTTAAGCGAAGGTGACCCCCTGACATGCCACATTCGGAAACCCTCTTTTTAGGTCCCCCGGAAGGAAGGTCATCTCTCCCCCCTCCCTTTGGGCAATCATCTGGGACATGTCATAGGTCCCAGATGATTGTTCGGCCAATCACGGTGCACAGCGCAGTCCACAGTAGTGATGTCGGCGCTGCGGAGAGGAAGGGGGAGACGAGCGGGACTTCGTCCCCCCACATTGCTGGACCCTGGGACAGGCGAGTGTCCAATTATTAAAAGTCAGCAGCTGCAGTATTTGTAGCTGCGGACTTGAAATATTTTTATTTTAGTAGGAACTCCGTTTTAAGATAAAAGGCCTTCTATGTGCAGCAGCCCCCCCCCCCCCTCAGCCCTTCTAATACTTACCTGAGGTCCCTCTAGCTTCAGCGATGTTTTAGGAATGTCTTGGCCGTCCAGGACTCCCCTCCTCATTGGTTAAGACAGCAGCGTGATGCCATTGGCACCCGCTACTGTCAAAGCCAGTCAGCCAATGAGAAAAGAAAGGGGACAGTGGGCGGGTTTCAGCTCTGTGTCTTGAAATTGCACTTGGAAGTACAGTTGTTGTAAATCTGAGGGGTAGATCTGAAATGAGGGGAAGCTCTGCTGATTTTATCATCCAATCATGTGCAAGCTAAAATGCTGTTTTTTATTTTCCTTGCATGTCCCCTTCAGATCTACAGCGACTGAACTTCCAAATGCACTTTCAGTGCCATTTCAAGAGTAGTTTGCACTTGTAGTGCAAAGTGGATTTGCCTTTGGTAAATAACCCCCATAGGATAACATTGAGCTGCTTCTACAGGCAATACACAAAACTCCTGTAGAATGCAGTGTGCATGGAGCCTTATAATCTGCAATGGAGGGCCTTGTAATTCTCTAACCACAGATTTTATTAGGCACACTCTAGGTATGTAGGAAATCTATTCCATACTCAAGCCCCTGAAATTCACAAATCATATATGGGCTTTGGAAGGCATTAACATTTCTCCTACATTACTATTACCTTTGACAGCTCTTAATCACGAAATGAAGTTCAGAGACAGATTTTGTTAAGTAACAAATTCCATAAGTCATAGAGCATCAAGTAAGTCATTAGAAGGGCTATTTATAGAATGGATTGAGCATGGCTTCTTTTTCTTATTTTTCTTTGCACAATCTTACAGAAATGTTAAAACATTACTAAGGTAAGTTGATAAGTCACCAGAATGAAGTTACGCATTGGCAGAAATCACCAAGAGCTCAACTGGCCTAAGCACTGTGCGAAAACAAAGGTAAAAATGATGTTCAATATAACAAAATACGATGCAGGTTGGAAAAAAGACTTCTCATTGTAATGAATGATGACAGCGACGTGAATGGAGCAGGACAAACCTTCAGAGGAGTCTGTGCAGAGGTGAGCAAACTGCACAGCAAGGATCTCAGCAAAGCACAGACAGGGATTCGTGGACCTTCAGAATTGCTTAAGAAAGGGGCATGAGGCCTACTAAGGGCAATGCTTTTTCCCTTTAAAAACCATTACAATAGAAGTCTGTTCTAGTGAACCTTTATTTTGTCCAGTTACTGTAGGTCAAAATAACATGATTATGTAGTAGCAAACAATCCTCACCTCCATGATACTTGCCTTCTTTGCACCCCCCCTTTCTTGGTTTGCATGCCTGGGAGTCAAATAAACTCTCCTACCAGGATGGCACAGTTGGTGTTCTGGCACACAAACCCCAGACTCAAGCAATGTTGTAGGGGTGCGACCTTCGTTCTGAGCAGGCTGGCTTTGAGTTTACACGGGGGCTAAAAATTGAACCATTTTTTTTGACTGGAGTTGCACTTAATCTTTTTTACCTGTTGTGACCTACATACAAATTCAACTTAAAGTGTTACTAAACCCAGTAATATGAAAATTGTTCATCTGCCCCCCACAGTGCCCACAGCTTATAAATCTTCTTTTTACATGAAACTATTGCCACTATACACCTTTTTGGATGATCTGTATACCACGGTTACATGATAAACTGCACAGTTTCTCCAGCGCTGAGAATTCAGGTAGGAGGAGATTTCCACTACAGCATATATATATATATATATATATATATATATATATATATATATATATATATATATATATATATATATATACATATATATATACACGCCCACATGTGTGATGTCAATATCATGTGACCTGGCTAGCTCTGAGAACAAGTAAATGTGTCCTCCAGCATAAAAAAGACACAACTGAGCATGTGCGGGTCGGCTAGCTGGCTTTCCCCAGATAGACAGTGTAGGAGGGAAGGATCTGTGCATACAGGATAAAAAAAGCCTTTTTACACAATGCAGAGATAAAGAAGTCGCCGGCCCATCGATGACATCTTTTTCTGTAAATGACACCGCAGGAAGCAAAAGACTGGAAAGAAGGACCAGCAGCAAAGTGGCAAACAAGTACTAAAAATTTCAGTTTAAAGCATTCTGACCAGTCATGAGGGTAAAAAAATAAATAAAAAATCTGTCTTTTGGTTTCAGAGATTGAAAAATGATTCTGTATAGAGTTGTCTGCACACATTTAGTTCTTTTTCTACCCTTACACCGTATACAGATGTATTCATACAAGCTCAACATGTGCAATTACCTTACATGCAGAGAAAAGAAACCCACCAAGCAGGATCTCTCTCATGAGTTCATAAAATAATAGATGCAAGTCACAACTCTAAACGTGGAATGCATCAAAGTGTCACAAGAAATAGTTAAGAGCAACTTTTGTTTAGTTTTCGAATTTGCATTTGTCCTGATGAGGAACAGGAAATGTCTGGACAGGAAGAGGTCTGTGTCAACATGGGATTTTAAAGCCTCATCTGTCACCAGAGCCAATTAAATGCATCACAATTTATTTCTTTAGGGCAGGGGTAGGCAACCTCCGCCCTCCAGCTGTTTTGAAACTACAAGTCCCATGAGACATTGCAAGACCCTGACAATCATAGGCATGACTCCTAGAGGCAGAGGCATGATGGGATTTGTAGTTTCACCACAGCTGGAGGGCAGAGGTTGCCTACCCCTGCTTTAGGGGGTAATCTATATTTTATTTATTTAACTACATAAGAGTCCAGCGTACCAGCTTTAAGAGATTAGGGAATTGAATCTCTTACCTACGCATAGCATCGTTCTATGATCAATTGTCTATACCCTACACCCCCCCCCCCCCATGTGTCCTTTTACACCCTCCTGCTTCTGATCAACCAAAAACAGACGGATGAGGTTCCCCGTCCATCTAGCGGATCGGATGACAGTTGGATGGAAATGTACAGGAGGTCTGTTTCCATCCGACCACCCCATAGAGAACAGCGGCCTGCGTCTGCTCTGCATAACAAAGCGACCATGGACCAGTCATTCGCCTGCTATGTGTGGACCAGCATACAGATCCCCACTGAGCAGGCGGGTACGCTTGACTGAGTCCACCCCGCTTGAAAGGGGCCTTATCCTAAAATTGGACTTTAATAATAAAAAAAAAAAAAAAAAAACTTTGTAATTGCCTTAAAAATGTTTTGATCTACAGCCAGCAATGATTTTCACAGCAGCTGTAAAAACAGCCAGTGTACATGAGGCCTTATTGTTGTGGGAAAAAATTGACAGGTGTTAAAATCCTTCTTACTCTATCCAAAGTGAAAAAAATATATATTCTGCCTTACATCCACTTTAAAGCAGATCTATACTCGCCTTCAATCCAGCGATGCGCCGTCCCAGAACTCCCGCCGGCTGCTGACATCTTTTGGCAGCCAGCTAAAGGTCCTCCATTGTTAGGTGCTGTCATTGGCCGGACCGAGATGTCACTCCCATGCATGTGCGCAATTTACATTAGCTTCGACATTGCTGTATTTGTGCTACCAGGCAGGTAAGTAGCTTTAATTCACAAAGCATGTCTCTTCTGCATTAAACATGTCCAGCCTGAGCTCGGACTTCTATGGGTCACATGAGTGCAATTCATTTTTGCACTCCTGTGACCCGGTTTCAGCAGAGAACGGTCTGAAGTCCGCTCTCTGCTGACATCACACAGATCAGTCCAGGTACCACGTCATCCCAACTCTGGATCCGCCAGGTGCCTGGACTAATGGCCGTCTCAGCCTCTCAGTGAGCTGCTGAGTCGGCCGCTCCCCGCCCCTCCACAGCTCAGATCTTCAGTGAGCGTGAAGAAGAGCAGGAGAGCTGCCGATTAACAGGCAGGAGCTCTCTGCTCGGGGAGGTGAAAGAACCGAGCCAATCAGCAGTGTTTGATCGCTCGGTTCTCAGTGTAGAGGCGCCGGGGGACAGATACAGCATCCACCCAAGTATGATTATAGCGGGGGGGGGGGGGATTCCCATGCTTATCTTTTAAAAATCCTGCCTGTCCATCTATTTTTATTATGTAGCATAAAGTTCCACTTTAAGCAGTTGACGTGCAACATTACAAAAACGATACTGCAATGCTATGCTAAAGTGTCAAAAACTGAAATCGGATTGGTAGCTATGAGATATTGTCCATGAGTTTGTCTGTGGAATCACAGCGAGAGATTGCGGTTTGGTGGGCTCATCATATGTTGGGCTACGCAGCGGAAGAGACCTGCAATTACTGTCATGGCTTTCATGTGCTCTAAATCATTATAAAAGAAAATGATCCGTTTTCTTGTTTAGTGAGGCTTGACAATGGAAGAGTCACTGCAGTCTCATTACAATGACAAAGGCAGTATTTTGACAAAGGGGTGGGGAGTTGCAAAAGAGGATTACTGACAGCATTATATGTGTATGTCAAACATTAATTATCACTTGCTAATGAACAGCTTCTTGAGAAATGCCTGCTCTGTGTGTGACAATGCATTTATAATTGTACTAAGGTTTCGAGATTTATCATGACTTTAATTAGAGCGCTTTCAAGCATCATACATGAACACTAGAATTGCTCCTTACATGCAAGGTGAACATTACCACCATCGTTACGTGCCAGTTTTATGTGGATGTCATAAATCAACACTAGGCCAAATAAAGGTCTAATTGCTCTTTAGATTAACCTTCCCATAACCACCCATGTCCATGCACTGCTAAGCTTTCTAGCACAGACATCGGCAATCAATTCTGCTACTTTGATCGGTTGCCCTTAGGTATTTTATCACCTTCTAAGGACAATGACCATCTAATATATGTGGACATTCCTGGGTCCAGTTCATAACAATGTGCCTTTATGCTGATCCCATAACTTGGGATATATGCAAGGAATCACATAAAATGGACAGTATTAATGACTCTTGATTAAAAAAGAGAGAGAATATATATATATATATATATATATATATATATATATATATATATATATTTATTATATATATATCCCCCCCACCCCCCCAAGAAGCATACTTACCTAAGTGCATGCAGCATCAGTCCCCCGCTGGCTTTAAGACTGAGAACCAAGCAATTAGCGTTGTTTGATTGCTTGGTTCTCAGATCTCTGTGAGCAGAGAGCTGGTGATGGTCAGTCACTACTCTCTTTTGTCCCCCCTGCGCTCACTGGAGTGCTGGGCTGTAGAGGGGACGGGAGGGGATCACCGAGAGGCTGAGCCAGGTGTCGGTCCAGAGTTGTGGGCGGATCCTTCTGACCATACTATAGTGATCCTGCCCCAGCCTGGATCGGTTCTGTGGCTTCAGCCCGCTGTCTGCTAAAAACAGGTCACAGGAGAATGAAATGCACTCCTGTGATCCACAGGAAAAGTACAGCCAAACAAGCTTTGACTGTATTTCTCCTTTAACCACTTCAATACAGGGCACTTATACCCCCTTCTTGCCCAGACCAATTTTCAATAAAAACCGTCTGACATTCAGCCTGTGTGTGTATGTCAGCCGGCCCAACAATAGCCAGCCGTTTGGCTGGCTTCTGTCAGATGAGCATGCTGGAAAACCAGCAGCTGACCGGCTCCTGATCAGCACTCTCAGCCAATGGCTGAGGGTGGTGATCGGAGTCTTCTGGCTGGTCCGACTAGAGCCGTCATTTTTCTTTTATTTAACCCTCTGGGTTTAAAAAAAAAAAAAAAGAAGGATTGGCGTGCACCAGATTTAGATGGCGGCCGCCTTCAGTTTTTTCTTATTTACTTAGTGCATAGAGACTGGATGGCCTGTTTGCAATCCGCACGTGCAGAGCCCGCCAGGAAGATGGCACTGCACAGCGCCAATCACAGGCAGCGAGCCATTTTTCGATATCTGCAGCCGCAGATCTGGAAAATGTCTCACTGTCTGCGATAATCAATGTGACTTAGCGGGTTGCAAACACACCGGAGCTCATCCTTAATAGAGACTGTCCAATGCTCTGATGAAAGTGCTGCAGCCTCTTAACAAGTTAACTCCCTACATCTTGGATTCCTTTGGGGACTTGTTATTTTTCTGCGTGTGCCATTGAGCTTTTTTTCTTGGGCTAGCCATACATGCATAGGATTTTCCTCATTCAGCCCACAGGCTGAAAGGGCTTAAACTGCACCACATTAAACCTTATGTGAATTGTACAGGAATGCACAGCATGTTCCTCTGCAATTCTTGCCAAAATACCCAATGGCTTGCCCCCATCATCCGAGCCGTTCTGGCTGGGGGTAAGTCAGCGTGCCCCCTCCCTTGGGACTACAACCATGCGGGCACGGGATACGTGGGCATGTATAAGACGCTGCAGCTCCGCCTCGGGTTCCATGTTATTGTGCTGAATGAACATCTAAGCAGCACAGCCCCACCTTAACTCCGCCCCCTTACTTGCTGCATTGAGAGTTGGACCCCTTTTTTTTGATACGGCGAAAAAACAGCACTGCGTATGCGCGATTCCGCTAAGCCTCAAGGGTAAAGTAGTTCCTTTGATGGCGTGACGTAGCTTTAGTGAATGCGCTCCGAAACCCGGAAGTAGAGGAGAGAATCAAGAGAGGAAACGATGGAGGTGGAGAAATAGCATACTAATTTAACAGGTAACTAAATATTTTAAATGGAAATCACAACTATATTCACTATGGGGTAGATTCAGGTAAAATAGCGTAAATTTCTGCGGGCGTAGCGTATCTCAGATACGCTACGCCACCGTAACTTAGTGAGGCAGGTTCTGTATTCACCAAGAACCTGCGCCCTAGGTTACAGCGGCGTAGCGCAAATCTGCTGGCGCAAGCGCGCCTAATTCAAATTGTGAAGAGGTGGGCGTGTTTTATGTAAATAAAACATGACCCCACGTAAATGACGTTTTTGACTAACGGCGCATGCGCCGTCCGTGAAAGTAACCCAGTGCGCATGCTCCAAATTAACCCGCAAAAAAAGCCAATGCTTTCGACGTGAACTTAAATTACGCACATCCCCATTCACGGACGACTTACGCAAACGACGTAAAATTTCCAAAATTCGACGTGGGAACGACGTCCATACTTAACATAGGATACGCCTCATATAGCAGGGGTAACTATACGCCAGAAAAAGCCTAACGTAAACGACGTAAAAAAAATGCGCCGGGCGTTTCTGAATCGGCGTATCTACCTAATTTGTATATTCAACACGTAAATATACGGAAGCGCCACCTAGCGGCCAGCCTAAAATTGCAACTAAGATACGACGGCGTAAGAGACTTACGCCGGTCGGATCTTAGTCAAATCTATGCGCAACTGATTCTATGAATCAGGCGCATAGATACGGCGCCGCACACTCAGAGATATGACAGCGAATCTGGAGATACGCCGTCGTATCTCCTACCTGAATCTACCCTCTATCTGTATAGTATATAGCACAGAGATCACATATTAACTAAAAAAAATTAACCTTTACAACCCCTTTAAATAAAATTATAATTTATTTTTTCCCCATCAATCTCTTGCCTGTATATAGGTACTAATAACTGCCAATGGAATACACTGTATTTCATCGATACACGATAGTCCGATAGTTACTCATTAATCAAATGAGATCCATTGACAAGACACCGGCAATTCCGACATCTGGTGAAAGAAATTGCTTGTTGATCTTTGACATTTTTATGGCTTTGAATTATCTATGGAGGCTAAACGCTGATGTTTAGAACACTTGAAATCTTACGACTTGTGTCACATTTTCTATTTCACGGGCTGAACCTTGCTTGGTAATCGTTTCTGAAAATATGTCACAATAAATCTACAGTCATAGCACAAAGAATGAAAGGCTGTATAGACCATTTTGGGAATGTTTTCCAGATGTTTCAGAAGTTACAGAACTGGAATCTGGAAACCTTGTCCACAAGACCTCAGTTGCATAATAAAAAAGGTATAAGAGCCATTTAAATATTTCCAAGTGACGCGCACAATGCTGCACCCAAAACAGTAGGGTAACATTTCTGGAAAATGTAGCTTGGCCTGTTCCCATCCTCTGACCTCTGATCCAACCTCTGCTGGGGGAAAACCTGCTGCTATTTCCGTAACAAGAGCAGATAGATCCTGTCCCTCACGGGCACAATTGGTCACCAACCTGTCATCAACTTACAGAAAAAGAAACCAAAGTCTGGTCACTTCTATGAACACACCGAGTACGTCTCACAACATTACAAAACTCATCAATACAAAACCATTAAACCCCAGGTCTCCACACAAAGCACTAGGCATGTGCCCATGCCACACAAGGTATACCATGAGCTGTATATGTTTTTATGCTCTTCCATCCAGTAACCAACTTTATTCTACTTCTCAGCAAATGGAAGATAAGCTACAATTTGCTAGCCAACGGCTCCACATTTGCACTCGTTTTTGGAATTCAAGCCCAAAAGTATCCAACGAGTGATTAGAATATTGTGTTCGATTCCCTGGGAAGTTTCCATCACCGTTTTATGTTATTTCAAAAAAAGTTGAAGCAAAGTCATCGTGACCACCCACCGCTGCAAATTAAATGGCAATGGAACAGACACGTGGGACATAGCAGTGGGAATGTCTACCCATGCCCTCTGGGGGGCCAGCATATGTTGGCTCTGACAGGGTAGGAGCAAAAGATATACATGTCACTCTGCCCATAACATATAACATGTTGTTTTATTGTGTCTTTTTGTGTCTTGTGCACTCGTATTTCTTTAAATAAAAGTGTAAGATTTAAAGTGGATGTAAAGCCACTCTCATCCTTTCTAAACTACTGCCATAGTGCTGATCTATAAGGATATACATGCCTCCTGCATGTATCCTCACCTGTCAAATGTCTCCCCTCTGTCTGTTATAAGAACTGAAAAACTGCAGATTCTGTGGGTGGATCTGTTGTCTGGAGCTCGGTGGGTTGGGTCATGATGTCGGTAGACTCCCCGCCCTCCTCTACACTCCCCTTGTCAACGTGCATTTTTTCCTATGTATTCCTTACACTAAATTCTGCTATGATCACAAAAATCCAGTCAAAATCCAGAAAAGTAACCACATGACTTCAGAAAAGGAGTGGGGGTGGGAATTAAAAAATAATGCCCGTCTCAGGCTAGTGCATGAGATATGTAAATAACCTGTCACTCACAGCAAGGGGGAAGAACAGACAAAAGTTTTCTCCTGTTTGTTTATCTCACTGAAAAAAGAAAAGAGGATTGCTCAGAGCTGGATTAACTCTTTGTGGCAAGACTGGGCACAGATGATAGCAAATCTTATACTCTACGTCGTGACAGCAAAAAAAATAAAAAAATTCAGGTTTACATCCACTTTAAAAAAAAAATATTGTATTAGGATACATTACAGCGAGCGTAAAGAAAGTGGTGAAAACAAGCAACTATTCTGATAGGATTCCGCACAGCAACTATTCTGATACAATCTTTTCAACAAGACAAGAAGGCATTACTGTTACAGGATCAATAATTCTGGTAACAATGTTTTCTGTCAAGCAGTGCAAGAAAAAGCGAAGACACAAATACGATGTATAGTGTAAAGCATTTTTTTTCGGCGGAGTAAGACGGGGACAACCAGGACAAGTCCAAGCAGGGAGAAGAGAGCCAAGCCGCTCCACATGACAACAATCCTTGATCTTCAACCTTCTGGTGCAGGTCCAGTCCGCAAACTGGATAAGGAACAATAAGAACAGGAAAAGGTCAACCGCACTCACATGTGATAAAAATCCATCAAAACGTTTCAGGAAACAGAATTTCGCTTAATCATAATCCGATTATGACGAAGCAAATTCTATTTCCTGAAACGCGTTAATATCTGCCAGCTCTGCATTGAAGTCTATGATGTAGTTTTGATGGATTTTTATCTTTAATAAGGTGATTACTTTTGCTTCACACTTGTGAGTGCGGTCAACCTTTTCCTGTTCCTAAGGTTTGCCCTGTATTTTTATTTAGCTAGAGAGCAAACTTTGTTTACTTCCGGGTACCCGGGTGCGACGTCATAACGTCGCGTCGGGCCTCCAACGGTCATTTAATCAGCGGCCAATTCATTCTCCGGGCCTCCAAAGGCACGGGACAGCCTGGAGAAGCACCGGATGGGAAGAACGGCGCTATGAAATGCCGCTATGATTGTTCTTATGGTGCGTGGAATCACCGGCTGAAAAAAAAAGGATATCTGAATGATGCCTGTAGCTGCAGACTCATTCAGATATCCCCACTGAAGTCCAGGACGTCATATGACATCCTACGGTATGGAAGTGGTTACAAAAGGCAAATCCACTTTGCACTACAAGCGCAAACTACAAGTGCAAAGTGCACTTGAAATTGCACTTGGAAGTGCAGTCGTTGTAAATCTGAGGGGGTAGATCTGAAATGAGGGGGAAGCTCTGCTGATTTCATTACCCAATCATGTGCAAGCTAAAATGCTGTTTTTTTATTTTCCTTGCATGTCCCTCTCAGATCTACAGAGACTGCACTTCCAAGGGCACTTTGCGCTTGTAGTTTGCGCTTGTAGTGCAAAGTGGATTTGCCTTTCGTAATTAACCCCCAAAGTCTTTACTTCAAGTATGGTTTTAGATCATTGCATGTGGTTGTTTCCTTTGATATATGCCAACTACATGGTGGTCATACCCTTGGATTGTTCTGTATGCCCATGCTTTACCATTGTATGTTATGTACTGCTTTGAAAATTTCTCAATAAAAATGTATTAATGAAACAGAAAAAAACCTTTTTGGAAAATAAAGGTCCTTTGTAGTGAAACATCCAGAGATAAATGACGAAGGTCGGAGTAGCTTCTCAGACTCCAATGTTCCATACAAGTAAACATGAAATGATTCCTCCATCTCTGATCAGCAACACTATACAATCCCAGACAATCACATGGCTGCATATAGTGAACTTTTGCCAGGAGATCGAATGACTGAAATCCGAAGCTCCTTGGCAGTCAGGGGTGAAAAGGAAGCAGGGGGTGGGGGGATGGGGGGCTGTTTAACAGATCAATCTCTCCCTTCTGTCTAAAGCAGGGGATTTGGTTTCTTCACATAAGGCAGCAGCACATTCTACTTTCCCATAACAAAATGACACTTTCATTGGTCCATACAAGCAGTGCCTCGAAATAATGTTGCGGAGGGAATGGATCAGGAAGGATGGTTAGGAAGACGAGGCAATCTAAATCGCTCTCTGGTGAAAACATTAAAGCGGCAGCTGCATTTGTAAAGGAAATGCAACTTCCTTCCCATTGAAATCTTTAAGTAACACACTAATCTTGCTGATCAGACACTTACATGAGTTTGCTTCACACACAAGTATATAGATGTATTTTTATAAGGCGGCTCTATAACAGAAGTGTGACACTTTGTATTTAATGTGTTACTAAACCTAGGATCATACATTCACTATATCTGCTCTCCCACATAACATGGAAGAGTATTAGGTTAGGAAATATAAACCGCTAAATACCTTTTCTCATCGGAAGTATAAAGCAGTCTTGTGACTTCTATCAGTGTCTAGCTGAGCAGTGGTTAAAACTTGTCATTCTACTCTGACTGTCCTATGAGGCTGCATGACCCCCGACCCTCTGTCTGGACAGTGCTGATGAAAGGCGGCACGTGATCAGCACAGGGCCAAAGAAAAACAAACTCTCTAGCTATACACACACCAAACTGAGCATGTGCAGAGTGCCCCCAAGGCTCTGTATTATCAGGAGATGAATTGGGGACAGTGGAATGAGGGGGGATCAGAGAAGACAGACAGACTCAAACAGCCTTTTTACACAATTCGCAGATCTGACAGGGCGGTCTCTGCACAGTGCCACAGGGACCGCCCTGTCATCTGCCAGCTCAGCGGGGATCAATGGAGTGATCCCACGCTGAGCAAGCGGATGAGAAAGGTACGGATATCACGGGATTCGTACGTCTGAAAGGGGCCTAAAACTGACTAAAGATAAAGAAGGATCTTATGCCACATACACACAAACGTTTTTCATGTCATGGAAAAAAACAACGTTTTTCTCGACGGGATTCCTCTCAAGCCTGCCTTGCATACACACGATCGTGATAAAAAATGCTTGAGCAAAGCGCGGTGACGTACAACACGTACAACGCCACTAGAAAGGGGAGGTTTCATTGGAATGAAGCCACCCTTTGGGCTGATTATGCAAATTTCCCTTCTCATAACTTGCTTCTGAGCATGCACGTTTTTTTCCCCACATCGTTATAGCGTACACACACACACGACAAGAAAAACGACAAGAAAAAATAGAGCATGTTCTAAAATTTTAACGCCCATTTTTCTTGACGAGCCTACACACGGTCGTTTTTAACGACCAATTTAAAAAATTGCATTTTTTCGCGTCATGAAAAACGGTTGTGTGTGCACAGCTTTAGGCCTCATTCACACTGGACATTTTTAACAATGCCATTAGGAATATCTGCTGTTTTTGTTCCCTGCATGTCCATACACATATAAGCCCCTTTCACACAGGCGCCTTAGTGAAGCAGGATTTCTCTGCTGATCCTCGCTGAGCAGGCGGGATGACAGGTACAGCTCACTCTGGTCTATGGGGAAATTGGATGGAAACAGATCGCCTGTCCGTTTCCATCTGATGCCATCCAATCCGATCCACCAGGCGGATGGGGAATAGGTCCCCCATCTGTCTGTTTTTGGCACACAGGACCGGATTGGATGGCGGCAGGTGTCAGCGGACATCTGCCACACCATAGAAAAAAGACTGGAGGGTCCGATCAGGTCCGCCTGAAAAACTGACAAGCGGACATGATCGTTCATGTTTAGGGACAGAAAAAAAAAAAAGAAGAAGAAAAATAAATAAAAAACCTTGCCAGCAGGTCGAGGTGCAGTAGAATGTTGACAGGTAAAAAACGCTTGATGCATGTAAACGCATAATGCTAGGCACGTTTACCGCTTGAGTGTTAATACATTTCAATGGCCAAAATACATGATTATTCTGGCCAACTAAATTAATGCGCCAGATGAGTTTACAAGTGCCAATTATTTTTTTCGGCCAAAACACTGCTGCCTGAAGGTAAGGCATAGAGGAGAGATGCCAGTGTGTATGAGGCCTTAGAGAGAAGCCAGAATAAAGGCTTATTTACACCAGGTTCAGTCATATGCCTTTTTTATTTGTACCATAAACACAGTACAAATGTATATACAAAAAAATAAATAAAAAATGAATGAGTTTAGTTTACACTATGGCAGTGCTTTCAAAAATAGTACACTGGAATGCACCGCAAACACACGTCAAAGCATGCAAACGCACAAGAATGAACCACAAATGTGCATGAATGCACCACAAAATGCACATGCGGTGTAAACGAGCCCTAAAAAGGTCCATTTTCCAACCTGATTGGCTGCCATGTACCACCAGGATTTTATAAAAAAGGTGAAGCATTTCATACACGACTATTTACTAAAGTGTAATTTAAAACAAGTAAAACCAGTCGGTGAACTGCTAATGCATTCCAGCAAACACTCCGTCAGAAAGGTCACTCCATTTCCATTAATCCGAGTTCTATGTAATCAGCTGCAGCCACATTGAGGGCGGTCAGTGAAGTGCCCGCTTCCTACTGCCTGGGCTGTGTATCCTCTCTGATGGACCAACCAATTCACACTGGATTTTGGCAATAAGAAACTTACATGTACTTATATTTATTACATTAGATCTGGGGTAGGCAACCTTACGGGAGGTGGAGATCTACCTGAACAACATGGGAGAAGTCAAAGATCACCGGGCACAGTGTCGCCTCCTCACACCCAGCTTAAACCTCCAATTGCCCTACCACCGTGCCGCAATTGCATGGCAATCATGGGTTAACATCAGGTGGTGAGGAGACAACATATCGCCTCCTCACCACCTGTGAAACACACTGGGATCGCTTTTCAGAGGAGCAGCAGTGAATGAGCCCTTAGTTACAGTCAGTAGTAGCCCCCTTAGGGCTTGTTCACAAGTAAAGTTGGGGGTGGTAAAAATCCTGCAGTAGCTTTGTGGTTTTACCTTCCCCAATCCCCACCCCCCCCCCCCTTTAACTGCTGAGGCGACAGCCAAAAGTGTACACATGTCACAGCAGGAATTAAAGCAGAGGTGCAACCACAATTTTTTTTTTTTTTTTAAGTCAGCAGCTACAAACACTGTAGCTGCTGACTTTTAATAAGGACACTTACCTGTCCTAGGCCCCCGCGATGTCGCCCCCCCCCACCGCGGCCGATCCTGATCGTGGGAGGTGCCGGCGCCGCCATCTTCACTAAGGGAAACAGGCAGTGGAGCCTTGCGGCTTCACTGCCCGTTTCCTACTGCACATGTGTGATTCACGCGGCTCTTTATGAATGGCCGGCTGTTCTCTGGGATACACAGTTCCCAGAAGACAGCGCGCCCTATTCCCCAGAAGACAACGCGAGGAGGACAACCAGCCACGGACTAGGAAGATCACCTAGCAACCGCCATTTCTGGCAAGTAAAATATTTAAATTTTTCAAATTTTTTTTTTTTTTCATTTTTATGTATTTTTGTTTTTGCTTTAAGCCCCCTGTTGCTTTCGGTGGGTGCTACTGCCTGCAAATCATGCCCTGCAACTGCATGCTTCTGCGGGACCCAAGGGGTTAAAAAAAGAGGTGGTGAGAAAGGAACAACACGCTATCTGCTTTAACCCTTTGTTTGCTGTACTGCACAAGGTTGCAGGGCACCTGCAGAGTGGCCACTTCACTTAAATGGGTCATGCTCACCAGGTGCTACACCCACCAACCAACCATGACAGGGCATACAACTCCTGCTGCATCTGTGACACGTGTACACCCCTAGCCAATGCGAGGGGGTGCGGTTGGGGCGGTGTGATAAATACACATTATATGGGGTTCTACCACCCCCCCCCCCTAAACTGCAATTGTAAATTAACCCTAAAGCCGCGTACACACGATCGGAAATTCCAACCATGTGTATGCTCCATCGGACTTTTGCTGTCGGAATTTCCGCCAACAAAAGATTGAGAGCAGGTTCTCCATTTTTCCAATAGAGAAAGTTTCTATCGGAAAATCCGCTCACCTGTATGCAATTCCGACGCGCAAAAAAACATGCATGCTCAGAATCAAGCAGGAGAGCCAAACTGCCTATTAAACTTCATTGATCTCAGCTCGTCGTACGTCTTGTGTGTCACCGCATTCTTGGCGGTCGGAATTTCCGACAAGATTTGTGTGACCGTGTGTATGCAACACAAGTTTGAGCCAACATTCACGAAAAAATCCAGTTTTCTTTTAGAAATTTCCGATCGTGTGTACGCAGCATTACTGTTCGGGAGCCCGTGGACGCATCGCATTTGCAACTTTTCTGGGGTAGCTGCACTTTGCTATAGACTTCTATCATATCCTGAAGGCGTGGTGCACGTTCTGCATTCAGAAGTCTAATAGAAGAAGTCTATGGTTAAGTGCAGCAAACCCGCAGGAAAGCTGTAGGCACACTGCACTGCAACCACAGTGTGGGTAAGCCACAGTGTGAAAGCAGCCCTATACTATTATGCCCAGTGTATTGCTTCACACCAACCTAAAGATCTCTTCTTTCCTGCTGCTGGCACCACTCTGGAGACCACTATTTAGGATAAGAGGTGGAGTGCAGTTGGCATCACTCCGCATGGGACAGAAGCTAGCACAACTGAGGAGGCATCGGCTTATCCACGGCTCTTGCTCCCTATTAGGCTTCATTTCCACTGGCGTTTTTACAGCCACTGTTGTTAGGCTTTTTTACAGCTTAAAAACGCCTGTCCATGTTTATTTTGTAAAAAAATTTTTTGTGAGCTGCAGCTTTAACAATGCCGCGGTCGCGTTTTTGAGCGTTTTTGCGCGTTTTTGAGCGTTTTTGCACGTTTTTGAGCGTTTTTACAGCTCTACTCTGGAGCTTCAGAACGCCCTGGTCCTGCGTTTTTTTTACATCTCAAAAACGCCTATGTGGGCATGATGCCATAGAATAACATGGACAGGCGTTTTTAAGCTGTAAAAAACGCTCAGAAAAGTGGCTGTAAAAACGCCAGTGGAAATGAAGCCTTACAGTTCGAACTTTACAAGTAATGTCTCTGCATTGCACTCTGTTTGATGGGATGGTGGGTCAGCAAGCCCAGACTACGATCTACCAGTCACCTCTCCGCGATCTACTGGTTGCTGACCCCCGCATTAGGTTTGCAACCTACAAAAAAAAAATAACTTTCCTGCGCTATAAACGGGTCATCAACAAATTGCCGGAGCTCCTCAGCAGTTATCCACGCATTTCAAGGCATCATTTTTAAAAAGAGACAGCATTAGGCTTAGTTATTGGTACTTCCATTTTTCAGCTTCCTGGAAAATCCCTTTGAACAGTAAATGTAAACTTGATTGACGCACTCAAACGCATTACATTCAACAGACTGAGCATTATCACCCTATAACAGAAAGTGCCTGTACAATGTACCCGAAACCCATTCACATTAGGGGGGGCGTAGCGGGATCTGGGGGCCCCTCGCCCGCAGACCCCGACAACCACCGGCCAGGGTTGTTAGGACAAGATGCTTTGGGGGGCACCCTCCCCATGTTGAGCACAAGCGGCCTGGTATGGTTCAGGAGGGGGCGCTTGCTCATCCCCTCCCTTTCCTGGCCTACCAGGCTGCATGCTCAGATCTGGTCTGATCTCAGTGAGGGTCTGGTATGGGTTTGGGGGGGGGGGGCGCCATTTTTTTAATTCAGGCGTGAAGTCCCCCTTAAAATCTATGCCTGACCCAAAGAACCTGGTATGGATTTTTTTTTTGGGGGGGCCACGCTGTTTCTTTTTTTTTGGTGTGGAGTTTTACTTAGCCACTTCCATACCAGGCCTATTCCGGCACTTCTCTCCTACATGTAAAAACCCGAATTCTTTTTGCTAGAAAATTACTCAGAACCCCCAATAATTAGATATGTTTTTTTAGCAGACACCCTAGGGAATAAAATGGCGGTATCTCCCACGATATTTGCGCATAATTTTTCAAACACCTTTTTTGGGGGGGGGGGAATGAATTAAAAAAAAATAACAAAAACAGTAAAGTTAGCCCAATTTTTTTGTATAATGGGAAAGATGTTACGCTGAGTAAATAGATACCTTACATGTCACGCTTTAAAATTGCGCACACTCATGGAATGGCGCCAAACTTTGATAATCTTAATAGGCGACTCTTTATTTTTTTTCACAGGTAACCAGTTTAGAGTTAGAGGAGGTCTAGTGGCAGAATTGTTGCTCACGCTCTAACGCACGTGGCGATACTTCACATGTGTGGTTTCAACAGCGTTTACATATGTGGGCGGGACGTGTGTGTTCACTTCTGAGCACGAGCTACCGGGGACAGGGGCGTTTAAATTTATTTAATTTTTTTTACATTAAAATTTTTGTTGATCACTTTTATTCCTATTACAAGGAATGTAAACATCCCTTGTAATAGGAATATACTGTGACAGGTCCTCTTTATGGAGAGATGCGGGGTCAATAAGACCCCACATCTCTCCTCCAGGCTGGAAACAATGAGATCGAGAAAAAATAAAATTTAAAAAAATCACTGATCTCATGCTGACAACCGCGATCTGACATCCTGGGTCTCCGTGCACAGAATCGCCGGCTGGAAATAATGATATCTGAATGATGGTTGTAGCTTCAGGCATCATTCAGATATCTCCACTGAAAGTCCAGGATGTCATATGACATCCTTGGGCAGGAAGTGGTTAAAATCTACACTATGTACCTTTACTTTGTAAAGTAAAACATGTGCTGTTGCACTTAAAGTGGTTGTAAACCCTTACATATACTCCGTGACGTGCCGGCCTCAGGTGATACACAGAGATTAAACAAAAGTTGTACCCGTCTGTCTGCATTCTTCTCTATATCCATTCAAAGTCCAGAATTTATAACGTTTGTCCGAGCATTCAGAAAAAAGGGGACAGGATGCTGAAATTTCACTCTGTAGAGCTCAGTGAGAACTGACTGAAGGGAAGGAACACACACACACACCACAGGAACAGAGTTGAGGCTGCAATCACAGGCTGTGTCCTGAAACTCCCTCCACAGTCACCTATTTGCTCTTTGTGTCAAGAAAACTTGTCAGAAGTGACTTGTGCAGATAGCAGAGAAATTAAGCAGCAGAGAGAAATGACACTTAGTGCTCTTAATTGAGACAGGTACACACTATAGAGCAGGGATCCTCAAACTACGGCCCTCCAGCTGTTGCAGAACTACATATCCCATGAGGCATTGTAAGACTCTGACATTCACAGACATGACTAGGCATTATGGGAATTGTAGTTCCTGAACAACTGGAGGGCCGTAGTTTGAAGACCCATGCTATAGAGCAGGGATATGCAATTAGCGGACCTCCAGCTGTTGCAGAACTACAAGTCCCATGAGGCATAGCAAGACTGACAGCCACAAGCATAAAACCCACAGGCAGAGGCATGATGGGACTTATAGTTTTGCAACAGCTGGAGGTCCGCTAATTGCATATCCCTGCTATAGAGGGATAGGCTATGTTGATATTTATGAGATTTACAGCCACTTTAATTATTACAGCTTTCCTCTTAGTCCCCCTGCAAAGCCCCACAAATACCTACATATTGATCCTGTCAGTGAAGTCCACCTAATGCAGCTTCCTGTGATGGTTTGGCAACAATGCTGCACTGCACCTAAATTTACAGCAGAGTTGCCACTCTCACATAGGCTGTGCCTGCTTGCACTACAGTAGGATAAGAACATTTTGCAGGCGGGCCTGTCAATCAGCACCTGGCCACACCTAGTACTGCCTACTGATTTCTGACAGCACTGCCTCGGTTGATAAAATTCCCCCACTGTGAGCTGCAGTGTCTGGGAAGGGGAGTGTAAGAGACACAAATAAAGGAGGATTTGGTCCAGTCAGGAAAGGTAAAAGAAGAAATTATTTTGTTTACTTTATGTGGCTTGTGCTTCACACGGGAACTGGATTGTGGACTTGTTTAGATTGCCATACAGGGACCTTAATTTGTATTTTGACAAGTTAAAGCATATAAGATTTGAATGATTAGGTATACTTTAACATTTATGAAGGAATGTACAACATATTCACCATGCGTTATGGGGATTACACATATAAAAAACGACAAGCAATCAACCGTGTGAAGGCTTACTTTACTAAATTAAAGTAGCTGTCATTGCTCTTCAGAAGGCTGACATCACAGGCAATTTAAAGGGGTTTATGGTATTGAAGATGAGCAATTGAAAATGATCACTTTAAAGAATGACATTTACCAGTTTTGGGTGTATATTAGAGCAGACACTTTTACTCACTACATAAATAGGCCGCGCTGAAAGCACCACTCTATGCGCTCAAGATTTTAACCCAGCAGTTGTTGATGAGGGCGGCTGAGAGACTGAAATCAAATTTACTGATAGCAACTGGTAGAAGAATCTTCAAATTTGTTTATGCCCTGGTTCACACTGGTGCGTTTTGACATGGGATTTGGCATGTCAAATCGCATGTCAAAATGGCCGTATTTGCCGCAAATTGCTGGCAATAGCACCATCCTAATCGGTGCAACGCCGCATCGGCGGCGCTGCACCGATTTCAAAAAGTAGTTTCTGTACTACTGCGATTTCCACCCGCGATTTCCATTGACATCTGTGCAGAAACCTGCATAGATGTCTCTAAAATCGCGCCCAAAATCCGGACTGCCAGCGGGAGTGAAGCCGTGCGGGTTCAGCTTCACTCCCACAGAGGTAAAGTTAGCATGTAAATCTGAAGAAAAATTAAGAAACATTTGTTTAAGAGAAGTGTGGGTTTAAAAAAAAAAAAAAAAACCACGCACCCCACAAAACAATCACTCACCTAGATGGCCGCTACTGTCTCCTGTCTCTACATTGAGAACTGAGCGATCAAAGACTGCCGATTGCTCAGTTCTTGAAACCGCTCAGAGCAGAGAGTGGGGAGTGTTAAACACTCCTCTGTCCCTCCAGTACTCACTCGAGTGCCAAACTGTGGAGTGGTGGGAACGGCTGGCTCAAGCTCTCAGTGATGTGCCAAGCTACCAGTCAGGCAACTGGGCGGATCCTGACATTATTGTCGGGATCTTTGCAGAGCCTGAATCAGCTCTGTGACGTCAGCCAACTGCTGCTGTCAGCTGAATCTGCGTTATAGGAGTGCAGAAATAAGTACAATTCTGTGACCCACTGGAGAAGTATGGCCAAAAGAGCATTATCCATACTTCTCCTTTAACCACTTAAGGACCCGCTCACGTATATATACGTCATCACTTCAAAGATGGATATCTCGGTAATGGCAGCAGCCGCTGTCACAACCGAGATATCCATCTTTCCTGTGAGCGGTCCTTTAAATGACAACGTTTTCAAATGACACATTTTTTTATTTATTTTTTGCATTTAAGTCTAAATATGAGATCTGGGGTCAAAAAGACTATTTAAGAGGACCTGTCATGCTTTTTTCTATTACAAGGGATGTTTACATTCCTTGTAATAGGAATAAAAGTGACCCATTTTTTTTCTTTTTTTTTTGTGTAAAAATTAATAAAATAAAAATAAATAAAAAAACAAAAAAAGCACCCCGTCCCGACAAGCTCGCGCGCAGAAGCGAACACATACGTGAGTAGCGCCCGCATATGAAAACGGTGTTCAAACCAAACAAGTGAGGTTTTACCGCGATCGTTAGAGCGAGAGCAATAATTCTAGCCCTAGAACTTCTCTGTAACTCAAAAGATGCAACCTATAGAATTTTTTCAACATCGCCTATGGAGATTTTTAAGGGTAAAAGTTTGACGCCATTCCACGAGCGGACGCAATTTTGAAACGTGAAATGTTGGGTATCATTTTACTTGGAGTAACATTATCTTTCACAATATAAAAAAAAATTGGGCTAACTTTACTGCTGTCTTATTTTTTTAATTCAAAAATGTGATTTTTTTCCAAAAAAAGTGCGCTTGTAAGACCGCTGCGCAAATACTGTGTGACAAAAAGTATTGCAATGACCACCATTTTATTCTATAGGGTGTTAGAAAAAAAATATATAAATGTTTGGGGGTTTTAAAGCGGTCCTCCACCCTAAAGTGGAGTCCCGCTGATCGGAACCCTCCCCCCCTCCGGTGTCACATTTGACACCTTTCAGGGGGGAGGGGGGTGCAGACACCTGTCTAAAGACAGGTATTTGCACCCACTTCCGGCCACACGCTACGGGCGAAAGACGGGCATTCCGTCACATCCCGTCTGTCGCCCGTTGTGTGCTGGGAACACTCGGCTCCCAGCACACAGCGTGTGAGCCAATCGGCGGGCGCAGCGCGACTCGCGCATGCGCCGTAGGGAACCGGGCAGTGAAGCCGCAGCGCTTCACTTCCTGGTTCCCTCACCGTGGATGGAGGGGGGAGCAGCAGGGTGACGAGCGATCGGCTCATCCTCTGCTGCGATCACCGCTGGACTCCAGGACAGGTAAGTGTCCTTATATTAAAAGTCAGCAGCTGCAGTATTTGTAGCTGCTAGCTTTTAATATATTGTTTTAGTGGCACATCCGCTTTAAGTTATTTTCTAGCAAAAAAAAAACTGTTTTAATCTTGTAAACACCAAATCTGAAAAACAGGCAAGGTCCTTAAGTGGTTAATATAAATAGAACATTTTTAACTAAATATATCAATATAACAATTATCCCTTAAAACACATTAAACTAAACATTTTTGTACCTCATTTACATGGGTGAAAAGTGCCATCTTGCGAACTCCTGGAGAAAGTATACTGCAGATATTTGCAGCTGGGATCCCACATGTTCCAATAAAGCCCCTTTCACACGTGCGGACCGTATGTCCGCATTTTCATCCATCCATTGCGGATGAAAACGGGACATACATTGGTCCCTATGTGATTGCGGGTGTCAGCGGATGACCATCCGCTGACACCCGTAATCACCCGCCTCCGCAAAATCGGACGGAAGAAAATCCTATTTTTCTTTCTTCTGGCGGATCGGATCAACACGGACATACGGTCCGTGTTCATCCGATCCCCCCATAGGGGAGAGCGGAGAAAAGACAGGGCAGTCCCTGCACAGTGTACGGGGACCGCCCTGTCAGCCGACGGCTCAGTGGGGATTTTACGGAGGATCGCCGCTGAGTGTACGGATACACGGAGGCGGATCATTACTGATCCGCCCCGTGTGAAAGGGCCCCAAGTGGTGGCTGCTCAGCCTATACAACTGAATGGCAGGCTGACAGGAGCCACAGATCTCCGCCGCCAGACATCTGGATGCAGATAGTTTGCTTCCAGGAGCAGACATCTGTACCTAACCACAGGTAACCTCAGTGGATGTGGGGACATAAGCTTACAGCACAGAGTCGTAGCTCCTGTCATTCAGTTGTAGAGACTGCACTGCCAACATGGATTGGAACACCTGAGATCACAGCCTCAAGTATCCGCAGTCCGCACTGTACTTGTCGCAGAATCCACAAGGCGACACTTTCTGCCCGTGTGAATGAGGCCTTATACAATACCCTATTAGGCTGCAACAGAGGTCTGTTTTCTTGTGACTGTGAATTGTTTCCACTGTTTAGAAGTGTGAGAGCAGAATGACTCTCATCAACAGGTGCCAATCTTCCCATTTTCAAGGAGTAAAGGGAAGGAATATGTTAGCTGTACATGTGGAAGTGCACACAGTCAGCCAAGTTGTATGGAAAAATGTATTCATCAGTTTAAGCCAATGTGTATTCTTCTACATATTTTTGGTAAATATCTGCAATTTTTAGCAGGACTGTGAAATAGCATCGGATGCTTTTTTGGAACCAGTTAAATTTATACAGCGATCAGCGCTATAAATAGCCACCGATTACTGTGTAAATGTCACTGGTAGGGAAGGGGTCAACACTGGGGGCGATCAAGGGGTTAAATGTGTTCCCTCATGTGTGTTCTAACTGTGGGGGTGATGGGCTGCCAAGAACATGACAGATCACCGTTTCCGATCACTGGGAACAGTAGATCTCTCACATGTCCCCTGTCAGAACGGGGAATCGCCTTGTTTACAAAGACAGTTACCTTTCCTGCTTCTGTATAAGGCCCCTTTCACACTGGGGCGGGAGGTGCGGTGACGGTAAAGCGCCGCAATTTTTAGCAGAGCTTTACCGCTGATCTCGCGGCACTATTCGGCCGCAAGTGGCCGAGAAAGGGTTAAAATCGCTGCAGAGGCGCATTGCCGGAGGTATAGCCGCGGTGTCCAATTGATTTTAATGGGCAGGAGCAGTGAAAGAGCGGTATACACACCGCTCCAAAGATGCGGTTAGCAGGACTTTTTTTTCGTCCTAGAAAGCGCACCGCTCCAGTGTGAAAGCCCTCGGTTTGCAGGCACTATTTTTAGCACAATAACACATTGCAAATCACCCCAGTGTGAAAGGTGTCTTATAGGCAATTGCAGGTTGCTGGCAGACATGGAGTCCGCCTGACCCGCGGGCACACTTCCGCAGTGGGGTGCAAGCACGTGCTGCCGGCGGCGCGTGCCCGTACGCTGTCGTGCCTGCCGGCGTACAGCTCTGTCGATTTGCACCGGAGAGCCGACCTACCGCAGTATAATGATGGTGTCTGGTCGGCTAGTGGTTAAAGCAACTCTGTCCTCAGGGCCCACTAACAGGCCAGGTTTGCAAGATAACTTAAATACATCACAGGTGATATCATTTGCTGCTCAGTGATTGTAGTATTCTAGTCTGCATCACCCCAAGGTAATACATAAAACCTGGCCTGTTAGTGGGCCCTGAGGACAGGGTTGATGACCACTGGGTTAAAGGATTACTAAACCCAGGACCCTGCATTCACTATATCAGGTCTCCCACAGTACACAGAACATGGGAATGCAATAATTTTAGTAAATATAATCTGCCAAATACCTTTTCTATTCAGCAGTATATAGCAGTCTTGTGACTTCTATCAGTGTCCGATTGAAGCTTGTAGGAGGAGTTTTCATACTACACTGAGCTGTCCTATCAGGATTCAGGACCCCTCACCCTCTGTCTGGACAGTGCTGATCACATGCACTCTCATAAGAAAAGAAAAAAACTCTCTAGCAATACACACCAAACTGAGCATGTGCAGTCCGATTCCATAGACTGTTATCTGGACCTGTCTTAGAGTCAGTGGAAGAAGGGGGAATATCTGTGCTTACAGGATCAAACAGCCTTATTACACAATGCAGAGGATTAACCCCTTCCACAGCGGGTATAACAAGCATGCTTTACTGCATGTGAGTGGGTTGTGTTTCCGCGCCAAGAAAGTAAATAAAATAAAATATATTAAATAACGATTATTCACGTTGCTTTACTGCATATAGACTGATTTTACTGTTGTAGGTTTACTAACACTTTAACTATAGCATGAAATCCCATCTGTGACATATTGATTGAATGGCTTTTTGACTATAGAGCAATTATTGTTGTCAGGAGGGACCGACCCGAAAATAGATAAATAAATAATTATTTATAGAAGCATGTATGGCCGCCATAAGTCATCTGCCTATATTAACCTCTATGTTATGAGATGAAGGGATAAAGATCACAAAATAAGGGTTGCTAAGGTAGATGTTTACAATTCCACTGCAATGCAGAAGCAATGTGTGGTCTGCCGGGGTAAATGAACTGTGATGTGCTCAGTGCCCGATATGCATCATGCGGTGATTATGGGTGGGAGAAGAAGGGTGAGGCAGCCTGACTCATGTCAGACGGAGATGTATTACTGTCACTTTCTCCAAACCTGTGCAGACATTTCACACGCCACCGAGTCTGACGCTTACTGAGTTAACCAAGTTAATCAAACTGACCATCAAGGTACCAAATACTAGAAGTGACAACACCTTTGTTTACTCTGACATGGGGGTCTGGTGCAGCTCTACATGGTAGCCAATCAGCTTCTAACTTCAAATTATTCAATTAAAGTGATTGTAAGTCTTGTTTTTTTTTTCCCCCTATAAAAATAAAAAACATGTTATACTTACCTGCTCTGTGTAGTGGATTTGCACAGAGCAGGCCTGATCCTCCTCTTTTCGGGTCCCTCTTCTGTGATCCTGGCCCCTCCCCCCTGTTCAGTGCCCCCACAGTAAGCAGCTTGCTATGGGGGCACCCGAACCGTGTCACAGCTCATGTATGAAGACAAAGGGCCTTTACAACCACTTTGACAAAAAAAAAAACCTGGAAGCTGATTGGTTACTATGCAGAGCTGCACCAGATTTTGCCCTCTCCAGCTTTAGTAAATGAACCCCACTGTGTCATTTTACTAAAGTGTATACCAGTCTGGCACAATCACATCTCGAATTTCACCCCAAAATAAGAAAACTGCTCTTCATTTCAGGATAATAGGCAGAGCCATGCAAATCTTATCATTATAGCCCAATGGCCAGCTGTACATCCAGAACCATATATTACAGACACAGGATAATATGCAGCCTATTAAATAAAACACTGCACACAGCTGTTCCAGGCTTGTTGGCCATCATCAGTGCTGTGCATGTAAACTGTGGCTTCTATGGGGTAAGGGCCTGCTGACCACAATCAATGTACAATAGAGAAGGTTATAGAATGGAATCAAACATCCCTCCGACTGGACAGTTCATAGCACAGTAAGGTCTTTTCGCATTTTTATTACATTGTATGTAAAGTCAGAACTTTTCTAGTGATATTTGATAGTATAAGGAACAGCTATGACTTGTCTTGGCTTTTTGGTTTTTGTGCCGTCTGTGTCCTGTCAGGGATGGTTTCATTTATTTCCCAGAGACAGAGCAGGAAGTAAAAAGAGATCTGTCCAAAGTGAAGGGATATCCCTCCTAGAGTGCCGTCTATAAAAAGGGAACACATTTGGTGATTTCCTCTCACCTCCTGTTTGTGCGACAACTGAAAGGGGCCGATTTACTAAAAGGAAAATATGCTGTTCATTTTGCAAGGGAATTTAGGCTAAAAGCAGAGTTCCACACACAAATGGAACTTTAGCTTTAAGGGCAGGTGACCCTCTGACATACAACATTTTTTTGGGGAGGGGGCATAAAACCTCTTTAGAGGGTTACATCTCCCAATTCCTCCCGGGGCACCGCGGCGGCGCGGGAAGGAAGGTCACCTCTCCCTCTCGGCAATCATCTGGGACGCGCCACAGGTCCCAGATGATTGCTCAGCCAGTCACGGTGCGCAGTGCGGCACGTGCCCAGCTGGGAAGGCAGAACCGGGCACCCACAGTGACAATGCCGGTGCCGCAGAGAGGAGGGGGAGAGGAGCGGGGCTTCGTTCCCCCCGCATCGCTGGACCCTGGGACAGGTAAGTGTCCGATTTATTAAAAGTCAGCAGCAGCAGTATTTGTACCTGCTGACTTAATATTGTTTTTGTTTTTTTGTAGGAACTCTGCTTTAAAGCGGAGTTCCACCCAAAATTGGAACTTCCGCCTAATCCACTCCTCGCCCCCTTACATGCCACATTTGGCATGTAATTTTTTTTGGGGGGGGGGAGTGGGGGCTTCAAGAGGAGTGGGACTTCCTGTCCCACTTCCTCCTTCTGCCGAGGGGCTGCTAAGGCGAATAGTCTAATCGCCTTCCTGTAGGCGATCGCCTGGGACAAGTGACAGGTCCCAGGCGATTGTCTTTCCAATTGAATGGCGCAGCCCGGCTCGCACATGCGCAGTGGGTGCCCGGCCGTGAAGCCGAAAGCTGTCACGGCCGGGTGCCCACACTTGGAATGAAGACGCCGGCCGGAGAGGGGAGGAGAGGAGAGGAGCCCTGGCCGGCGCGTCGCTGGAACGTGGAGAAGGTGAGTGTATGTTTATTAAAAGCCAGCAGCTACACTTTTTGTAGCTGCTGACTTTTAATAAACATAAAAAATGACTGGAACACCCCTTTAAGTGGTATTAAACTTTTTTTTATGTACTCGCCGATACCGAATACCGATACTTTTTTTAAATGTGTCCCCAAATGCAGCCATGTCCCCCACAAATTGCAGCCATGTCCCCCACATATTGCAGCCATGTTGTCCCCCACATTCCAGCCATGTTGTCCCCCACATTCCAGCCATGTCGTATAGACACTCCCCCTTGCGCGAGATTGGACAGATCATCCGTCCAATCCTGCGCAAAGGGGGAGTGTCTATACGCGGTGGGGATACAGCTATTCAAACGAAAGCTGTTCCCCACACGCTGATTATCGGCGGCGGCGGCTTTGCGGCGACGGGTTTGCGGCGGCGTTGGCGGCGGGGGGGAACAAGTATTCTATTCTAGTATCGGGGGTATTTGCGGGAGTACGAGTACTCCCGCAAATACTCGGTATCGGTCCCGATACCGATACTGGTATCGGTATCGGGACAACCCTAATACAAATCTTTAGATGTGGTGGCTGCATTTGTTTTCTTTTAGGCTTTTTCCTTCTGTTTTCACCAGGTGATCTGGCCAGTAACACTTTTTCTGTATTAGAGAGAACCCACTCTGCATGAAGGAGCACAGGGGGCACCTTTGGACAGCAGCATTGTCAGTCTGGGGGGTGGGGAATGTTAGATGCACTAACAAATTGAAGCCAAACTCCAGCTCACACTTATCATTTATAATCAGTTTTAGGATAAGGATTTTTACATAAATAAAAGCCGATGATTGTAAGCAGCCATGATAGCTTTAAATGGTTTGTCGCATACATTCTGCTGGAGAGCTTGTTCTTTTGAAAAACAACTGACTTAAAGCGGTTGTATAGGCAAAATTTTCCTGGCACCTGTAAAGGAAAAGGCATAATGAGCTAGTATGCACCGCATACTAGCTCATTATGAAATACTTACCTTGGAACGAGGCGTCGGTACCGCTGCCGGTCCACGCCGAGGGAGATGACATTTCCCCTCGTCGTGTCTTCTGGGTATCGCACTTCTTTCCGGCAAGGTCCGGCGGCTGCCGGGCCTTAAGCCGAAAATCCCCAGTGCGCATGCGCCGCTGCATTCAGCGGCTAGTTGCGAGGGGAATATCTCCTAAACCGTAAAGGTTTAGGAGATTTTTTTTTACCTACAGGTGAGCATAGATATAGTCTTACCTATAGGTAAAAGTAAAAAAAAAAAAAAAAAACCCTATATAAACCACTTTAAAGTGGTTGTAAACCACCTTACAGACCACTTGGCCCTACAGGTAAGCCTAGATTAAGGCTTACCTGTAGGTGCAAGGAATATCTCCTAAACCTACACGGTTAAAGAGATATTTGCACAAAAGACTGCACCAATGTCTACAGCCTATGCACGCTGTAGACAACGGTGCAGGTGCAATCAGCGTGCCGTTAATGAATGGGACCGTGCCGTCCCTGACAGCTCCCACACGCATGAGTGATGTCATTGCTGCTCCGGCCAGTCACAGTGATACCCAAAAGTCACTCCGGGTATCATGGCGGCAGTGATAGGTAGGGAGATCGCCGCTCCAGGTGAGCACAGGCAGGTAATCAATGTCCACTCAGGAATCACACGGGTGCTGGCAATGCATAGAATTAGCTATGACTAAGCATTAGTTGTTAATGCGAAACGCGTCAGCTGTCTATCCCACTGTATGCTGTTGTGTGCTGTGCATTTTTTCCTTTTTACAATAAAGAGCACGTCTTTTTTCAACAAGACTTTTTGGAGTGCGGCTGTCCATCCATTATCATGGCGGCAGTGGAGGAGTGGAACGAGGGTCGATGCGGGGGCTTCGATCTCAGGTAAGTAATTCATGATGAGCTAGTATGCTATGCATACTAGCTCATTATGCCTTTCTCTTGCAGGTTTTTTTTTTTTTTTTAGGAAAACTTTCAGAGGGTTTACTTCCTCTTTAATGTTCTGATCACCAGATTATTATACAAGAAAGAAAGCCTAAAGAAGAAAGTGAATGCAGCAATCACATCTTAGAACCAGTACGCTGAAACAAAATTGTTTGCTTTTCGGTTTGATACCACTTTAGTTTAATACTAAAAAACTTCTTTCCATTTTTTTATGGTTTACAAAATATCTGATATATTTTTCCACATTAGTAGTTATACCACCAGAGCAAAGAATATCTGCCCATAACATCTCACACACAAATCAGGAACAACCAATGAGGTTCACGGAGGTGAACAACAACAATAAGTGGAAGGCGTTCCAGCTGTCAATCAGAAAACAAAACAGCACACTAAAACACAACATTTACAAAAGTTGTGCAAGCACCATGATGATACACAAAGTTCAGTAAATGACAGCAACCAAATTTCACCTCAAAATATTTTCTAATTTGCAGATTTTGAGTTACTGGACTTTACAGAATGTTCAGTACTCCTCATGCGATTTGACTGTTCCAAATTGCATGAAAAGTCGCAGCGATTATGAAAAAGGTTCCTACACTACTTTCTGCACATTTCATTGCGACTTCCATTAAACAAAGTCACAAGCCGCAATGAAATCGGCAGTGCAAATCGCACTGATGTGTGGCTTTGAAATCAGGCTGAAGTAGTGCGATTTCAAAGCTGCACCGGTGACAATGGGGGTTTAGGCTCAAATCACACCTTTACATTTTCTCTGCATTTTCCTTTCACACTGCCAGCCCCAAAAAACACTGGTAAAGCTCCGCTAAGACCCCTCCACACTGGGGCGTTTTTCAGGAGCTTTGGCGTTAAAAAAAAAAAAAAAAAAAAAAGCGCCTCAATGGGCAAGGACGCTTTAGGAGCGGTGTATTCAACGCTCCTAAAGCGCTGCAAAGAAGCTGCTTGCAGGACTTTTTTTGACGCCCTGCCAGCGCAGCGCCTCAGTGTGAAAGCACTCGGGCTTTCACATTGGGAATGCAGATGAGGTTTCTTTCAGGTGCTTTTTTTAACGCCAAGACCCCTTTCACACTGGGGCGTTTTTCAGGCGCTTTAGTGTGAAAGCATTCAGACTTTTACATTGGGATTGCAGATGCAGCTTCTTTAAGGTGCTTTACATGTGCTTTTTTTAACGCTAAAGCACCTGAAAAACGCCCCAGTGTGAAAGGGGTCTTAGTGCTCCTAATTGAGACAAATACACACTATAGAGGGATATGCTTTGTTTAGATTTCATGTCTGAGGTTTACAACCACTTTAAGCTTTGACAAAAAACAAACAAACCTGGAAGCGGATTGGTTTCTATGCAGAGCTGCACCAGATTTTACACTCTCCAGTTTTAGTAAATCACCCCATGGGGTCCTATGCATGCCTTTGGAGAGTGTGTGTGTATATATATATATATATATATATATATATATATATATATATATATATATATATATATATATATATATATATATATACACACACACACACATACACACACTTTGATGCACTAAAATGCATACCTGTACTACTTTTCCCAACGCACAGCATGATCAGGTTAATAGACTCCCTAAAAAAGAATGGCAATCCTCTTGGGAAGCCATTTTTTAACCAGGGTGCCTTGGCTAAATGCCTAAAAATTGCCCCAAAACTGTACACAATCCCTTTGTGGGTGAAGGATGCCTTTTTAGTTGCACAAAGTCACAGGTCCTCATTGTGCGCCATTACATTAGAGTTCTTGTTAGCCCCTCCCCTGCAGCACTGGAGTCACATTATTTAGGAAAGGGAGAAGATAAACATTGGTATACTAGTCAGTACTAGTGTGAAAGGGTGTATTTGTTTTGGAAGAATAAATCACCTCTAATGATGGGCATCCTGTGTGTGGATGTTGTTGCATTATGTAAAACTATTTTTTTATTTTTTTTTGCATTTTAGAATGGGGTGCCCTGAGAGTGCGCTGAATTTTAAAGGGCGCCTTGACTGAGAAAAGGTTGGGAAACACTGCATTACGCACCGAGCAATGTACATTAAACATCACAAGTGTGTACAAAGCCTTATGGAATTACACCCACACATTTCCCACCCCGATACCTTGCCACTGAAATCAATGGAAGTGCATCAACAGAAAAATGGGGACTTTGAATGAGAACGCAACGGGACATTTTGCAAAAGTCAATGGAAGTGCATCAAGAAGACATGTCAATGCACCACTACTGTCTTGTGTTTTTAATATGTTGCAATGTAGTTTGTATTGGATATCTATGTGCATCATAACACACATCACCATGATGCCTTCCTATGCCTTGTGACGTGTGGATGTGTATAATGACGTGCGTCTAGATGCATCTTCAGATGTTTCCATCAATTTCAACAGAAAACTCATCAAGCAAAAAATGCACCAGTGTGAGTCCAGCTTGATAATAGGAAATAAATGTTTCAATTAAAAAACACTCTGACAAAACATTTGCTTTTCCACAACGCCCGCCTTCCATTGTCAGATGGCATTTCATTACAGATGTGGTGTAGCTGCTGGTCCTTCCTGTTTGGTTTCCTGACACTCGACTCCTACAGCGTTTCAGAAATACAGAAACAAAATATGACCCGGGGATCAGAATAATAGCTCCCCTTTGGGTTGGCAAGTGCAAAAATGTATAAAAAATTGCAACCAGAAAATGTGTCAGCTGATAACTCCTTAAACGCTCTGGCAATGGACTGGTAACAGTTTACATGGTTCTCTGCTATTTCCATTGACTACAATATGCCTCTCTCCATGTTAGGGAGGAGGGAGGTGTTATGTAGTCCTAACAAACTACCTGTCCTGTACAGGGGGTCATCCTGGGAAGCAAGTGGATAGCAGGATTACTAGGTTAGAATAAAGGGGGAAAAAAATATAAAGGAGACTCTTTTTTTTTAACAGAAAGAATAAAGGAGACTCTTAGTGGCTGCATTAAAGGAGCGGTAAGCTCCTGACGGGGGGGGGGGGAAATCGTTGGGCAAAGCCCACGGATGGGGCGTAAAGGATGCCCAGAGCCCGCGGACCGGGTGCAAAGCGATGGCCAGAGCCTGCGGACGGGGTGCAAAGCGATGGCCAGAGCCCGCGGACCGGGCGCAAAGCGATCCCCAGAGCCTGCGGACGGGGCGCAAAGCGATGGCCAGAGCCCGCGGACGGGGCGCAAAGCGATCCCCAGAGCCCGAGGACGGGGCGCAAAGCGATCCCCAGAGCCCGCGGACGGGGCGCAAAGCGATCCCCAGAGCCGGCGGTCGGGGTGCAAAGCGATGGCCAGAGCCTGCGGACGGGGCGCAAAGCGATCCCCAGAGCCGGCGGACGGGGCGCAAAGCGATGGCCAGAGCCCGTGGATGGGTTGCAATCAATCGTCAAACTGTGGACAGGATGCATGAGACTGAGACCATGTTATAGGGCAGTGATGGCAAACCTTGGCACCCCAGATGTTTTGGAACAACATTTCCCATGATCTTCATGCACTCAACAGTGTAGTTGAGCACCATGGAAATGTAATTCCAATACATCTGGGGTGCCAAGGTTCGCCATCACTGTTATAGGGCATGTTGGAGACTGGAGACATGATTCAGGGGATAGTCAGTGACTGGAGACATTACATGAGACTGCTAAAAATCACTTGTATAACAGGGCAATAGGGAAGCACAGATTAGTGTTTGCAGAGGTGGCAAAAAAAAAAAAGAGCAACACGTGCCGCAGGTCGGGCACCAAGGTTCTAGAGAAAGCTAAATGTGCAATTACCCAGATGTAGATCCCCCCCCCCCCCCACATTAGGTCAGGTTAACATCAATGCGTTATCCATGCGGCTGCGTTTGCCTGGGTACAGCACCCTATTCATTTGAGCCTGTGGGAAACGCAGGAAAAAGGTCCAGGTAACATTTCTAAAATCACAGCCGCTTGAAAAACGCATTGTGCTTTCCAATGTGTGGGGTAAGAATTAACGGCAGCTGTGTGCAATTTACAGGCAGTCCTTCACCCACATATAGGCGCCCCCAGCCTCCTCTCACCTTATAGACTTTCCCGAAGGCTCCGTCCCCCAGCTCCCCTATGATCTCCCACACCTCCTCGGGGTTCTGGTCCCTCTTGACATGTTCATATTGTTTCTTCTTCTTCTCTCCTCCCAGCTTAAAGATCTTCCTAAAGTTGAAGAAAGACATGTCCCCGGCGGGGGTGGGCGATGACGCCCAGAAATTAGACCTCTGTGTGTTGTAGATGGTCAGCGGGGGGCGCCTGGCTTCATGCCCCCTCCACTAAGGAGATCCCACCGGTGATCCCTTCTGATGAGCAGATCCCTTCTGTATAAGTCCCAGCTGGATCCTCTGCTGATAGATCCTGTGTGATCCACTGATAGATCCTGTATTGATGGGTGATCAGGTCCTCTCCCTGTATTGATGGGTGATCAGGTCCTCTCCCTGTATTGATGGGTGATCAGGTCCTCTCCCTGTATTGATGGGTGATCAGGTCCTCTCCCTGTATTGATGGGTGATCAGGTCCTCTCCCTGTATTGATGGGTGATCAGGTCCTCCCTCTCCCTGTATTGGGTGATCAGGTCCTCTCCCTGTATTGATGGGTGATCAGGTCCTCTCCCTGTATTGATGGGTGATCAGGTCCTCTCCCTGTATTGATGGGTGATCAGGTCCTCTCCCTGTATTGATGGGTGATCTGGTCCTCTCCCTGTATTGATGGGTGATCAGGTCCTCTCCCTGTATTGATGGGTGATCAGGTCCTCTCCCTGTATTGATGGGTGATCAGGTCCTCTCCCTGTATTGATGGGTGATCAGGTCCTCTCCCTGTATTGATGGGTGATCTGGTCCTCTCCCTGGATCCCTCTGCTATCAGGATGTCTCCTCCCGGGGTAGATCCCTCCTATGCTCCCATAGAGGACCCCCCGGTGTCAGGCGCTCAGGACGGTCCGGTAGATCCCCGGTATAATCCCTCAGGAGGCCGGGCTGTCCTCAGATGTCACCGTACACCTGTCTTAGGTCCTCTCCGCAGGCCGCGGGCAGCTCACACTGTCAGGCCCAACCCATCCTCACACGGCCCGGCGGGAGGAGAAGGAGGAGGAGGGGAGGGAGGAGAAAGAGGCGGGGGAGTGACCCGAGAATTGCGCACTGACTCCTGCCCGGACACACCGACACCGACCGAGGTAAGACTCAGCGCGGACTACACACAAGCGGACTATGGAGAGAACAGGCGCCGCGGACACTTCCTCTGTGTCAGGCCTGTGCGCGCCCCCGTACTGCTCCTGCAGCGCCTCTGAGCGCGCACGCGTCCCCCTGGCAACACTGTATTTTTTTTCTCATCATCATCAAACTTTATTGACATTAAAAGTGACACTCTGGCCTGGGGCATGTGCCAGTCAGATTCCCAATGAGGAGTGCTGGTTTCTCCCCAGTACCAGGGCCTGGCTTTTTCACATTTGTGTTTAGACCAGGTTCCCAAATGTGTAGGGCGGGCCTGTGTGCACCGAGCCTAAACACACTATTCCCAATAACATGTACCTGAAAAAGGCCTCATGCACACGTTTTTATTTTATTTTTTTGCTTCTAGGGGTGTGTTTTTTTTTTCCTCTGCCTTGAAGGCCTAGGTTACATATATGCATTTTTTTGTGCATTTTCGGTTTTGCAGAAACACACTACAGTCCATTTAACATGGTTTCCTATGGGTCACATTCACATCTGTGCATTTTATGAAAAGGGCCAGGGACTTTTTACAGAATTTTGGTTCCATAGACTTCAATGGATCAAAAACGTGTATTTAACCACTTCTCTACTTTGGGTGTTTTTCAGATTTGGTGTTTACAAGACTAAAACATTTTTTTTTGCTAGAAAATTACTCAAAACCCCCAAACATTATATATTTATTTTTTTCTAATACCCTAGAGAATAAAATGGCGATCTTTGCAATACTTTTTGTCACACCATATTTGCGCAGCGGTCCTACAAGCGCACTTTTTTTGTAAAAAATCACTTTTTTTAATTAAAAAATAAGACCGCAATAAAGTTGGCCCAATTTTTTTATGTATTGTGAAAGATAATGTTACGCCGAGTAAAATGATACCCAACATGTCACGCTCGTGGCATGGCGTCAAACTTTTATCCTTAAAATTCTCGATAGGCGACGTTTAAAAAATTCTACAGGTTGCATTTTTTGAGTTACAGAGTAGGCCTAGGGCTAGAATTATTGCTCTTGCTCTAACGATCGCGGCGATACCTCACTTGTGTGATTTGAACACCGTTTTCATATGCGGGTGCTACTCGCGTATGCGTTCGCGGCGATACCTCACTTGTGTGATTTGAACACCGTTTTCATATGCGGGTGCTACTCGCGTATGCGTTCGCTTCTGCGCGCGAGCTCGTCGGGATGGGGCGCTTTTTCTTTTTCTTATTTTTTTTTATTTATTTTATTATTTTTTACACTGAAATAAAAAAATAAATGATCACTTTTATTCCTATTACAAGGAATGTAAACATCCCTTGTAATAGAAAAAAGCATGACAGGTCCTCTTAAATATGAGATCTGGGGTCAAAAAGACCTCAGATCTCATATTTAGGCTTAAAGCGGTGGTTCACCCTAATATATAACATCAGCTCAAACACCCAGGCTCAGGCCGTTTTTGCACAACTCGTTAGTTAAAAAATATAAAAACGATTCCATACCTTTGATCAGCTGCCACTTCCTGGTTGGTATCCCGCGGGAGTGGGCGTGTCCCTTCGTCGCCGCATTGTTTCCTGGGATTACTGTGCAGGGTCTCGTGACACTGCAGATGATGAGAAATCTTTGGCTCCAGCATGGCAAATCTCGTGTGATTTTGCATGTCACATGACTCTGCAGCAGCTGCTCAATTAGTTCTGAGCTATTGCTGAGAGAAAGTATTAGCTCAATTGTGTCAGCAGCACAACGGGGCGGGTCATTATGACGCCGGCCGTTGCGATGGCAACTGAGCAGTGTTGACGGCGCGGCTCGCCGTCAACACTGCACATGCGCGGGATACAGCGGTGAATGCTGGGACTGCAGCATTCACCGCATCCCGGAAGAAAGTCCTGTGGGGCTTCACACTGCCAGGACATAAGATGGAAACGTCCATCTATAATTCATATAACATATCGTTTTATGGCAAATCGTTATGCAGCCACATAAAACAGCAGGACGGGTGAGTAGACTCTTGCATCTAGCAAAAGCGGGTGAAAGGGTTTTTAAAAAAAAAACGTAATTAGGGGGAACCACCGCTTTAAATGCAAAAAAAAAAAAAAAAAAAAATTGAAAATGTAATTTTTTCAAATGACAAAAAAAAAAAAATGTTTCTTTAAGAGGCTGGGCGGGACTGACGTTTTGACGTCACTTCCGCCCAGCAGAGCTATGGGGACGGGTGAAGGACATTTTTTCTTCACTTGTAACCCCGCTCAGCTGCCGAGCGGTCCCGATCTCCTCCGCCGCTACCGACGGCTCCGGTAAGCGGCGGAGGGCGCGGGAGAGCGGCGGGAGGGGGGGCCCTCTCCCGCCGCCGATAACGGCGATCTCACGGCGAATCCGCCGTGGAGACCGCCGTTATCGTTAACAGAACCGCTGACACTAAAGATTGATACCTCGGTTGTGGCAGCAGCTGCTGCCGTTACCGAGATATCAATCTTTAAAGTGTGGACGCATATATGCGTACAGCGGTCTGGAAGTGGTTAAAAAAGCAAAATGCACCTGCAACATGCAAACTGCAACATGCATAGGTGTGAACCAGGACCTAACGCCCTCCATGTTATCCTATGTGTCCATGCACACACAGGCTTTTAGCAGCGTTTAGTGGCAGGAAAAAACCCACTGCATGTGCAGTGCGTCCAGGAGCAGCAGAATTTGGACAGAAAAACGCTTGGCACTACTAGAAGCTGCTGAACGCGCCTAACCGTTAGTGCTTGAGCATTACTTAATTTTAAAGGCCAGAATAAATTAATGCCCAAGAGCTTGATGCCTGTAAATGCTTGTAAACACACAAGCATCGGGCATTTTTTCTGCAAATCTGCAGTTGGCTTTTAGGAGAGTTAAATAAACACCCTGTGTGCATGAGGCCTAAGACCTATGCAGGTTGCAGTTTGCATATTCCGGGTGCATTTTGCGTTTTTCAATAAAAATTTGATCCATTGTCTATGTAGCACTACCCCTGAAGGAGTTGCTGGGTATTTTTGGGTGGCACGTTACCTCTATCTTCTCGCTGTCCAGGGTGAAAAGAGAGTCTGAGGAATTTCAATGTCCACACGGTGCACTTATTTTTTTAGGATTTATTTGCAGAACTTCAATGGAAAAGAAGTAAAGGGTGGAAGGGAAGGTAGGTTCAGGTGTATAATCACAAATAGGAAACAGTCCTGCTTTCAGCAAATGGTTCTCGTTGCCACTCCAGAGTGGGTATTGCTCACCCGGATATGTCCCTCTCACTGGCCTAGCAGCCGGGATGGTGCACAGAATAAAGTCTCTGCCACAGACCTTCCTTTATGAGGAGACACTTATGTTCCGGATCCCCTGCCACAGGTTTCAGCACCCGGATCTCTCCAGATTAACTTTTGTAGAACTTAGATCTGACAGGCGACCACCATCAAGCCTCTCAGTGTATGGTGCATCCTTCGATGAAGTTTCCAGGCCTACTCCCAAGATACCAGCCTCTTGCATGGCCCTCTTCAGGATAGGTCCTCCCCTGGCTTCCTTCATTCAGTGGCCTCCTCCCGCAGGATGGACAGCACAAGATCACCTCTTCAGAAAAGCAGGCCCCAGTCTGACTACTGGGCCTACCAGGCGAAGCTGCAACCCCGGACCAACGTGGTCCCGGAGTCAGGATTCAGGACACGCACCTCAGGCCAGGCAGGCCACGAGGCGCGAACGACGGGCCCCGCCAATGGCGTCTGTCCCTTAAGTACCCCTCCCCAGCATGCACAGTGGGGCGACCACTTCCACTGATTCGCTGCTGAGGGGAACACCCAATACACCTTCACCTTCCTGCCGCCACCCTTGGCCTGGGGTGGTAATGACACCCCCAGGCGAACAATGGTGGAACTCCCAGCACAGCCATGGCTGGAACAGAGGCTAAATTTGCCATTAATCACACTAGTCTGAGCCCAAATAACAGCTCAGACCCCACTAAATTTAAAACAGTGCCGGTTCAACAGGAGCAGGCCGCTACATCTATGGAACCAAAAACCAGAAAAAAGTCCCTGGCCCTTTCCATAAAATACACAGATGTGAACATGGCCCATAGGAAAACATGTTAAATAGACTGTAGTGTGTTTCTGCAAAACTGAAAACGCATAAATCGTTTTAAACCAGCCTAAGTGGGTGCTGCAATAACTATGGGCTGTAAACAGAACACATTCAAAGTGAAAAGTATGTCACCAACATACCGAGGATCTCCAGAACAGGTCCTAAGCTTTACTAAGCGGTCACATGATACAGAAGCAAAGTTTCAGAGCCTCATAGGATCCCTTTATCAGGCATCACATTCTCCCAAAACATCTCTTGTACTTATGAAGTGATCGCTCAATAAAGCTTTGTAACCATTCCGGAGATCCGTGGTGTGCTGGAGACATCGGTTTCCCTTTGCAAATGGGTCACCAACCCCTTTTTTTTAAAACGCACCTTAACCACTTTCCACCCATCATATTGTAAAATGACGGCATGCAGGATCCCCTCTCGTTCTGGGACAATGTTATATGACGTCGCCCTAATGTCACCACTCTCGCGCAGCCACGGATGGGGTGCGCAGCACTGTGGCCCTAGCACACGGTGTGACCCCGATCTTGGTAAAGAGGCTATGACGTGATTTACTCGTAAGTGCTGTTTATTGGCTCTCCTTGCCTTACACTGACAGAGTGTGGGGCAAGGAGAACCGATCAGTGGCATCTCCTCTGTACAGGTAATCAGAGCCCTATCAGTGCTGCCTATTAGTGCGCATCAGTGCGGCATATTAGTGCCCATAAGTGCAGCCTATCAGTGCACATCAGTGAAGGAGAAAAATTATTTATTTACAAAATTTACTGACAGAAACTAAGATTTTTTTTTTTTTTTCAGCAAAAAATAAAAAAAAACAGCAGTGATTAAATACCGCCAAAAGAAAGCTCTATTTGTGTGAAGAATATGAAAAAAAATTCATTGGGTACAGTGTTGCATGACAGCGCAATTGTCATTCAAAGTGTGACAGCGCAGAAAGCTGAACATTTGCCTGGGGAGGAAGAGGGTAAAAGTGCCTAGTATTGAAACGGTTAAAATGGAATTTTACACATAGCAACTTGATCAAAAATAATGTTATTTAGCAAGGAATTCTACGTTAAAGCGGTTGTATACCCCAAAAGTATTATTATTATTTTTTAATGAGCTAGTATGACTAGCATACTAGCGCATTATCAATTACTTACCTTAGATCGAAGCCCCCGCAGTGGTCCCCGGACACGTCCTCCGTCTCCGCCATGATACCCGGAGTGGCTTCCGGGGATCGCCGCTCCGGTGCTGTGACTGGCCGGAGCGCCGATGATGTCACTCCCACACATGCGCGTGGAACGGCACGACTTCATTCAAGAGCCACCGCGCTCAGTGCGCCTGCGCCATTGTTAACACCCGCTTGCTCAACGGGGATCGCTCCGTTCATCCCCGCTGAGCCGGCAGATGACAGGGCGGTCCCTGTCAGATCTCCGCTCTCCCCTATGGGGGGATCGGATGAACACAGGCCATCTGCAGCAGGAGAGGATACTGGGGATCTTTGGTGCAGCAGGAGAGGATACTGGGGATCTTTGGTGCAGCAGGAGAGGATACTGGGGATCTTTGGTGCAGCAGGAGAGGATACTGGGGATCTTTGGTGCAGCAGGAGAGGATACTGGGGATCTTGGTGCAGCAGGAGAGGATACTGGGGATATTGGTGCAGCGGGAGAGGATTCTGGGGATCTTGGTGCAGCTGGAAAGGATACTGGGGATCTTGGTGCAGCGGGAGAGTATACTGGGGATCTTGGTGCAGATGGTGTAGAGTAGACTGTGTAGGTACCGGGGATCTGCTGTGCAACAACCACTGAGACTGGAATAAAGATATCTACCAAAAGACAACAGAGCAAATGTGCACAAGCTGCTTGCCAGTGCTCTAGTTTCTCTTCATCTACAAAATATTACACTTTTAAATTGAGCTACAGCCTGTGGTGTAGCTGGCAGCTAGTACAGATAGAAACAAACGCAGCACATATCTGAACAGGACCAAGTGCTGCATGCATTTCGTACCATAGAGGTTCAACAAGAATGGTCAGTTTTTGATAATACTTCTTTAATGGGAGAACTGATTGTCACTTTAAAAAGGCTGTCTGCAGCCTTCAGCACTATTTGAAGCGTTTTAAAAGACTGACGATCCCTAATAGCTTCTTGTTTAAAGGGACAGTCAGCACTTCCATTAAAATCTATGTTTCTCTATACTGGTTTTCTTTAAAGACGTTAACATTTGACCCTTTCCTTGTATATTAGCCCCTACAGATAGCTAATAACCTCCTCCTCTCAACACTTAACCCCTGCTCTGCTGCCTACTTGCCTCATCCTGTGTAGAGAGCATGCAGGTTCCACACAAAATCTTGTAGCACTATGACCCTGGAACCCTAAAAAAACGCTATAAAAATGCACATTCCATACACACTAGCCCAGATAACAAGCAATTGTGCTGCAAGTTTGAAAATCACTTGGTAAGCCATTGCTAGACTTGTCAGGCTTCAACAGTTTGTTGCACAATTGCAGCAAGTCTGCATTGCATGACACCAGATCAACTTTCTTTGCAAACATTCTGCAAATTATCAGCAAGTTCTGATTCAGTTATGTTGTGCAATAGTCATCCCACCACAGGGGTCACTGTGACTTATAGAGCTCTTACTGTAGACTCAGCACTGCAACTTTGCACTTGTTAGAGACATGCCAAGGAAATTTGCTACAAATTGGAAAAGTGTCAACTATAACTTGTGCTTCAAGTGCTCTGCAAGTGTAGAACTTTATAGTGAAAAAGTGCAGCAAGTTAACAGACTTAAAATTCCACACTGCCACAAATTTGTGGCATGTTATCCTTGCTATCTGGGACATTATGGATGAACGCTAGCTCTTTAAAGGGGAGGTTCACCCTAAAAACCACTTTCCCTTATTACACTGCCCCCCCCCCCACATTACAATACGATTAGGCCTGTTATGTTTTTTTTTGATGCTGTACATACCTTCGTACAGCTATTCACCCGTGGCTTCGGGGTTGCGAGTCCCGCGGGAGTGGGCGTTCCTCACATGCTGGTGATTGACGTTTTGACAAAAAAACAGCTCCCCCCCCCGTCGCGTAAGCCGCGTCACGATTGGCGAAAGGAGCCGAACGGCGATGCGCAGGCGCAGTATAGCACCGACTCGCCGTTCGGCTCCTTTCGCCAGTCGTGACGCAGCATACGCGACGGGGGGGAACAGTTTTTTTGTCAAAACGTCAATCACCAGCATTTGAGGAACGCCCACTCCCGCGGGACTCGCAACCCCGAAGCCACGGGTGAATAGCTGTACGAAGGTATGTACAGCATAAAAAAAAACATAACAGGCCTAATCGTATTGTAATGTGGGGGGGCAGTGTAATAAGGGAAAGTGGTTTTTAGGGTGAACCTCCCCTTTAATCACCCCCAATGATCAGTCGGGTGGTCTTTACACAGACAAAGGGGACTTTTACCATCCTTGTCCTGGTGAGACACTAAATTATTTTTCCCATAACAACGTTTTTTCCAGTTGAAAAAACATTGTTTCCCAAAATGTTTTGCCAAGAAAAAATACCCTTATTAACCGGTTCCCAACTGCCTCACGTCTATTTACGGGGGGCAGATTGACTCCCCTGCGCAAAACCCCATTTTCTTACAGGGTTTCCTTTGAGGGGTGCAAACACAAATCCCTGTGCTGTCAGAGGAGTGGAGACATGTCGTTTATTCCTAGTAAGTAGGAACAGCGATATGTCTCCTCTCCTACTCAGTCCAATCCCCATACAGTTAGAACACACTGAGGGAACACACATTTAACCCCTTGATTGTCCTTAGTGTTAACCCCTTCTCTACCAGTGACATTTAAACAGTATTCAATGCATTTTTATAGCACCGTATAAATGTCAATGATCCCAAAAATGTGTCAAAAGTGTCTGATCTGTCTGCTGCAATGTCGCAATACCGCTAAAAATCCCAGGCCACCGCTATTACTAGTTAAAAAAAAAATAATAAAAATGTCATAAATCTTTCCCATAGTTTGTAGATGCTTGTAGTTGTATAACTTTTATGCAAACCAATCAATAAATGCTTATTGCGATTTTTAATACCAAAAATATGTAGAAGAATATATATTGGCCTAAACTGATGAAGAAATTTGTTTTTAAAAACATTTTTGGGAATATTTATTATAGCAAAAAAGTAAACAAAAATATATATTTATTTTTAAAATTGGCGCTCTTTTTTTGTTTATAGTGCAAAAAATAAAAACCACAGAGGTGATCAAATAGCACCAAAAGAAATCTCTATTTGTGGGAAGAAAAGCATGCAAATTTAGTTTGGGTACAGCATTGCAATTACCACTTAAATTGACGCAGCGCCAAATTGTAAAAAGTGCTCTGGTCAGGAAGGGGGTAAAACCTTCCGGGGCTGAAGTGGTTAACATAAGCTTTACAAGATACTGATTTCTGGGTTTTTAAACTGAAATAAAAAGGGAAATATTTTACACAGACTTTTGTGGTATCAGGTGAATCAAGGCCAGTGTGTGCTAATGGCCTTATTATACACTCTGCTAGGTTTTATAATCCGCTTTTTCTAGTTTAAAGCTGTGTCCAGGCCTAGAGGGTTACTTTTTGTCATGTTAAATTAGTTTTATTATACTCTCTGATCATCTGGGTCATTGGATCCCATAAGTCATGACTCTGAACATTCAGAGGTTTCCATGGTGACACCAGCTAGACCCCCGTCTAACATACCACGTGTGCAACCGCATGCAACTTCCTGCTTTAGGCTAAATTTACATCCGTTCTTTTTTGAACACTGTAGTGAATAATAAAGGCTTTATTTGCGAAGAGTCTGTACCTGCACTGCTCTTTCACTGAAGGTAAATATATACAGTGCCTTGAGAAAGTATTCATACCCCTTGAAATTTTCCACATTTTGTCATGTTACAACCAAAAATATAAATGTATTTTATTGGGATTTTATGTGATAGACCAGGGGTGTCCAAACTTTTTTCAAAGGGGGCCAGACTTGATTAAGTGAACATGCGTGAGGGCCAACTATTTTGTCTGACATTCTTTGTCAGACAAACACTAATACACTGCCCAACAAGATATCTCTTGCCTTTGTGGCTGTGTGTGGTGAAGAGATGAGCTTGGGCGTGTTATTTGGATATACTGTAAATATTTCTTTTGTGGCCCCAACGAATTCCAGAGCGCTGCTTAGGACTAAGGATGAGCTTGGGCGTGTTATTTGGATATACCGTATTTATTGGCGTATAACACGCACAGGCTTACCATTGCCATGAATGCATCCTCACCATTGCCATGAATGCAGCCTTACCAGTGCCATGAATGCAGCCTTACCATTGCAACCAATGCAGCCTCACATGTGCCATGAATGCAGCCTCACATGTGCCATGAATGCAGCCTCACATGTGTCATGAATACAGCCTTACCATTGCCATCAGTGCAGCCTGAATGATGCCCATCTGCAGCCTCGGAGGGCAGAGGGAGGGGGGGGCGGGACGAGTGCCGACAGATTACAAACAGTAGAATCTCTTGTTTACCCTGTGGCCTCTTTAATACAAAATCCCGCCTCCTATGATAGACAGAACAGTTGTCCAATGGCATCCCAGGAGACGGGACTTCCAATAGAGATGCTGCTGAGTAAACAGGAGATTCTCTTCATGTAATCTGATGGCGCTCGTCCTGTCCCCTACAAGGCAGCGCCCCCTGGGGGCCACAAACAATTTATATATCCAAATCCCCAGGGGGGCCATTTTAAATCAACAGGGGGGCCGCATTTGGCCCCCGGGCCGGACTTTGGACATGCCTGTGATAGACCAACACAAAGTGGCACATAATTGTGAACTGGAAGTAAAATGACAAATGGTTTTCCAATTTTTTTAAAAATAAATATCTAAAAAGTGTGACGTGCATTTGTATTCAGCCCCCCTGTGTCAATACTACAGTGTGCTATTAATAAGATGACTAAATGCGCATGCGCTAGTGGCGTAAATAAAATTACAGGACGTATTACAAGAAGACTGTACAAGTAAGTTATGTTTCACAGGCAGAGGTGAATAATGCTAGTTATGCCCTGTACACACGATCGGAATTTTCGATGGGATAAAATCCGATGGAATTTTCGGTCGGAATTCCGTTCAAGCTGTCTTGAATACACAATGTCAGACCAAATTCCGACCGTCCAAAATGCACTGACGTAAAACACTACGACGAGCCGCGAAAAATTAAGTTCAATGCTTCCGAGCATGTGTCGACTTGATTCTGAGCATGCATGTTTTTTTCTCCGTCGGAGTTCCACACAGAAGATCGTAGTTTGCGATAGGATTTTTTTCCATCGTAAAAAAAAAATGCATGTTATATTTCTAAACTCCGACGGAAAAAGGTCAGATGGGGCCCACACACGATCGGAATATCCGATGAAAAAATTCCGTCTGACTTTTTTCATCGGAAATTCCGATCGTGTGTACAGGGCTTTAGGTAGTTTAGAATGAGCAAAAGTTGTAATGGAGAGTTTACAACTACTTTAAAGTGGTTGTAAACCCCCACCCGGAAAGTCACCTACAGGTTAGCCTAGATTAATGCTTACCTGTAGGTGTTTGCAATATCTCCTAAACCTACACGGTTTAAGAGATATTTGCCAATAGGTATACACTGTTGTCTACGGCGCATGCACGCCGTAGACAACGGCGCAGTAAAAACCCCATTCATAAAAACGGCAATGCCGTATTTGACAGGTCCCGCACACATGCGCGGGAGTGACGTCATCACCGCTCCGGCAAATCACAGCGCCGGAGCGGCGATACCCGGATGTAACCTTCTGGCCATCTGGTGGTGGCCGTTGGTATTACAAGTTAAGCATTACAAGTTAAACAGCAATTCTAATGTAATTTTTCACTATTTTTCATTGCCATCTTCTTCCCTCTAATTAGAACCCCCAAACATTATATATATTTTTTATCCTAACACCCTAGAGAATAAAATGGCGATCGTTGCAATACTTTCTGTCTCGCCGTATTTGCACTTTTTTTTATTAAAAAATGAGACAACAGTAAAGTTATCCCCATTTTTTTTTATATTATGAAAGATAATGTTACGCCGAGTAAATTCATACCCAACATGTCACGCTTCAAAATTGCGCCCGCTCGTGGAATGCCGACAAACTTTTACCCTTTAAAATCTTCATAGGCGACGTTTAAAAAAATCTACAGGTTGCATGTTTTGAGTTACAGAGGAGGACTAGGGCTAGAATTATTGCTCTCGCTCTAGCAATCGCGGCGATACCTCACATGTGTGGTTTGAACACCGTTTACATATGCTCTTCTGCGCGCAAGCTCGTCGGGACGGGCTGCGTTTTCTGGCTCCTAACTTTTTTAGCTGGCTCCTAGACTCCTAGCAAATTTGTCAAACTCTGTATTAGCAGCACAACTGGTCAGCGTCCACCATTCTTCAGTCAGGTAGCAGGCTCCATCAGCATCTGTTCTGCTCCCGAGTGTTCCAGAATGTCTGCCACTGCACCTCTTTTGTACTCCGGTCCAGTGGAGAGCGATCTGCTGGCAGCCAGATGCACTGCAGATGGGGCTGCACCTGGTCATGCTATCAAGAGTTCGATATAACCCAGGGTTCTCATGTACAGGTCTGGTCAGTCAGGTCAGTATGTCTGTTCCAAGTGGAGAACATTTTTTTTTTCAGTTCTCTTCAGGATTAGTAACTCCTGGTTTCAGTTCTGGAGCCCAGAGGCTTTGTAGAGACTTGGGAGAGATGAAGCTTCTAACCTTGGCCCAACATTTTACTGTATATTTGCTTCAGGGCTCCTTTCCTGGAGACCAGCTTCAGGATGAGCAGTGTGTATGTGTGTGTGAACTGTTCTGGCCTCAGGGAGAAGCGATCTGACCAAGCTATTGCTTGGGAAGTAGAAGAGAAGTAGGGCACAGGAGCCTGTGCATCCAAGTTGGGCAGTTTGTTTGTCACAAGGCTGAATAAGTAAATGTGGTGAGTCTGTGTGTAGAAAGGCTCAGGGACTACATAGTCAAGATAACTAGGAGCCTGGGAAATTTCTGTTTGTCGCTGTGACGCTGAAAACCCCTGCAATTACCTTTTGAATGTAAGTGGGCGAAAAGCCCTGAAATGTACTTCACTGACCGAAGTATACTGTATACAGCTGATCCTACATACATTTATATAGCATGCCCAGCAGGCACATTTGTTAGTAAAGAAAAGTGTTGCAAACGTTTTATTGAATCACCCCGTAGACCAGCACACATGATGCCAATTCCTTTTCGCAGGTACTAATTGAAATGCATTAGTAGCCGTCGGCTCTGTTCATTTCAGGAACAAACAGTGCTTTTATTCTGTTCTTTTTCATCTAATTAAAAGCCAGATGCTGTTTTAACATTAACTTTAGGTAACAACACTAAACAGAAGCAATTTTATCCACTCTCATTGCAGTTAGAATATAAAGCTGAGCAAATACACTGAGCAAATTTTGACTGTTTCTTGAAATTCAATGGGTGGCCCTGTTGGCACCACTCCACCTGGCATTCTTCAATTAAAAAGTCAAAGGAGTGGCCAGGAAATAGTTGGCCAAATCGTGGCTGCATCCAATCGGATTCAACTACCTTCACAATACCTATAGTGAGAAATTCGCCCCTCCGTAATGTTTAATGTGGGTAAGAGGAACCTGTTATGCCTCGTACACTCATACTGGATTTCCGACGGGAAAAGTTCCCATCGGAAATCACGAGGGGAAAGCCGAGAACCTGGTCGGTCAGTCTTTCCCCCTACACACGAGAGGTTTTCCCAAGAGGAAAAACTGCGATGGCGCTTTGGTCGGGAATCCCGGCCCTGTGTGTGCTCCATCGCAGTTTTTCCCAATAAAAACTGCCAAAAAACGCTGGGCAAAAGTCCGCCGTTTTTCCCGGCGGGAAAAAAGAGAGCCGATTCTCTTTTTTTTGTACGGCGGTTTTTGGGCAGTTTTCCCGTCGGGAAAACCGGACCTGTGTATGAGGCTTTAGTTTTCACTCTTTCAACCTGCAGACTGGACAAGAAATCTATGGATGTATGGCCAGCTTAAAGTGGTTGTAAAGTCTTTTTTTCCCATGTTATATATATATATATATACCTGCTCTGTGTAGTGGAACCTCTTCTTCTGGGGTCCCCTGCCGGAGCTCTCTGCTCCTCCTCTTCTTGGTGTGCCACCATAAGAAGCAGCTTCCAATGGGAGCTCTATAGACACGCACAATATGGCTCAGCCCTATCCCCACTCCCTCTTCACAGGATTCCACTGAGAGCAGCAGTAGTCAATGGCTCCCACTGCTTTTGGCCAAGGTTGTGAGAGCAGGGGAAGGGAGAGAACAAATGCAACCAGGCACAGCGATTGATAGAGGGCTCAGGTAAGCATTTAGGGAGGGGGCACACAGAAAGTGATAGAACATTTTATACCTTAATGCAGAGAATCCATTATGCAATGTTGCATTGGTCCAGCTTCTAAATATATGCCATAGTCACCAGTACTGCTGTCTTCCTGGTCTCAATAAATGTAAAGTGTTCTTGTCCAGTCAGAGAATGCCTTGCATTAGTTAAAGGGGAGGTTCACCCTAAAAACGACTTTCTCTTATTACACTGGCCCCCCACATTACAATACGATTATGCCTATTAGTTTTTTTTTGATGCTGTACATACCTTGGTACAGCTAATTCACCCGTGGCTTCCGGTTTGCGAGTCCCGCGGGAGTGGGCGTTCCTAACATGCTGGTGATTGACGTTTTGACAAGAAACGAGCTCCCCCCCGTCGCGTAAGCCGCGCCACGATTGCCGAAAGGAGCCGAACGGTGATGCGCAGGCGCAGTATAGCGCCGACTCGCCGTTCGGCTCCTTTCGCCAATCGTGACGCAGCTTACGCGATAGGGGGAGCTCGTTTTTTGTCAAAACGTTAATCACCAGCATGTTAGGAACGCCCACTCCCGCGGGACTCGCAACCCGGAAGCCACAGGTGAATTAGCTGTACCAAGGTATGTACAGCATCAAAAAAAAACTAATAGGCATAATCGTATTGTAATGTGGGGGGCCAGTGTAATAAGAGAAAGTCGTTTTTAGGGTGAATCTCCCCTTTAAGAAAAATGCATCCCCTGCAAATAGGCACTAGTGACAAGCCAAATTTTTTAATTTATTTTTTTACAGGTACTTATATAGCACTGTCAATTTATACAGTGCTATACACATATATATTGTACAATAGAAAAATATATATATATATATTGCAGAAAATTCAGCAAAATTCAGGAGATTTCAGTAAAGTTTTCCTATTTTGGCAAAATTAATTGCAGTCAGTGGAGAAAGAGAAATTAGGGTGGTTTGAACCAAAATTTCCTATAGGCGTACAGGTCATCATTAGTTCAGATTTAGCAATTAATATTGGCCCTAAAATTATTGCTCTCACTTTGGCGCACGTGGTGATAGGTTACTTGTGTAGCGCAATCAACGTTTTCATATGTAGGTGCCCCTGATGCATTTACATACATGTGTACATGTATGTGGGAAAGACGGGGGTTCCAAGTTTTTGGGGGGTTGTATTCTTGGGTGTACCTTTTAATTGTTACACTTAACTTTATTAGCCCTCTATATTATAGCATGTTTACTGTGACAGGTTCTCTTTAATGGTATATTGGTGGTCTACTAGACATTATAATAGCTCGTATTGTGAAACGCTTGTAAACCACGGTACTCGCAATCCATGGTTTTACTGTAACTGGAATAGTTGGAATAAAATGATGATCTTTCCAGTAATGATGGGAATAGGAGAAAATAACAGAAGTGCAGAATATTTTCATGTATGCAGACAATGGATGACCATCCACACATTTACAAATTTGTAACTTAGTGTTTCTCATGCCGCGTACACACTGTTGTTTTTCAGCATGAAAAAAAACGACGTTTTTCAGCATGAAAAAAAAACTAAGTTTTTCCAACTTCATCATTAAAAACGATGTTGCCCAGACACCATCGTTTTTACAAAATGATGAACAAAGCGCGGTGACGTACAACACGTACGACGGCACTCTGAAGGGGAAGTTCTATTCGCCTTTGGGCTGCTTTTAGCTGATTCCTAGTTAGTAAAAGACGATTTGCGCTTTTTTGTCTGTTACAGCGTGATGAATGTGCTTACTCCATTATGAATGGTAGTTTTACCGGAACGAGCGCTCTCGTCTCATAACTTGCTTCTGGGCATGCGCGGGTTTAAAACGTCGTTTAGCCTACACACAATCATTTTTTACAACCCGAAAAACGATTTTTTTTCAGAAGCCGAAAAACGATGTGAAGCCCACACACGATGATTTTAAATGACGTTTTTAGAAACGTCGTTTTTTTTTCATGCCGAAAAACGGCCGTGTGTACGCGGCATCATAGTTATGACATTTAAAAAAATTATATTGATGGGGGGGAAGAAAGGTTAAAAATGAGAAGTTATAAAGTGACTCAATACATCCCCATTATAAATTTCTGAGGTGCAACTGTACGCAACTCCTAGCAAGGTTAACAGTTCCAGTCATAATTGCAGTGCATACCAGGAGTATTGGCAGCACTTAGTTATTCATCCATCATTTAGTATAGTGTAAAAAAGGTATATAGGGCCAGATTCACAGAGGAGATATGACGGCGTATCTCCTGATACACCGTCGTATCTCCTGTGGTATCTATGCGGCTGATTCATAGAATCAGTTCCGCCTAGATAGCCCTAAGATCCGACAGGTGTAATTGACTTACACCATCGGATCTTAGGATGCAATACTTCGGCCGCCGCTGGGGGGAGTTTGCGTCGTATTCCAGCATCGGGTATGCAAATTATCAGTTACGGCGATCGCTTTTGAATTTTTTTTTCCCGGCGTAAGTAGGTAACGCACGTCGCGATTCACAAACACGTCGGGCCGCCGTAAGTTCGCGCAAAGCACGTCGAAAATTGCGAACGGAGCATGCGCAGAACGTCTGGCGCGGGAGCGCGCCTAATTTAAATGGTACCTGCCCCATTTGAATTGGGCGGGCTTGCGCCGGACGACTTTACGTTACACCGCCGCAAGTTTCCAGGTAAGTGCTTTGAGGATTAGGCACTTATACTGAAAACTTGCGGCGGTGTAACGTAAACGGGTTACGTTACACAGCCGCAAATTTTTTTGAATCTGGCCCTTAGGCCCCATACACACGATAGAATTTATCCGCGAATACGGTCCAGCGGACCGTTTCCGCGGATAAATCCTCTCGTGGATTTCGGCGGATTTTCATGCGATGGTGTGTACACACCATCGCATTGAAATCCGCGCCGAAATCCTCTGGCGATGACGTGTCGCGCCGACGTGCGCGACGCTGTCATATAAGGAATTCCACGCATGCGTCAAATCATTACGACGCATGCGGGGGATCCCTTCGGACGGATGGATTCGGTGAGTCTGTACAGACCAGCGGATCCATCCGTTGGGATGGATTCCAGCAGATGGATATGTTGTGCATGTCAGCAAATATCCGATCTGCTGGAATCTATCCCAGGGGAGATTTATCCGCGGAAAAAGATCCGCTGGCGTGTACACACCATAGGATCTATCTTTCGCTGAAACCCATTTGCTGGGATTTATCTGCGGATGGATTCTATGGTGTGTACGGGGCCTTAGTGATCATGGAATTCCATTTTGACTTTCCATTTGACTTGCCACTATATACACAGTATATCATTTACAATTGTGAAGATCTCAATGGTCACTACCTATATAAGTTATGCCTGCAGAACTGATGGAGTTCAGAAAACAATTGCTGTGTATTTGAATGAGAAACATTCAGCTCTTATATGTGTTTAGACTGAGGAGGCAAGCAGCAGAGGTGATCTATGCAAGATCTTCACAGCAAAGAAACCATGGCAAGAGCCTTCTGTCCAAGCTCTCTACCAATTGGGCTTACTCACAACGACAAACCCATCAACTGTATGTTTTCCTGTATATACTGAACCTTTCACGACCTCATGTATTGCGAAAGAACCATGACGGAAAATATGTACAGATGTGATAAAAGTGGTTTCTCGGTGTGCAAACCACAATTATCAACTGTTATAAGCCAAGAGTCCAAGCAATAGAAAGCTCTGCCTTTTACAGGAATACAACGAGCTCCAGGCAGAGGAACTATGCGGTATTTAGAGATACTTTTCTAAAGAGTTTTCTCACTTCCCCTAATAGCATTCTTTTAGGATTCCCCCTGACTTTTTATTTTTGTGGTCACTAGGACAGGAAGTGAGCAAATAAAACAAAGTTAGGGTCCAAAGTGTAATAACCAATAGAAACTATTCCCTATTCAATGTGGCCACAGTTGTAAACAACAACTTTAATATACAATGCATGCTTGAGGTGATGTTAGCTGTATTAGTGCACTTGAGTCAGAATTGAGTACTGTGCAAATAAAAAAAAGCATCATGGACAGTATTTAATCTACACTGCATGTAATTCTACAGATGTCCGTTTTGTATTGTTCTTTTTGTATGTAGCACTACCCCCGTAGAAGCTGCTGGTTTAGATTTTTGGGTTTTGCACGTTACATTTAAGTTCGTTGTCTAGGGAAGGAAGTCTGTAGAAATTGCAATGTCCACACAAGATGTAAAACCTTCAACTGCAGGCTTTATTTTTGCTGCATAAAACTTGTGAAGGAAGTAGAGAGTAATGCCCTGTACACACAATCGGATATTTGATGGAATCTAATCCAATGGATTTTTTCGACGGATATTCGATGAAGCTGACTTTCATCAGTCTTGCCTACACACCATCAGTCAAAAATCCGACCGTGTCCAACGCGGTGACGTAAAACACTACGACGTGCTGAGAAAAATGGAGTTCAATGCTTCTGAGCATGCATCGACTTGATTCTGAGCATGCATGGATTTTTCTCCGATGGCGTTCCACACAGACGATCCTTTTTTTCTATCAGTTTTTTATCCATAGGACAATTTTAAAACATGTTCTATTTTTTTTTTTCAACGATGGGCCCACACACGATCGGTTTGTCCGATGAAAGCGGTCCATCGGTCTGTTTTCATCAGACAAACCGATCGTGTATACAGGGCTTTAGAGAGAAGGGGAAGGTTCAGATACACAGTACAGAATGCACAAAAAAGTATTCAAAGTTTCAGTATTCACCACTCACTCTTGAGTGGGTATTGCTTACCCGGATAGACCCCTCTCATATGGCCTAGCACCCGGAATGATGCACGGACAGTATAGGAACAGTCTCTGCCACAGACCGTCTGAGAACACAGGATGGGTTGTCAGGAATCCTCTGCCACAGGATTTCAGTCTCAAACTTCCTCTCTTACAGCAAAAGAGCCTTTAAGCCAATCCGGCAGAGTGTAAGACAAATTGCATAGTGAATCCCTTTCCTTAACGAGGTCACCAGGCCTATCCCGAGACATCAGCCTACTTTGCTTGTCTCCTCCAGGGCAGGTCCTCCCCGGTTTCCTTCGCTAAGAAGCTTCCCTCGCTTGGATGGACAGCTTGGGATCCCTTGTAGAACCATAGGCCCCAGTCAGCATAGCTGGGCCTACCTGATGGGAGTACAGCCTTAGACCAACGTGGTCCCGGGCTGGAATCATGCACACTCTCCTTGCGCCAGGAGGGCCACGATGCGAAGGCCCCCGAAAGACCGTGTCTGTCCTTTAAGTAGCCCTTCCCAGCATGCACAGGGGGGCACCACTCCCACTGGGCTGCTGCCGAGAAGGGTCACTTAGTACACCATGGTTCGCCCAAGTTTCAACATGGGCCTGAGGTGGTAACGCCACCCACAGGCAACAGGGGGAAACTTCTATCGAGCACAACCACAGCCAGAACAGAGGCGAATTTACATAGAATTACTTGAGTCTGAGCCCAACTATGGCTCAGATGCCCCCTAAATTTAAAGTAGCGCCCTTGTCATTGGGAGCCTGGTGCTACATGTAAAAATTTAAAATGTGTATTTTTTCAAATAAAAAGGGTTTGTGGCGAGATTGTTCTGCACTAAGCACAGTATTGGGGAGATTAAAAAAAACAGCACTCAGAATCTGGCAGCTTTAACTTCAGTTTGTTCATTTAATATTTGCCACCAAAACCTGGAAGCTGATTGGTTTCTATGCAGAGCTCCACCAGATTTTGCACAATCCAGATTTAGTAAATACACGCCCCATTGTGTCCATCAAGGGCAATAAGAATAAACAGCTATGCTTGAGTACTTGCAGAAGCGATGTGCTCCCAAACTTGTGCATCTAATCTATAAAACCTAAAAATAATAAACATGTTATGCCCCGTACACACGATCGGAAATTCCGACAAGAAAACCATTGATTTTTTTCCGACCAAATTTTGCCTCAAACTTGTCAGCTCTGCCTACTTAAAGCCTTCCAGTTCATTTGCTCTCTGTCTTCGCCTGTGTTAACATCACAAGAGACTTTCTCCTGCATTCCTGTTGAAGACCTGCTTGACTGACGTTCCCTCTGGCTACAGATCCTGCTTGCTGTACTACTACCTTTATCGCTGGCTCTTCAACATTGGCTTGGCCGACTACCTGATCCGGTTACTGAACTTTGGCTATGTTATGACTACGCTTACTCTGTTTACCTTTTTATTTTTATTATAAAACAAGTGTGATTTAACTGTACTTCTGTCTCGGTCTGATTCATGGTTTCTGACAGTAGGCAAAGGCCATGAATTCAGAAGATGCAGCCAATCCACTTGTTGGTAATATTTTTTCCAGATTGGATGACCTGGATCACCGCATGGATCAATTTGCCACGGCGATACAGATGCTCCTGAGTTGCACGGCTCGTCTAGAATCTCCCACTGTGGTCGATCCGGTAGTCTCTTTGCACGCAGCCCCCTCGAGTATTACCTCTCTAAGAGGTATGTCTGGTTCCGCTTCGCTTCCCCAGTGATTAGGGGGCGATCCAGTTCAGTGCAGAGAGTTTCTCAACCAGGTTGAGATATACTTTGAGATGCTGCCCCAGGCGTTTCCCACGGACAGAAGCAAAGTGGGCTTCGTGATATCTTTGCTTTCTGACAGAGCCTTGGCCCGAGCAAACCCTGTATGGGAGACGCAAAAACCCATGGTCCTGAGTTACCCAGAATTTGTGGCTTCCTTCAAAAGGGTGCCTCATGTCCATCAAACAGAGTACGAGGACGTTTGCTGACTCTGACAGCAGAGGTTGCTTGGAACAATGAGGCCCTCGTGGCTTCTTTTTCTCATGGTCTCTCGGATAACATCAAGGAGGAGATAGCAGCCCAAGATATACCTACTGAGCTGGAGAGGTTGATCACATTTGCCATCCTCATTGACTCCAGACTCGGAGAGAGATTCTCTCTTAAGGAGTGCTTGCGGAAGCCTCCTGTACAGTTGTCTCTCTTGTTGAGCTTTGCAGTCCCACCCTTGCCTCCCTCACCTCCCATGCCTCCTGGTACCGAGTCGGTCTGTGAAGATGAACCCATGCACTTGGGCTTCACACGTCTCTCTGCAGACGAGAGAGCCCTTAGAAGGAGGGAGAGATTGTGCCTTTAATTAAAAAAATGTTTTTGAATTGCACCCCCCCGCTCCGCCATGCCTACTAGCATAGGGGGTTTGTATTTTCCCCATTATCTGTGCCCCTTTCTGATGATGTGCTGGTCGGAGCGGAGGGAATATTTCTTCAGTTTCAGGCACATGCCCATTCAGCTCCACTCGCATGTTCTTCTGCCTTGGCTCAAATCCTGGCCAGCCACCTGCCTATCTCCTTGCCTTCCCTGGCGGGGTGATCTTCCTCCGCTCCCCATCCAGTAGTAGCCGGGGCCCGAAGAGTAAGACTTGAGAGGCTGTGAGGTGGGCGGCAATGGGCAGAGAGTCGCTGATTGTTGCCATTACTATTAAAGAAAAAATATGTCCCCGGATTTCATTTTAAAAATCTGGTCACCTTATGCTAAATGGGACAAATAGAGAAGGTGAATTTCCCTAATTGGGCCGCAGACAGCAAAAAAGAAAAACAAATAGTTCTTGTCCCTTTCACCTTTGTCCAGTACTAGAAATAACGTTTTTTCCTTTTTGTTCTACTTTAATATTCTGGCCACAAAATTCAAAGGCAAGGCTCAGTGGAGATCACAAAGGGATAATGGGAGAGCAGATGCTTTTTCCAGACAACATGACCAAATCGTAGAGTATGAACCTGCAAGAGTTCAGAGAATCAATTGTTGAGGGGTTTGGTTTTCCAAAGTACAAAAGGTCACAAAGAATAGGATAGCACTGAATAATATTACTCTAACGATGTTACTGTGCCCTGGAATTTGACTATACACCTCAACACTTGGCCAAGCCCAAATCCAGAGGCTTCAGTTTGCTTGGGGGTGTTCTAACTCTGTACTAGCAAGATGGAACACTTGGCAGCTATTGGAGCATTCTTTCCAATAGCCTCCCTATAGTGATGTCACAAGGATGGAGCTGCTCGGAGCAGCTCCAGAGAGCACAGGTGTTATAAAATAATAATATCTCTTTCTTATGTGGAACAAGGATAATAGTTTTGACTGTGATGGAAAATAAATGTAGAGTTCATCCAGTTTCTTTATTCTTGGAGCCAGCAGACTGTTTTAACTTAAATTAAAGGCAGATGTTAAAGAACACCTAGGACTGCAGATACAGGATGGGGATTATTTACGAAAGGCAAATCCACTTTGCACTACAAGTGCAAACTACAAGTGCAAAGTGCACTTAAAATTGCACTGAAAGTGCACTTGGAAGTGCAGTCGCTGTAAATCTGAGGGGTAGATCTGAAATGAGGGGAAGCTCTGCTGATTTTATTATCCAATCATGTGCAAGCTAAAATGCTGTTTTTATTTTCCCGGAATGTCCTCCTCGGATCTACAGCGACTGCACTTCCAAGTGTGCTTTCAGTGCAATTTCAAGTGCACTTTGCACCTGTAGTTTGCACTTGTAGTGAAAATTGGATTTGCCTTTCGTAAATAACCGCCTATGTATCTATCAAAAATTATTTTTAATTGTGTCTTGTGAGGGGTTAGCTCGGTAGCGGGGTGTGTGACCCCTTGCTTGGGTTCACCACACACTGATTTTATACAGACTGGCAGTCGAAGACAGTTGAAAAATAAAGTTTTTGGTTTATTTTTCCATCTTGCTGGAAAATAATTGCAAGCATCCAAACAGCATAAACAAAATCAAATATAAAATAAATCCTGGCCACTCTGGGCGTCTACCTTCCACACAGGAACCTATCTAAGGAGTCTGGCTCAGCCTAGCGCTGGGCAGACAATGCTGGTCATACAGCACAAACAGTAGTCTTTTGACATTGATAACACAGGAAAAAGTCAATGGTCTCCTCACCTCATCAGGAGACTTTCTGGCACTGCTCTCCTACTCACACAGCCTTAGGAGTGATGCAGCAACCAAGTGGTAACCCTCTGGCTACTTATAAAGGCCTTGATTGCTTCATTCTGAACAGCTGAAGTTTTCTAACGGCCTCTAGCCTTCCTCTGGCTATGTTTGTAGCCGACGCCCGATAACAATCTGTGTATCGTCTAAACAAGGCAGAAATGTATGTTCCATCAGTGACAACACCCACAGATTTACCTGACTTCCTGTCACAGTCTATACAATATAAGTACCAACATTTGTCTTGATATCAGCTTCCTGTATTCCCCAAATCAGCTGCATTCAGATTGGGAGAGGGTGGCCGGCACTATCCAGCTCTGCAGAAGTTGACCTGTACCAGCCATTAATATCCTGACAGTAGAGGAAAATGGAGAGATGACCACATTAATGTGTTTCTGCTCCTTCGTGGAGTAATTTACAGGTTGGAAGGTGTTCTTGACTATTGCAACTGCATTGATGGTCAAGGATTCTTGCTGGGAACCTGAATCACAAACATTACTGAAAAGAAATACAAATACTTAGTCGGGTACATTCCTATTCATTTATCTTGACTGTGTATTTACTGCTTGTTTAGAATTCAGCTTTAATGTGTATGTAAAAGAAAAAAATAATATATTTCAGCATACCAGTTCTAGTGGCCAGTATCACACTTCTTGTCCTAGGGTGACCATGCTAACTCATGGTACTGTATTTGTGAGGGCTGATAACACTGCTTGGTATAACACTGTAGAGCAGGGGTGCCCAACCTTTTGAAGAGTGAGGGCCACTTAAGCGACTTGGTAACCGGTTGCGGGCCACAATGAGCACAGCGGGTGGATGGCAGCCCACTCTACTCTTCTTTTTTTTGAGGATCGGATTGGAGGTCCGTTTACATCTGCCTCTTCTTAGAGATGAATGGAGGGTCAGATTGGGTTGGACTGTGTGAAAGGGGCTGCTTTGACACCGATGTACTGTTGTTCAGCCGCACTGCAAGTGCAGCACTGTTCCCCTGTGGCTTTCCTGCAGGTTAGCTGCGCTTTGCCATAGACTTCTATTATATCCTGTAGGTGTGGTGCACTTTTAGAAAGCTCACCAAACTCGCAGGTAATAGAAGTCTATGGCTCAGTGCAGGTAACTCGCAGGTGCACTGCTCTGCATCTGCAGATCTGTTTAAAAGCAGCCCAGTAACCACTGCAGAACAGATATGCCCATATATACACTGTAATTGCAGTAATAAACGTACCTTTTAACAACAGTATTTTATTCTATCCCAGAGCAGGAGGTCGTGGGCCACATCAGAGGGCTCCGTGGGCCACATGTGGCCCCTGGGCCACTGATTGGGCACCCCTGCTGTAGAGTGTAAAGCCCCGAACACACAGGCAGAATGTCGGGAGACATTTGCCGGTACAAAAAATACCAGCCGACATTCTGCCTGTGTGTATATCGGTCTGTCCGGCTTCTGTCAGGCGTGCATGCTGGAAATATCTGCATTAGTTGTTTTTGACAGGCTATCCTAACTCCACAGATCCTCGGGAGATTGACAGTCTTTGTTGTGCTTGTTTCCCTATAAGCTTGAGTTTGTGTGTGTGACCTCCACTCAGGTTTCAGATTACACTCAGTTTCCTTCTCTGTGCTTTTGCAGTGTGTTATGTGAGATCCCGGTCCTGTGCCTTGTGGAGCTAAATAAAATAAAAAAATAGCCTCTGATCCATGTGTTTTAGAAGCCTGTAGAGGAGAGGGTGCTGCAGATAAACAGGTTTAACTTATGTAGAAGGATTTGTTTAATCTCTGTGCATCACCTGAGGCCAGTCACTTCAGTGGGTATGTGTAGGGGTTTATAACCACTTTAAGCACTGCCACTTGTAGTCCAGACATAATGTTTACAGGGCCCCTGGAATATGCCCTATATTTATTATATGCTTTTTATCTTATCACATGTACAAGGTATATTATGAATTCAGCAATAAACTTCAAACATTTCCCAGTGGCCAAAGCTAACATAGCCTATCTTATTTGGAAATGGATAAGAGAAACACATTACCCTTTGTGGAACAATTTCAGGCTATTGCAGTTTTATATGGCTATGGGGAAATGTAGTTAGACTGGTTCTGCTATGGATTTTTCCCAACTTGCATTAATTAAACTGGGAGGAAACATGTTTGCGGCAGACAGAGGGTGTTGTCAAATTGCTGAACACTTTACCTTATGTAACTGGAACATCAGTGAGTAATAAGTACTGTACCTCACCTGTCCTGAACTTGCAGGATACACAAGGAAATGTTTAGAAGAAGCCTAGAAGTGTCTAAATCAGTGGTCTCCAAACTGCGGCCATGGGGCCCTTTGCTTGCCTTTATCTGGCCCTAGAGGCATTTTTCCTGCCTCTGACACCAGCATTTGGGCACTCTTTCTTCCACTGACATCAACATTTGGGCACTCTTACTTCCAATGGATGTGGCATTATTTCTCCCACTGATACCAACAATGGGGCACTATTCCTTCCAATGACTCTAACAATGGGGCATAATTCCTACCTCTGACAACAAGAATGGGCCACTATGCCTCCCACTAACACCAACTATTTCTCCTGCTAATACCAAAGATCGGGCATTGTTTACTTTCACAGGGCACAGTCCGGCCCCCCCAAAGTCTGAAGGACAGTAAACTGGCCCCTTCTCTAGAAAGTTTGGAGACCCCTGGTCTAAATAATGAGCAGCTGTTTTTGTTACAAATTAGCCATGGGAGTCACCTATGCTCCAAACACAAGACAATCTTTGTTAGCTACTGGCTTTCAAAATAATTGCCATTCAAGCATTCCTCCCTCTACTGCTAGATGAGGAGAAGTGCGCATAACATCTTCTATGACCTTGTATTTGTCAAGGATTCCAGTGACAAGACCACTGCTCCTGAGTTCCCAGCTCCGCCCACTTCCTGTCCATCCCAAGGGAGACTAATATTCTCTGCTGGACTTTGTTATAAACTTCACAATATTTCGATTTCATCCTTACAAACTGACTATATACTGTCGCTTTTCTTATTCTCAGGTCACTGAATGCAGGCAAGTTTTATGGAAGAACCACCTTTACTTCTATGGGGTTTGGATCCTGTGTTCCTATCACATGCCAGGTTGTACATCAAGGATATTTTAGAATTAAAGGAGTCCAATCAAGTTTCAGGTAAATTATTCTGCAACTAGTCACTTGCTGAGAAATGTACCAGTGTACAATGTTGTATGGTTTATAGACTGAGACTAATGTGTCAGAGGTTGGATGCTCAAAACATTTATTTCCTTAAAGACACCAATTAGATTGAAGCTTGCCATGGAATGTGACAGAATCAGTCTAAAAAGGTTGAATTTGATTGGTAGCACTGGGGAACCAAGAAAAGTTCTAGGTACAAATGCCCACAGTATGTGTATGAGTCATAAGGTGTGCACAGCCTATGATATTAGGGCAGGGTTTGACAAATTTGCTTGGAATCTAGGAGCCAGATAAAAAGTTAGGAGCCAGAAAACGCACCCCGTCCCGACGAGCTTGCGCGCAGAAGCGAACACATACGTGAGCAGCACCTGCATATGTAAACGGTGTTCAAACCACACATGTGAGAGGTATCGCCGCGATTGGTAGAGTGAGAGCAATAATTCTAGTCCTCCTCTGTAACTCAAAACATGCAACCTGTAGATTTTTTTAAACGTCGCCTATGAAGATTTTAAAGGGTAAAAGTTTGTCGGCACTCCACGAGCGGACGCAATTTTGAAGCGTGACATGTTGGGTATGAATTTACTCGGCGTAACATTATCTTTCATAATATAAAAAAAAATGGGGATAACTTTACTGTTGTCTTATTTTTTAATTAAAAAAAGTGTAATTTTTCCCCAAAAAAGTGCGCTTGTAAGACCGCTGCGCAAATACGGCGTGACAGAAAGTATTGCAACGATCGCCATTTTATTCTCTAGGGTGTTAGGATAAAAAATATATATAATGTTTGGGGGTTCTAATTAGAGGGAAGGAGATGGCAGTGAAAAATAGTGAAAAATGACATTAGAATTGCTGTTTAACTTGTAATGCTTAACTTGTAATACCAACGGCCACCACGAGATGGCGTCAGCTTACACATCTGGTGGTAATAACTTGTAATACCAACGGCTAACCACAAGATGGCACCAGCTCACAAAAAAGCCAAGTCGCCAGAACACCATTTCTAGTCACCATGGCGACCTGGCGCCCGGGATTTGTCGAGCCCTGTATTAGGGCATGCCCCCCAAAACTCAAACACGTATGCAAGTATATATACAGTGTCAGTAGAGCAATGGACGCTGTCAGTAGGGCAGTGGATGGTATCAGTAGTTATTTTATTCTTATTTTTTACAAATTTAGGAGCCCCGGGGCTTTGGTGAAGAATCAGGGGTCTAAACAGGGGTAATCTTCTCCATACGGGGTGATTAGACACACCTGGCACACCCTGTGAGCACTCCCTTTGGCATGAGTATTAATCTCTTGAGTATATGCAAATATAATTGAACAAAATGTTATTTTTCTGTGTTACTGAAACATCTGTAATTTACTAAGGACTAAATCTTCTTACATGCGCTTTTTGCTGAACAGTGTTGCACAGAGATTATATTTCGTATTATTGTGTGTCACTGTCAATGCATCTCTTCCATTTAGCAAACCCTTTATCTGGCTAATTAATTTAAGTAAATACTACAATAATTGAGAATTTATTTTTCCCCTTAACATTTTACTGCATATAATGTCTGTTTAAAGTGAGCACAGATTAGACTAAATTAAACAAAATTATTATTATTTACTATTCTTTATTCTTCTTCTTATTAATATCCATTAGTATATTAAGCTGAAATGTATTCAAGTCTGCTACATTTATGTTGTCTCCTAGTACTAGAGCAAACCTTGTGAATATCTATTGATATGTAATCTACAGTATACAGTGGAACCTCGGTTTACGAGTAACTCGTACCGTATTTGGCCTGAGGTGAGGGGGGGGGGGGGTGCGCCGGAGCCGAGCGTCGCAGTTCGGAAATGCATAAAAAGGCCCGGCAAATCTCGGGAACAAAGTCTTTCCGAGGGTTGCCGAGGTCAGCCGAAGTGTCCTCGTGTCTTTTCGGCCATTTCCGATTTTCCCCGGCGCCCCGTGCCCCTGGCTGCATGCGGTATTGCATGCCTTTGAAGTCAATGCGGAACAAATTATTTTTGTTTCCATTGACTTCAACAGGGAAACTCGCTTTGATATGCGAATACTTTGTATTACGAGAATTCTCCTGGAGCGGATTATGCTCGTAATCCAAGGTTCCACTGTATATTATATTCTATCTAGCTATCTATCTATCTCTATCTCTCTCTCTCTCTCTCTCTCTCTCTCTCTCTCTATCTATCTATCTATCTATCTATCTTTCTTTCTGTGATGAACCGCCTGGTACTCCCACCAAGATACAGCTTCCTCCACTCTGGAACCAGTAACCAGGTATTATAGTTGACAATTTCACCCATCAGCTAGAGGACACTAGCTTAGGTGCAAACTGGATCTGACTTTATTGTAAATTCACACAGATTACACATACCAGCAGGAGACACCGGCCTCAAGTTGTTTGATGCTGATTATAACCTTCTTCTTCGAGCCCTTTCACACTGAAAACGCCTATAGCGTAAAACACCGCTATTTTAGCGCTTTTTTACAGCGTTTTCAATTAATTTCATTGGAGAGGGGCGTTTTTGAAGCGTTTTATGAGTGGCAAAATGCGGCAAAAACGCTGCAAAAACGCACCCGTGTGAAAGGGCTCTTAGAGTCTCTGAGTCTAAGAGGGGGATTGAAGCAATAAATACTTGTTTGGGTACAGAAGCCCCAAATCTGTATCCAGGTCCTAGGTTCCCAAAGTCTGTGGCCCAGATTCAAGAAGCACTTGCGCCCGCGCAACCATAGGTTACGCAGCGCAAGTGCTTACTTGCTCCGGTGTAACGAGTGCTCCTGATTCAGGAACCTCGTTACACCGACTGCAGGCTAAAATCTGCGCGGCATAAGGCTCTTATGCCTCGCAGATTTTAGGCTGCATTCTTGCGGGGGCCGATAGGGGGCGCTCCCATTGTGTATCAGCGTGTAGTATGCAAATTGCATACTACCACTGATTCACAAGCTTGCGCGGGCCCCGCGCAAGCCAGGTACGGAGTTTCCGTACGGCTACTTTTAGCGCAAGGCTGCCCCTTCTAATAGTAGGGGCAGCCAATGCTAAAGTATAGCCGGCCTTCCCGCGCCGTGAAATTTGAATTTCACGGTGTTTGCGTAAGTGAAACGTGAATGGCGCTGGACGCCATTCACGTTCACTTAGAAGCAAATGACGTCCTTGCGACGTCATTTGCCGCAATGCACGTCAGGAAAGTTTCCCGACGGAGCATGGACCCGAATCTGAAGCAAAAACACTACAAAGGTCCCCCAGGCACATAGAGCCCCCTCAAAAGCCAGGGCCCATAGTCAGTAGGCAAGAGGATACCTTGCAGTCCCCTCCAAAAGCCCCGTTCCTGGCTGTATCTATCACTCCTATCTATCTATCTGCTATGTGATTGTAACAGTCTTTGCTACCCAGGATTCCTGTTTGGGAATCATATTATCAAGCACTTGTCATTCTGTCACTAATTCTTTTTCTTACACAGGTATATTTTTTTACAAAGATCATCCAATCAAACAGGTTGACATCTTGGGAACCGTTGTGTGTGTAAGGGAAAAGGAAGCCTTCTACAGTTATGGAGGTATTATGGATCTTATGTGTCATTACTTTTTTTGTATAATCACTTTTTTGCTTTCTTTCAAAAAGTGCAGTTGTTTCTTTTTTCTTTAACGTATACCTAAAGGCAAAACTTTTTTCTTTGGTCTGCATTCACACCTGAGCATATCGTTTTCAGGCAGAAAGTCGCCGCAATTTTGCATAGGTCAAAAGGTCACCAATGTAAAAACCCCCAAAAAACGCCTGTATTCTGCCAAAAAAAGAAGCTCCTGTACTTTTTTGAGCAATGGGCGTTTTGCTTCAGGCGACAGAATGCTCAAAAGTGAACAGGGGTTATTGAAATGCAGAAAAATGCCCAAAAATGCCTAGGTGTGAACGGAGCCTTCGTTTTGGACAGAGTGGAGAGGGATTTGAACACTATAAATGTTGGGGAGATTCACTCTCTCTATTCCATTATTATTGAAAGTGAAAGGAAAAGAAAATCCCAAATTTTGGATTGTCCCCAAAAAAGTATTAGAGGGGAAATCTTCCAATGGGAGACTTTGCATGGGTTTCCTCTCACTTCCTCCTTGACTATAATACAGGAAGTGAAGGTAAATCTCTGCAATGGGAGACACAGATGGTGAAATAAAATCTGTCAGGGGTCATAACCCTCCCTTACTGTATCCAATATTAAAAAATAAGTTTTGCCTTTAGTACTACTTTACTGCTCTAATACATGGCCAACTGGGTTCAAGACCTCACCTGAACAAGTGAACAGGGATGCACCAGACCCCAGGCACAAAGCCTCGGCCACACATATGTGAACCCAGCCTAAAGTACCATACCATTTGTTAAGGACTCCTGCAGCCTTTCAGTGCCCCTATCAACAAAGCTGTACTTTATCACAGGACATTCTGATGCAGTCAAGAGGCTGTCCAATAATCTCTTACCACTTACGAGCTTTTTGAAGAGTCCTCTTACTGGGGGAAGTTTGTATGGCTGCTCATTGTTGTTTTTTTCTTGGTTGCTGAAGAAGCTTTTCAAAAGACAAATTGAGCAGTGCGATCCCAAATGGCCATATGTGAATGGGGACTTACTGTGCAGAGCCACTGGGGCAGATTCATATACAATGGTGCAGATTTGCACCGGCGTGGTGCATCATTTTTAGACTACACCGGTCCAGCGCGGAGCGGCAGTTAGGTGATTCAAGAAACTTTTTTTGTATACGATGCCCCAGCGGGGCGGATTTTAGACGGCGTAAGGCGGGGTAAAGCCAAATGGGAGTCACCATATGCTAATGAAGTGCCGACCGTGGCGCAGGGGTCATGCCGGGGCGCATTTTAGACCGCACATGCTCAGTGACATCCAGGGGTAAATGCCCCAATCTGCACATGCTCAGAACTGCACCCCGGCGTGAGCCCTGAGCTCCGCCGGCCCACTACCAACGCCCAGTCCATAAATCAGCCCAGACTTCCGCCCTACAGGTGCAAATGTACTCAAGCTTTTTTTTTGTAAGCTAGGTAGTTTGCAGTGTGTTGGTCAGTTATGGCTGATGATGAATCAGGTGGGCGAATGACCAACTTCAGCCCTGAGGAGAGGGCTGTGATTATTGAGGGCCTCTCCCAACATGGGGACCGCCTCTATGGGCCACAGAGTGCCTACACTGGCAAGGCTGATAAAGTGAGAATTTTTGCGGAGATCACAGCACAGGTGAATGCTTTGGGGGTGGCAGACAGGGAGCCCAGGCATATCCGTAAGAAAATTAATGACTTGCGTCGATTAGTGAAAGAGAAATTGATGTCAAAAAGAAAACATGCCAGTGGAACTGGAGGAGGACCAGCCAAAAAGATCATCCTGACAGCGGAGGACCTTGTTGTGGCCAGGTTCCTGGCTAGGGAGCTGGTGGAGGGCCTGGAGGGCTTTGATTCTGGGGATCAGCCCTTGAGGAGAGGTAAGTGTGTTTTATCTTCTTTCGGGTGTGTTGCATGTGTGTGTGTGTGGGGGGGGGGGGGACAAGTGTCAAGTGTGTGGGACCACCAACATCTGAATGTTTTGTGTCCTCCACAGATGTGCAGGATGGAGCTGGGCCATCATCAGCTGCAGACCGACCCACCACATCCAGGGTGGAGACTGCCCCTACATATGTGATGGAGGAAGTGGAGGAGGAGCAGGTCATGTTAGAGGAGGAGACTGTTTATTTATTGGTGGAGACCCCCATTGCTGGCCCCTCCCAAACCTCTCCCCTCATTAGACTTAGCCCCTCAGGGCTTGCTATCCCTATCAGGGATTCCCCCTCACGGGACCCCAGCCCCTCCAGGGCCAGCCCCTCACAGGACCCCAGCCCCTCCAGGGCCAGCCCCTCACAGGACCCCAGCCCCTCCAGGGCCAGCCCCTCACAGGACCCCAGCCCCTCCAGGGCCAGCCCCTCACAGGACCCCAGCCCCTCCAGGGCAAGCCCCTCACGGGACCCCAGCCCCTTCAGGGCCAGCCCTTCCACCCGGCCTCAATCCGCTCCTGCCCAGAGGAAGGCATTAAAAAAAACAAGGGGAGTCCCTGCAGAGCTGGAGTTAAGTCTTGCAAGGGACCAAAGCAGGCAGACCCGCCACATTGGGACTCTTGCGGGGGATCTGACCCGGGTCGCAGGTAGCCTGGCATCCTCTGCCGAGAGCCATGCTGCCTGCACTGTGGCATTGAAGGAGGCCGTTATGCAGCAGGCTGGGGACAGTCGGCTCCTAAACGAGAGCCTGCAGGATGTTGTGGGTAACGGAGCAGCCCTTTTGTCCTGTATGGGTGACCTGCAGGACACCACATCCGAGCTGGTTACTGAGGTCCGGAGCCTGGCAGGTGCTGTCAGAGAGGAGGGGAGGCTGACAAGGCGCCAGCAGCGCAGCAATATCACCCGCCGGCTGCGGATGCAGGCTGCCACGAATAGCTACCTCCACCGGCTAGCCGTGGCAATGGAGGGCAGGCAGGCAGCTATGGAGAGACTGGGGGAGGTTCCACCACCAGCCCCCCCAGCTCCACCAGCCCCCCCAGCCCCGGCTCGCACCAGGCAACAGCGGCCCAAAACCTTAGGGACAAGAAAGAGCCCACGCAAGGGACGTTGATTTTTTTGGTTTATTTTTTGTGCACTCAGGTTATGAGTCTTATTTATTTTTCTGATACTCAGGTTATGAGTCAATTTAATTTATTTCCCTGCACACGGGGAGTAGTGCAGCTTTCAGTGTGAATGGTGTGTGAATGTGGGGGGACGACAATCCTGGCTTTAAGGTTTGTCACCCTCAGTCGTTGGGGAGAAGTGATCCCCACGACCCGTGTGAAAGGTGTATGAATGGACAGCAACATAATTGGAGCCTTGACGTGGCGTTGCTGCTCCCTAGTACCATGGGGGGTACTTCGGTCTAATCCAATTCATTGTGGATGTGGGGTGTGTGTGCTAGGGACCACAGTGGTGTGCATGCGTGCATTCTCATAGTGCCATGATTAATGTGTGTGTTTAACGAGAAAAGAAGCGTTCCACGAAGCGTGTCCTGACGGCTCTTCCATCAGCAGACGGGATAGCCTCTGGCAGGGGGGGATTATGTGGTTGGGGGCTCAGGTCATCACGTATGTCAATCTCCAGGCCCCTTCTCACTGCGAGGTTGTGCAGCATGCAACATGCCCCGATGATCTGGCACACAAAGTCTGGGGAATACAACAGGGTACCCCCAGACTTATCCAGGCATCTGAAACGGGACTTCAGGAGGCCAAATGTGCCACTCCACGGGTGCGTGCGTGTGCCTCATTGTATCTTCTCTCTCCTGGTGTTTGGGGATTCCGGAATGGAGTCAGCATATGGGGACCCAGTGCATATGCCGCGTCACCTGGAAGGGAAAAGACAGGAGGATGTTAGTCATGCATGTGCCCCTCGTGATGTCTGCATCATGGGGGGGGACAGTCATACCTGACACCCATGTCACTCACCAACCAGCCAGCTGTTCCCGTACACATTCTGTTCAAATTCTGTAGGGATGGTGCTTTGCCGGTAGATGAAGCTGTCATGGCTGGATCCTGGGTGTTTGGCACGGACGTGCCATATGAGGCATTGGGCATCGGCAATCACCTGTACATTGATGGAATGCCAATGCTTGCGATTGCAGCATATGTGCTCCATGTCACGGGGGGGCTGTAGTGCCACATGGGTGCAATCAATGGCCCCCACAGTGCGTGGGAATCTGTCAATTTGGTAGAAATCTGTCATTGTCTTCAGCCGCTGGACCTCCTGGGTGGGTTTTATGATTTGGTTGGCCATGCGTCTCAGGATTGCAGGGATAACCTGGTGCACACATCTGCTCATGGTGGATTGTGACATCCCAGCCGACAATCCACTTGTTCTTTGAAAAGATCCAGTGGCCAGGAAATGCAGTGTTGCCAGGACCTTCACCAGTGGCTGTACTGCATGCAGGGCCGGATTAACAATGGGGCTGATGGAGCTGCAGCTCCAGGCCCCTTTCTCAAGATAGGCCCATTTGCCCAAAAAAAAAAAAAAAAAAAATTTTTTTTTTTTTTTTTTTAAGATTTTTTTTTCTAAGATCGAATTTGGGGGGTTGTAGCTCGATGACCAGAGGTCACAGAAACCCTACATTTGGGGGTAGGCATGGGAAGAGCTACCCCACAACTGGTGAAAATATGTGACGGCTATCATTTATGGTTCCGGAGATACGAGCCTGCTTGCACAGCCTGTCAGAAGCTACATTCAGAGCGGCCAATATAAATACAAGCTGACACACTGCAGCAGACTGATAGGATCACAGTGCTTATAATAATTATTTGTATATTACTCATGGTAATTAACCCCTTGCCACCCAGGCCAATTCTGACACTTCTCTACTACATGTAAAAATCATCATTTGTTTTTTGCTAGAAAATTACTCTATGGCGGTCTTTGCACTTTTTATGTTGCAGGGTACAGAGCTGCACGATTCTGGCTAAAATGAAAATTGCAATTTTTTTGCTTAGAAGATAGATCACGATTCTCCCACGATTGTTGCGGCGTAACATCATCTTTCACATTAAAAAAAAAAAAATGGGCTAACTTCACTGTTTTGTTTTTATGGTTTTTATTATTCATTGAAGTGGGAAAATGCAGTGTGACATAACATATTGCAGCAATAGCCATTGTATTCCCTAGAGTCTCTGCTAAAATATATATAATGTTTGGCAGTTCCAAGTAATTTTCTAGCAAATAATATTGCTTTCTAACTTAAGAAACAAGTGTTGGACTTTAAGTGGTTAAATTTAGTTACAATGTTAGTTAGTTACAATGTTTCATTTTGTTTACAAACTTCGCAGACTGCCCAGATTTGTTCTTTACACACAGACATGTATCCCTTTGATCTAAGAAGGAAGTGTCAGTTACAATGTTTCCTGTTAAAAACTTGGCAGACTGCCCGGATATTTTCTTTTGACAGCTGAAAGTCTCTCCACTTGTTACAGTGATGAAAATAAGTATTTGAACACCCTGCTATTTTGCAAGTTCTCCCACTTGGAAATCATGGAGGGGTCTGAAATTGTTATCGTAGGTGCATGTCCACTGTGAGAGACATAATCAAAAAAAAAAATCCAGAAATCACAATGTATGATTTTTTTTAACTATTTATTTGTATGATACAGCTGCAAATAAGTATTTGAACACCTGAGCAAATCAATGTTAATATTTGGTACAGTAGCCTTTGTTTGCAATTACAGAGGTCAAACGTTTCTTGTAGTTTTTCACCAGGTTTGCACACACTGGAGGAGGGATTTTGGCCTACTCCTCCACACAGATCTTCTCTAGATCAGTCAGGTTTCTGGGCTGTCGCTGAGAAACACGGAGTTTGAGCTCCCTCCAAAGATTCTCTATTGGGTTTAGGTCTGGAGACTGGCTAGGCCACACCAGAACCTTGATATGCTTCTTACAGAGCCACTCCTTGGTTATCCTGGCTGTGTGCTTCGGGTCATTGTCATGTTGGAAGACCCAGCCTCGACCCATCTTCAAAGCTCTAACTGAGGGAAGGAGGTTGTTGCCCAAAATCTCGCAATACATGGCCCCGGTCATCCTCTCCTTAATACAGTGCAGTCGCCCTGTCCCATGTGCAGAAAAACACCCCCAAAGCATGATGCTACCACCCCCATGCTTCACAGTAGGGATGGTGTTCTTGGGATGGTACTCATCATTCTTCTTCTTCCAAACACGGTTAGTGGAATTATGACCAAAAAGTTCTATTTTGGTCTCATCTGACCACATGACTTTCTCCCATGACTCCTCTGGATCATCCAAATGGTCATTGGCAAACTTAAGACGGGGCTTGACATGTGCTGGTTTAAGCAGGGGAACCTTCCGTGCCATGCATGATTTCAAACCATGACGTCTTAGTGTATTACCAACAGTAACCTTGGAAACGGTGGTCCCAGCTCTTTTCAGGTCATTGACCAGCTCCTCCCGTGTAGTCCTGGGCTGATTTCTCACCTTTCTTAGGATCATTGAGACCCCACGAGGTGAGATTTTGCATGGAGCCCCAGTCCGAGGGAGATTGACAGTCATGGTTCTTCCATTTTCTAATGATTGCTCCAACAGTGGACCTTTTTTCACCAAGATGCTTGGCAATTTCCCCATAGTCCTTTCCAGCCTTGTGGAGGTGTACAATTGTGTCTCTAGTGTCTTTGGACAGCTCTTTGGTCTTGGCCATGTTAGTAGTTGGATTCTTACTGATTGTATGGGGTGGACAGGTGTCTTTATGCAGCTAATGACCTCAAACAGGTGCATCTAATTTAGGATAATAAATGGAGTGGAGGTGGACATTTTAAAGGCAGACTAACAGGTCTTTGAGGGTCAGAATTCTAGCTGATAGACAGGTGTTCAACTACTTATTTGCAGCTGTATCATACAAATAAATAGTTAACAAATCATAAATTGTGATTTCTGGAATTTTTTTTTGATTATGTCTCTCACAGTGGACATGCACCTACGATGACAATTTCAGACCCCTCCATGATTTCCAAGTGGGAGAACTTGCAAAATAGCAGGGTGTTCAAATACTTATTTTCCTCACTGTATATGAAAGAATCAGCAAACTCTGCATTGAAGATCGTCAGGGGGGTTGAATCGAGATCACGATTTTTTTAACGATTAATTGTGCAGCTCTAGCACGGTATTTGCGCAGCAATTTTTCAAACATGTTTTTTTGGAAAAAAATGTTTCATTCATTAAAAAAACAGTTAGTTAGTTAAGTTAGCACATTTTTTTTTGGTATCCTAAGCGATGCTTTACATTTTTTTAGGTTACATGTTTAGAGTTACAGAGGAGGTCTAGTACTAGAATTATTGTTCTCGCTCTAACGATTGTGGCGTATGTAACCTGTGTGTATCTGGCTCTGATACTACCAGTGCCTACCCAGCCACTGACTAGTATCTCTCCCCAGCCTGTCCCCACACACCCTCTCACCTGCTGACCTGTGGATGGGGCAATCACTTCTGCAGTGTTATTGTGTTCTGCCAGTGCGTACAATGATTACTGTTGCTAACTTTAGCTGGCAGCACTGATTGTTTTAAGAAAAAAAACAGGCTGGTTGTACTCAAGTTGATTAATAGATTGACTTGTGTAAAACCAGCTAGCCCATACATAGATTGACTATGGCTGGTCTCTGCATAATTGGCGTAATTTCAATCCATGTATGACCCGCTTAACCACTACTCAGTCCCTAAATATCCTTCCACTCCTGTACATAGTGCTCACTGTCATACTCTCCACACTCCTCTCCTGTACATAGTGCCCGCTGTCATACTCTCCACACTTCTCTCCTATACATAGTACCCACTGTCATACCCTACACACTCCTCTCCTGTACATAGTGCCCACTGTCATACCCTCCACACTCCTCTCCTATACATAGCGCCCACTGTCATACCCTTCACACTCCTCTCCTGTACATAGTGGCTGCTGTCATACACTTCTCTCCTGTACTTAGTGCCCACTGTCGCACCCTCCACACTCCCCTCCTGTACATACTGCTCACTGTCATACCCTCCACACTCCTCTCCTATACATAGTAACCACTGTCATACCCTCCACACTCCTCTCCTATACATAGTGTTCACTGTCATACCCTCCACACTCCTCTCCTATACATAGAGCCCACTATCATACATCTACATTCCTCTCCTGTACATACTGCCCACTGTCATACCCTCCACACTCCTCTCCTGTACATACTGCCCCATCATACCCTCCACACTTCTCTCTGGTACGTACTACCCTCTGTCATACCCCCTCACTCTTCCTGTACATACTGCCCATTGTCATACCCTTCACACTCCTCTCCTGTACATAGTGCTTTTTTCCGTACCCTTTGTACTCCTCTCCTGTACATAGTGCCCACTGTTAGACCCTCCACATTCCTCTCCCTCACCTGCACATACTTCCCACTTATATACCGTCCATACTCCTCCCCTATGTCGCTTACCCACAAAAACAGTTCTTTAAAATTATACTGAATATCCTCAATGTTACCAGCTCTAGAATGGACACACTTTTGTTAGTTCAACTAAAGGAAATATCAGTTCTCATATTTGTTCTGCCCCATTATTAGTACTCATTTAATTTTGTGATTACTACTATGATGTATAGAGGAACATCGGGGATCTCAGCTACTCTAAATATAGCACTTATATAAAAAAGTGGCCCTGAAAATATTTTTAAAATGTTGGCAACTGTGCACTTAGGCACTGCCCAAGGGCCACCGTCCACCGGGTCAGTAGGGGGCCCCATGAGAGGCTCCTGGGATCCTGTGATAATAAAGCGGTAGTAAACTTTCCCGACATTACTACTTTTTAGAGGCCCTGGGGTAGGTTATGCCACAATGTACAAGTATGCACAGCATATTAGCACATTAGTGTACACTTACATTTTCAGACTGAGCCCTCCGGTGCTGCGATGAATCAGGCGGGGCCTGGACACTTCCATCTTCACCCGGTCTTCCTTCTGGGTTCTGTGCCTTTGGTCACTTGCCTTGGCTGGGCTGCGTTCATGTCATTCCCACGCATTTATTTATTATTTATTACACCCCATTCACACCTCCGCGACAAAACGCCCGACGCCGGCCGCTCGTGCCACTGGAGGGGAGAATTTCCATTGCTGTCTATGAGATGGTTCACATCTCATAGACGCCATACACCTGCGGCATGAAAAAAAGTCCCGGACCCTTTTTTTCAGGCGGCATTGGCGTTCGGCCATACAAAGCAATAGGAAGGATTTGTAAAAAAAAAATTACACTATTCGCGGCAAAATACGCCGCGTACGCGGCGTTACTTGTCGCGGAGGTGTGAATGCAGCCTAAAAGGCCCCACCAAAATCCTCAGCACCAGGCCCATGATGTTCTTAATCTGGCCCTGACTGCATGTACGCGGTGTGTCTTGCTGGTGATGTCATCCTGCAGGGTTCTGGTTATTTCCAGGATGACTTCACGGCTGAATCTGTAGATGCGAAACACCTCCAATTCCCCCATGTCAAAGACGTCAATGCGCGTGCGGAATACTCTCTCCCGTGCCCTCCTACGTGCCCGTCGACGCAATAGTGCAAGGACCACGGCTGCCCCTGGCATGTTGGCACACAGATGTGTTGTCCAGCAAGTGTTGTTGCTCAGGTCGTGTGTAACGCTGCTGCTTTAGCTGCTCTCCAGCTGACCTGTGCAAGTCTGGTGCAAAGCTACCCCTGCTTTTATGAGGGGTAAATTGACGCCGGAATTTTCTCTTCCGCTCACCGGGAGTAGCCTGCGCCGGACAAGCTTAAGTTGATGAATCGGCCCAAAAACCTAATTTGCATATTTAAAACAAAAAAACCATGGCCACGCCAGATCGGACCAGCGTAAATCTGCACCAACGCCGCGCCGGCGTGGAAAGGTTACACCGAGGCGATGAAGTCTATTTGGAGGCGTAATCTGGTTCTCTGGGTAAGGCGCAGCGATCCGCCGGCGCAAATCTGCACTTACACCGTGCATCTACCAAAAAAACGGTGTAAGTGCTTTATGAATCTGGCCCCTTGTTTGTTGAGACCACAAAGGAATGCAGCAGCAAGAAGCTTTTAGAAATATTTAGGATCATGACGGGGGCATAGATTTTCTATTGGACTGAGGTCTGGGCTTTGACTAGGCCATTCCAACACATTTACATGTTTCCCCTTAGACCACTCAAGTGTTGCTTTAGCAGTGTGTTTGGGGTCATTGTCCTGCTGGAAGGTGAACCTCCTTCCTAGCCTCAAATCACACACAGAGTGGTACAGGTTTTGCTCAAGAATATCCCTGTATTTAGCACCATCCATCTTTCCCTCAACTCTGACCAATTTCCCTGTCCCTACTGCTGAAAAACATCCCCACAGCATGATGCTGCCACCATGTATAACAGGGAAATGCCTTGTTTACATAGGCATCTCCCCATTCTGCTGCTCACTGACACAATTGCAGGACCAGTGGTTCGATGTCCACCAGTGTACCGCGATCGTGTCAAGGAGCTGCACGGTCACAAAGCTCGCGGCAGGCGTGCGCGCCCTCTAGGTGGCAGTTTCAATGCACCGTGCAGGTAGGTTGCTTTGCCTGCCTGTGCCATTCTGCTGACATAAATGTAGGTTAGGAAGTCAGCAAGTGGTTAATTTGCTATACCTCTAGTGCTCTAAGGCCTGGTTCACACCTATGCATTCTTTTGTGAGTTTTCAGTTTTGCAGAAACACACTACAGTCTATTTAACATGGTTTCCTATAGATGTAGTTCACTTCACTGTGCATTTTATGGAAAGGCCAGTGACTTTTTTCTGGTTTTTGGTTCCATAGTCTTCAATGGATCAAAAGCGTGTAATATGAAAACTGCAACCTGCATAGGTGTGAATCAGGCCTGAGATCAGACCTGAAAAACACAAGCTTTCCCTCCATCTCTATACCCCTCCCGTCCTATTGTCCAATCACAGAAGGTTTAATAAACAGAATACAATGCATTCTGCGAATGGACAGGGGAGACGAGGGGAAGGTGGGGTATAGCGTGAGTAGGAGAGCCACAACTCTTTTGTCGGAGCGCTGGAATTATAGTGAAAGCTATAAAAGGGTAAATATGAAAGAAAACACAGTGATCCAGGAGGTGTCATATACCTCATTACACTTCACTATTTGTAACCCAACACATTTTAAATAAAGACACTTTTTTTCCTAGTGTTGTATTTTAAAGGGCTATAACATGGGTAAATGTGCATGTATTCCAGAGATGTAGTTAAAAAGAACGCGGTGACGTACAACACTACAACGAGCAGAGAAGTTCAATGATTCTGAGCATGCGTCAAATTGATTCCGAGCATGCTTAGGATTTTTGTGCGTTGAATTGTGTACACACGGTCAGACTTTCCGACAAGAACTTTTGTTGTCGGAAAATTTAAGAACCAGCTCTCAAAAATTTTTTAGTTGGAAATTCCGACAGCAAATGTCCGATGGAGCATACACACGGTCGGATTTTCCGACAACAAGTTCACATCGAACATTTGTTGTCGGAATGTCCGATCGTGTGTACGCGGCATTAGGGTCCTTTCACACTATAGCGCAAAAAAACGCTATATGCAGTTTATAAAAACGCATAGCATGTTTCTATTTCAGAGCTGTACCTATAGAGCTTTCAATGTTTTTTGATGCGTTTTATGGATATATTACATTACTAACTCCCAGGATGCTATTGTGTATCCTGGACATGTGAGCAAAAAATGCAACACGGTAGGGCAGATCCACAAAGAAATGACGCCGGCGTATCTATTGATACGCCGGCGTAATTTCGAAATTCCCGCGTCGTATCTTTGTTTTGAATCCTCAAAACAAGATACGACGGCATCTCGGCTTGATCCGACAGGCGTACGTTTTCGTACGCCTTCGAATCTTAGATGCAATTTTTCGGCGGACGCTAGGTGGCGTTTCCGTCGTAATCCGCGTCGAGTATGCAAATTAGCTATTTACGGCGATCCACGAACGTACGTCGGCCCGGCGCATTTTTTTTCGTCGTTTGCGTTCGGCTTTTCCCGGCATATAGTTAAAGCTGCTATATGGTGGCGTACTCAATGTAAAGTATGGCCGTCCTTCCCGCGTCCATCTTGAATTTTTTGCGTCGTTTGCGTAAGTCGTTCGCGAATAGGGATTTGCTTAGAATGATGTCACCGTCGTAAGCATTGGCTGGTTCCGGTTTAATTTCGAGCATGCGCACTGGGATACCCCCAGGGACGGCGCATGTGCAGTTAAAAAAAACGTTGATTACGTCGGGTCACGATGTATTAACATAAAACACGCCCCCATCACAGCCATTTGAATTCCGTGCCCTTACGCCACAACAGATACGCTACACCGCCGTAACTTACGGCGCGGATTCGTTGTGGATTCAAACAAAACCAAAGTAAGTTACAGCGGCGTAGCGTATCTTAGATACGCGACGAGTGTAAAAGAAAAAAAAAGAGTTGCGGCGGGGAAAAAAAAAAAATTTCAAAAAATTTGACAGCGACGCGGGAAAGAAGGGTCTACTTTTACATGGTGTACTAAATTTACACTTTGTAAAAGCAGCCCTAATTTTGCGACGGCAAACTAACACTTACGGAAAAAAAACGAAGGGAAAAAGCTTTGTGGATCTCCGTAAGTGCTAATTTGCATACCCGACGCGGAATTTCGACGAGAAATGCCCCCAGCGGCGGCCGAGGTACTGCATCCTAAGAACCGACAGTGTAAAACTATTACACCTGCCGGATCTTAGGAATATCTATGCGTAACTGATTCTATGAATCAGCCGCATAGATAGAAACAGGGATACGACGGCGTATCAGTAGATACGCCTGCGTATCCCTTTTGTGGATCTGGCCCATAGGATTTCAGGGGAAAATACAGGTGATGTGCTTTTGTTACACTGGAAAGGTGCCTTCTAGTGTGGCAAAAGCGCACAGGTATGAAAGGGCTCTTATAAGTTGAGTTGGCATTCAACACTTGACCACTTAGCATTTTCTAACCTATACTGGGGAAAGACAACTAGATTCTAAATGGTTACAATTCATCTAAATTTATATTTAATTTTTTTGTGACTTTTTATAAATAATTTCTTTCAGCTTTGTATAGATTTAGTGAACTGGGAAGAAGGTGGCTGCTCATTAGCTTGTGACTTCCGTGTTTGTTTGATTAATAAACAATCCACCCTTTTTTGTTCACATGTCTTTCACTGTTCTCCTGTTTTTAGGCCACTTGCCAAGCTGCCCCACCCTTCCCTTTCCTCCTGAAATCTGGCCGACGCCAATTAATGGATTGGTTTCCTGCTGTAGCCCTCAGCTTAGTGTATAGCCTCAGCGGCATAGAATGTTGGTAAAGGCAACCTGACTCCGTTCAACTATTTTCCATATCTTTGTATGTAGCAGTAAACCTGTGATGACCACTGGGTCTTATGTACATGTCATGTGATTTAAATGTACTTTTATGTCTGTTTTCTCATTTAGTGGATGATAGCACTGGAGTTATCAACTGCACTTGCTGGAAATCCTCGGCAGCCAAAGACGGGCCTGCAGGTGAAAATATACATTTTATTTATAGCAACCCTATTAAAGAAGATCAAAGCTCCCTGCAATAAAAGAGCTTGTGTAAGACAAAATAAATTGTATGTAAATGAAAAAGCACAGAAATGTTTAGATTTAGGCCTCTTGCACACTACAGCCTGAAAAAGCTCAGGACAGCTTTTTTTTTTCTTTTCTTTTACTGAGCTAAGTACAACCCAATAATTGTAATGTGCCTATGCACACAGGCACATAAACAAGCGCCATACATTCTTCAGGCCAGGTTCACACCTATGCGAATTGAGTGCGGCTTAAACCGCATCTAATTCGCAGGACATTTCAAAATACATTGTTTTCAATGAGGCTGGTTCACATACGTGCGATGCATCCGCACTGCGCATTGCCTCCAAACCGTGTGCGTTTTTTATGTCTTGCGGTGCGGCTCAGGTGCGAATTCAGTCCCATTATCTTCTATGGGTACGCAGCTGAATTCGCAGATGTGTTCATTTCTCTTCAGTATTTGTCTCATTCAGTTCAATACACTTCCCCCCTCCCCCTCCCCTCTCCCAGGTCTCCAAATTCGCACCTGATCTGCAGCTAAAATGCAGTTGATCTGCAGAACACCTTATAGAGAAATTCGCAAAGACAACGGAGCTCCAAAACGCAACGCACTAGTGTGATTCAGGCCTTAGTAAAAAAAAAAAAAAATAGAAAAATCAGCTTTTTTGGTCACTAATTTACACCTCATGCTTGCAAAAGCTTGCAAAAATTACCATTTTCATTCTGTGCAGAAAGAGAACGCAAGAATAAGTTTGCGCGCAAACGCATATACACGAAAACACATTTAAATACACGCAAATACATACCAAAAAAAAATAAAAATCTGAAAAAATAGATGCTCAAACAGGAGTATCAAGAGACCATAGGCTGCATACTGTATATGCATACTGCTGGTGGGAAGAGGTTAAAGGTGAATGGGGGGCAGCCCAGCAATGTATACAGCTGTCCATTTACCAATATGGAACAGATTAACAGTAAAGCATGACAACTCTTCCAATACATGATATATCATTTTTATGGTATATTCTATGTGTAGTTTGCTTTGATTAAATTCCCAAATGAAAACACGTTTCCATGCTCATCCATTTAAGCAAATTAATTGGATATTTGTATGAACTTTACTGACTCATGCAAAACAAGCACACTTAACCCCGTACACACGATCGGAATTTCCGATGGAAAAAGTCAGAAGGACTTTTTTCCATTGGAAATTCTGACCGTGTGTATGCCCCATCGGACTTGTTTCCGGTGAATTCCGTCGAAGTTTAGATAGAAAACATGTTCACTTTTACTCCGACGGAATTCGGAGTAAAAGCTTGATCGTGTGTACGGGGCATAAAAGCGTTATTCTCTCAATCAACATCGGCTAGTTTTAACCTCTTGACCACTGGGCACTTAAACCCCCTTCCTAACCAGACCAATTTTCAGTTTTTGGTGCTCTCACAATTTGAATGACAAATTACTCAGTCATACAATACTGTACCCATATGACATTTTTGTCCCTTTTTCACACAAATTGAGCTTTCTTTTGGTGGTATTTAATCACTGTTGAGTTTTTTGAGTAATTTACTTCTCACATTTTTTCTATTGTGTATCACATGTCAATAGGAGTATTTCACATTTTTGTGGTTTGCAACACTCACCAATAATCACATTCACCACATTAGAGGCTCAGGAGGGACACCTAGTGGGCATTTTGGGCTAGATTCACACGCCCCCTGCCTATCACTGGTCACGCCTAGCATATTTATCAGCCCAGTGGAGGGCGCACATTAATCTTTATCATATATTATATATATTTATTATATATTATATATTGCTATCTGATCACCAACACTCAAAAAAAGGGTACCTAACCACCATTGGACAGTTACAACAAAAAGGAATTCTGCGCTCATAAAGGTTTACCACTCTAATTCCACATAATGTTTGTGAGGAATAACATTCAGTAGATCTCAGTTTGTTCGAAAGAACCAGTTCTTTATGTAGAAAAGATAAACAAATGTACACAGCACAACGCAAAAAAATGTTCCCAGTGCCTGCATGAAAACACACACAATCTTTCAGGGCTTCAAGGGTTAAAATTTTGCAATTTTGTTTCCAGCTGCATTCATAGAAAACAACCGTGCTGATTGTAATTGGAGTACATTACCCAGGACGTCACTGTGGCGTTTGATGTCACTTCCTAGTTAATATCTGGCATCTGGGCTCCTGGACACTCTCCTGTATGTGTCCAAACGTGCTCCAGCCTCAGTGTTTTGCAGCTGCTAGGAGCGCAGCACAGAGATGACAGCCATGGAGAGACGTTCTTCCTGTTGGAACGTGCTGACAAGCAGGCAGAGAAAAGTTCAGCCGAATGTTAGGCGCCCTCCAGTGGACAAAGTGCAAATTGCATTGAGGAAAAAAATTAAGTTGTAAATGGCGATTATAAATGAAAATCTTTTCTTGATATTACTGACTTAGGTCTTCCAAAATAAAAGAGGGGTTTTAAAACAGTCCCAGACTACGTGTTTCGCCCTATCCAGGGCTTTCCAGGGCTTTGTCACAGTCATCCTGTGACTGTGACAAAGCCCTGGATAGGGCGAAACGCGTAGTTTGCACTTTGTCCACTGGAGGGCGCCTAACATTCGGCTGAACTTTTCTCTGCCTGCTTGTCAGCACGTTCCAACAGGAAGAACGTCTCTCCATGGCTGTCATCTCTGTGCTGCGCTCCTAGCAGCTGCAAAACACTGAGGCTGGAGCACGTTTGGACACATACAGGAAAGTGTCCAGGAGCCCAGATGCCAGATATTAACTAGGAAGTGACATCAAACGCCATAGTGACGTCCTGGGTAATGTACTCCAATTACAATCAGCACGGTTGTTTTCTATGAATGCAGCTGGAAACAAAATTGCTAAATTTTAACCCTTGAAGCCCTGAAAGATTGTGTGTGTTTTCATGCAGGCACTGGGAACATTTTTTTGCGTTGTGCTGTGTACATTTGTTTATCTTTTCTACATAAAGAACTGGTTCTTTCGAACAAACTGAGATCTACTGAATGTTATTCCTCACAAACATTATGTGGAATTAGAGTGGTAAACCTTTATGAGCGCAGAATTCCTTTTTGTTGTAACTGTATGTTGGTGGTGCTTCTAGGTACCTGGATTTCTGAAGCACGGATCGTTTACAGCCCATACGAGGGTCTTAAATATTATATTGGACTATAGTGTTAACCCATAGAGCGCCAGTGAATCTTTTTTGTATCAATAACCACCATTGGAGGCTCTTCACATGAGCTCACCGCACTTAGGTGCCCAACATTGTAACATCTATTCACCAATATTTTGGCCTTACTGAAGACACATTAATATTATACCTAAGCAGCGCCAACACCCTGAACACAAATCCCATTCACTATACTTTGCCTCTCATTTGAGGGGCCATCCAGGGGGCAGCAGCTCGTCTACCCAGTCCTAGCGGAAGCTCAATAATCTTTTTAGTGAAGTGAAGCCGGAGCGCTTCACTTCATGGTTCCCTCAGCGAGGATGGCGGGGGGGCAGCAGAGTGACGAGCGATCGCTCGTCCTCTGCTGCGGACGGCGCTGGACTCCAGGATAGGTAAGTGTGTCGATATTAAAAGTCAACAGCTGCAGTGTCAGGCTGTGTGCTGGAGCTCCCTCCCCATCACCTTTTTTCTCTTGGTGTTAGGAAAACTTGTCAGAAGTGATTCATCCTAATAGCAGAGGACTGAAGCAGTAAATTACACCTGGACCCCTTTCACACTCGCAGTGCGGCCGCCCTAGTTTTAGCAGCACTTTACCGTTGTTTTAGCTGCGCTTTTTTCGGACGCTAGCGGGGCGCTTTTAACCCCTGCTAGCGGCCGAAGAAAGGGTTAATGTGCCAGAAAAATTCCGCTGCCGAAGCACTTTTCAGGTGCTTCAGCAGCGGTGCCCATTCATTTTAATGGGCAGGAGCGGTGGAGGAGCGGTGTATACACCACTCCTAAACCACTCGAAAGATGCTGCTTGCAGGACTTTTTCTAGTGAAAAGCACTCAGGCTTTCACACTGAGACTGCAGGGGAGGCATTTTTCAGGTGCTATTTTTAGCCCTTTAGCATCTGAAAAAGACCACCCGTGTGAAAGGGGTTTTAGTGCTCTAGATTGAGACATGTACACACTATAGAGGGATATCCTATGTTCATATTTCATGTCTGAGGTTTACAACCACTTTAAGCTGGCCATACAGGTGTAGAATTTTGTACAAAACGTTTAGTTGTCCTAACATTTGTCCAATTTTCTGATGGTTAATGGGGTCAAAAATACTTTTGTTTTCGACCTCAGTGAAAAGGAAATTGGAGGAAGCAAGATGGAAATTTTTTCTCAAACAAGCAAAATTCTAACTGTGAGGCCTCGTACACACGACAGAGATTCTCGGCAGAATTCGCCGAGAAACTCGGTCAAAACCCGGATTCTGCCGAGAATCTCTGTCGTCTGTACAGTTTTGGCTCGATGGAGCCGCCGAGGAGCTCGACGAGAAAATAGAGAACATGTTCTCTATTTTCTCGTTGGCCGCGTTGTTCTATAGGAGAAGGCGGCCCGCCGAGCTCTTCGGCGGCTTCATCCCAAAACGAGACGAGGAACTCGACGTGCCAAGCACGTCGAGTTTCTCTGTCGTGTGTACGAGGCCTGAGCCCAGGTTCACACTGAGCTGCGGGAGTGAAGCTGTGCGAGTTCAGCTGAGTTCCTCCTGATTTTGGCCGCGATTACAGAGACATCTGTGCAGTTTCTGTAAGTCGCAGGCTGAAATCGCAAAAAGTAGTACAGAAACAATTTTTAAAAAAATTGGTGCAGGGTTGCACCGATTAGAACAGCGCCATTGCTGGCAAATACCGCCCATTTAACATGTCAAATCGCATGTCAAATCTCACAAGTGTGAACCAGGGCTGAATGTGTTTTTTGTTTGGGAAAATAAATCATACAAATTTGCAATGAAATCTGTTTAATACCTCTGGGATTCCATCCAAATAGTAGGTCTACGTGAAATTTGAAATCCTTTGCAATGAAATAAGTTGACTCAGTGATGGCAAGAAAGAATATTCTGGTGAATTATTTGTCTGAATTTCCATGACTGCTCAAATGAAAATCTAATTGTGTATAGCCAGCTGGTTTACCAATCCAACTTCTCCCCAGCTAAGTTAGGCTTGCATACCAGCACCTGAAACAGCCATCCTTTAAATAGCTGACTTGATCTTCTTCGGGATCCTATAGGTGACCCATGCAGTAAATCCCATATGCTGTTGTGAATTTCCCACAGCAATATATATGGAGAATTTCCTTAATAGGTGACACTGAAAGCTCAGTTGAAAAAAACACTCTCAGCCTATAAAAGTGGCTCTAGTGATAGGTGTAAATCTTTTCACCAGGGCCCCAGACTACAGTAGTGAGTCCTCCAGGAGGCAAAAGCCTAAGGTATAAATACTTCTGAGTAATTCTTCATAAGCTAAATTCAACTAAAAGCAGTGTTGCCAACCTACCAGACTGAAATATACTGACAAACCACCCAAAATTTACTGGCACAGCCAAGTTTTTACTGACATTTCTAAAAGTAAAAAAAAAATACAGATTTAAGTGCAAATTTCAGTATTTAGGCTACAAAAAAGTACAATATGCAATTAGCAATATGATTTAAGATACTTAATAATGCAAAAAAACATATTTCCTATATTATTTTCGATAGTATGCAGCAGCACAGATCACCGACATGTACCCTCCGGAGTCACAGCGACAGTCACTCTCCATGCCAGGTGATCCTCCAGTCCACTCCAGTCTAAACAGCACTGACAGTCCCGCTCCTGGCCTGTCTTGCTCCCGACCCCACACACAAGGCTCTGGCTGCTCTGATTGGTTTCCTTGCACCATGACATCACAGGACATGCTCAGGCGCCGCCTCCACCAGAGCCGGCCAAACACACTGTAGCAGGCATTCGGATGGTCTCGGCCAGCTCTGGACCTAGCCAAGCGTCACTGGCAACCTTTTCTTTTTTACTGGCATTTAATGGCAGGAAAAAATTGCCTGTTTTTTTACTGACGGTTGGCAGCACTGACTAAAAGTGATATTTGAGTAATAGGTGCTCACCAGTTCCAATGTACTGTGCAGTAGGTCATATGCTTGTATGCCAGATATTTGTCAAAAAACGAAATAAGAAACGAATGACTGCAGCAGCATTTTGGCTAGAGTACCAGAGAGTTATAAGCTACAAGCCATGTGCTGTAATGTGCGGTCAGCCCCTCAATGAAATATCAATTTCCGAAGGCCTCGAGTTGCCCTATAATTAGCTGATGATCCTTTTGTCTGTTGTCATCAGACTCCACCAGATATGCTTAGGAAAATAGTTTTCAGCTAAGTTCAATTTTTTTTTTTCCTTAAAAAATAAATAAAAAATTCATTGCCACAAGTGCGTGGATTGATATACAGTATCCATGCACACATGTCAATCTGAGTATGCATATTATGCAATGTGAAGGTGCCTCAAACCGGAAGCTCAGTGTGTAATACCTATGAGAAGCGGCCTCAGCATTGGCTCCTCCTAAGACCATGTTCCGATGCGTTTCATATTTACCATGCCTTTTAGATGAGCATGTCAAACACCAGCACCCTTCCAAGTAGAGGATCACCAAGTGGAGATATCCAGCACTTAGAGCAGCACTTGACATTTCAACTGGCCGCAGTGAATCTGAGCTTGCATGTTTACAGACAAATCTATCAAAAGAGGTAAAATCATGCCCACTTTCCAACTGCAGTTACATTTTAGAATGGAAACTGAGAACAAATGTGAAGCCATTGGTGACCAATTAGAATTCCTATTTAAAGCCGAACCCCCAGACAGATATAAAAGAAACAAATAAATGCAGCTCTGTATTCATTAATACATCATTGAATGTATTTTGTAAAAACAAATTATGTAAGTGCCAGAATTTGACTTGGTATCAGCCTCTTGTGTATCTGTAACGAGTAAGTTGTGCTACAGTGCTTGTGTGCTAACAAAGGATGTGCTGGAGAGAACATAGTGAGAGGTGAGCTCGTCGGTCTGCTCCTTTTCTTTTGCCAGTCCAGTCGCAGGGTGGTGGTGGAGGGGTGACCTGTAAGTGTTACTAAATTGCAGTAGAGAAAATCTGCTTTCCTGCCCTGCCTGACAGGGCAGTGCCATATGGCAGAGATGTGTAACTCTCAGGGCTGGAAGGACAAATACAAATCTTTTAGCAGGTACAATTGTTCCCTTAGAGCTTAGACCCCTTTCACACTGAGGGCGTATTGCAGGCACTATAGCGTTAAAAATAGCGCCTGCAATCCGCCCTCAAACAGCTGCTCCAGTGTAAAAGCCAGAGGGCTTTCACACTGGAGCGTTGCGCTAGCAGGACAGTAAAAAAACTACTGCTAGCCCCATCTTTGGAGCGGTGTGTTTACCGCTCCTGCCCATTGAAATCAATAGTCCAGCGCGGCTATACCGCCCGCAATGCGGTGCTTCAGCAGCACATTGCTGGCGGTTTTAACCCTTTTTTCGGCCACTAGTGGGGGTTAAAAGTGCCCCACTAGCGGCCAAAATGCGCACAAATCCACCCATAGCGTCGGCGGAAAAAATAGCGGAGTTTTACCGCCAACGCTATGGGCGGCTCAGTGTGAAAGGGGTCTTAAAGTGTAAAAAAACAACAAACTCTAAACCATCTCTCTGCCACATTCTAAACCTAATCTATCTAACCCAGTAAAGCAAAAATCGCTGTACTTACCTCTTCCGCAGCCTATCTGGTTTCCAGAGGCAGAAGCTGTGTGCAGGAGAGGACTGACAACGGCTGTAAAAAAGGCTGGCAAGGGACGTCACCCATAGACTTACTATGAGTCTTCCGTTGTCGGCTGCCTCTCCTGCACACACCTACACACTGAAGCCACCGCTGACAGCTGATGCTGGGAACGGACTGGATTGGCTGCAGAATAGGTAATTATTGCGATTTATGCTTTACAGGGTTGAGTGAGTGAGAAACTTATATAGTGCAACACATGCAAACTGAATCGCCTGTGGGCGCTTAGTATCCGTTCCCTACTGTCCTTTTGCCTTCAGAAAAGATGGGTTTTGAGTTTTTTTCTGAAGGCCAGGTGATTCTCCTTCATTCGGATGATGGTTGGTAGAGCGTTCCATAGTCTAGGTCCTTGGACTGCAAATCTTCATTCTCCTTTGGACTTGTATCTGGCTTTGGGTATCTGGAGTAGATTTTGGTCGGTGGATCGGAGCATGCGATTGGGGTTGTGACTTTTTAATTTTTCGCATAGATATTGGGGGGCATTTCCTTGAACACACTTATGCGTCAGACAGAGTGCCTTAAAAGTAATTCTGTCTTTTACTGGCAACCAATGAAGGGATCTCAGTGAAGGCGAGATTGATTCCCATGTTTTTTTCCAGTCACGAGTTGAGCGGCTGTATTTTGAACGACTTGCAGACGAGTGATTTGGTATTTTGGGAGTCCGAGGTAAAGGGCGTTTGCATAGTCGAGTCTGGAGTTGATAATTGTTCCCACCACGACTGCTATATCTTCTTTCGGGATAAAGGGGACGAGTCTACGTAGTAGGCGCAGCAGATGGTGGGATCCACTGACTACTGACCCTATTTGTGCTTCCATTGTCATGTGGGTGTCAAAAGTGACTCCGAGACTTTTGACTTTGGTGCTAGGGGTGATGATTTGTCCCAGAATGGGCGGCGGTGTTCATGTCGGTGCAGGAAATCTCTTTCGGTTGGCGTGAAACAGGCGAAATTCTGTTTTTGAGCCGTTGAGTTTAAGGTAACTCTTTGTCATCCAATTTTCCATCAAAGTAAGGTTAGATAGATTCGGTTTAGAATGTGTCAGAGAGCAGGTCTGGCGTTCGTTTTGCCTAAACTTCCACTTTAAATGTGTTTTATCCTTTTATTTTAGATGTTAGCCTGCAGTTGAGATTTAATTTTCCCATAGCACATAATTGGCTGCTGCCTTTCATGTTCATTTTCTTTTCCCCATTATTAGAGAAGCGGGCCCTCGTGTTAATGTGTCATTTTAATTCCAGGGTGAAATCAGGTCACATATCTGTTTTATATCATTAAAGTAAAGTCTTCCAGCACATTCTTTAATCTTTGATCTTGTGTGTTTGCAGACGTTCACAGAAGTACACCGGGAGCTAATGACCTAGATGGACTAGTGCAAGAACTGCGCAGACAGGAAAGCAGTAAGGCCAAGATGGAAATTGGCGATGTTATCAGAGTCCGAGGATACATCAAAGTTTTCAGAATGCAGAGAGAGGTGGTGGCTTCTATTTTCTGTAAGGAGAACTTCATTATACAAATGAGCTGTTTGTTTATGCTTGTATGGGTTGTGTTGGGTATCAGCTGGCATTTCTGGCACAAGTTTGGCATTTGTCTGCCCACACACGTGCATTTCATTGCCTTAGTTGGCTTTTGCTATACATCTGTCTTGTGAGTTTAAGAGGAAGCTTCAGGCAAACGGCTGAATACACAGTTACATCACATATATGTGGACTTTATTATCTGCAAAGGATTTTCAATTATGTGCAGCCAATTTTGTGATTTACGCACTTTCCACACTCCAATACCAGATGGCTGACACATAATTCCTGATTGAGCAATCCATTTTCCTGGTTCAGCAGTTCAGTGTCATATGTAACCTGCCTCCCTATTGAACAGTGAAACAATATTGCCTATCCAATAGCAGGGAGCTGTAAAGGTGACTCAGCTAGCAGTAATAGTTAACAAGGAACTGATAGAGTTCCACTTTAAAGTGGTTGTAAACCCTTACATATACTCAGTGAAGTGCCTGGCCTCAGATGATACACAGAGATTAAACAAATCATCCTCCATAAGTTGTACCTGTTTATTTGCAGTCTTCTCTTCTCTACAGCCATTTATATTCTACAATTTTTGCGGCTTATCTAAGCTTTCAGAAAGCATGGGGTGGGGAGCTGAAGTTACACTCTGCAAGGCGTAGTGAGAGCTGATTGGAAGAATGGGACACACACCCGTTCACACAGCACACAGTAACCAAGCTAAAGCTGTCAATCACAGGCTGTGTGCCGAAGATACCTCCCCTGTCGCTTTTTCTCTTGATGTCATGAAAACAGTGAAGAAGTGACTCATGCAGATAGTAGAGGAACGAGGCTGCAGGAAGAAATTACATTTTGTGCTCTGAATTGAGACAAGTACACACTATATAGAGAGATATGCTTTGTTCATATTTCATGTCAGAGGTTTACAACCACTTTAGGGAGACTAACATCCATTAGAAATAGCAGGAAAGCTTTTCATATGTTTGCATGATGATTATCAAAGTTAGCACACACTGATGCTGCGTACACACGATCGGAATTTCCAACAAGTAAAGTTCGATGTGAGCTTTTGGTCGGAAAATCCGACTTGTGTAGGCCCCATCGGACATTTTCTGGAAGCTGGTTTTCAAATTTTCCGACGGCAAAAGTTCTTGTCGGAAATTCCGACGTGCAAAAATCCTACGCATACTCGGAATCAATCCTACGCATGCTCGGAATCACTGAACCTCATTTTTCTTGGCTCATCGTAGTGTTGTGTGTCACTGCGTTCTTGACGGTCAGAATTTCCGACAACATTTGTGTGACTGTGTGTATGTAACACAAGTTTGAGCCAACATTCTGTCGGAAAAAAAAACACGGTTTTCTTGTCGGAAATTCCGATCGTGTGTACGCGGCATCAGAATGATTACCCGAAGGCACCAGATTCAGTCAATAAGCACACTGACAGTTTTCTTTTCAGGAGATTCCCACTGAGATCATCACAGTACTGTCATTTACAGCCTGAGGGTACCCATTTCATTAGATCCTTTCAGCTACAGTAGCGTCAGGTGAAGATAAAAAAAACATCACTAACAAGATCGCAGACCCTACAACCTCACCTTGTATGACCACTCAGAAATCATAGGGCCGGATTCACGTACAGCCGCGTAAAATTGTGCGTAATGTATCTGATTTACGTTACGCCTCCGCAACTTACACGGGCAAGTGCTGTATTCTCAAAGCACTTGCTCCGTAAGTTGCGGCGGCGTAGCGTAAATCGGCCGGCGTAAGCCCGCCAAATTCAAATTTGGATCAGGGGGGCGTGTTTTATGTAAAACTACTGTGACCCGATGTGATTGACGTTTTTGCGGAAGGGCGCATGCGCCGTCCGTGGAATTTTCCAGTGTGCATTGCTCCAAAATACGCCGCAAGGACGTCATTGGTTTTGACGTAAACGTAAATGACGTCCAGCCCCATTCACGGACGACTTACGCAAACGACGTAACTTTTTCAAATTTCGACGCGGGAACGACGGCCATACTTAACATTGGTACGCCGCACTTATGCCTCATATAGCAGGGGCAACTATACGCCGGGAAAAGCCTAACGTAAACGTCATAACTTTACTGCGTCGGCCACGCGTACGTTCGGGAATTCGCGTATCTAGCTAATTTGCATACTCGACGCGGAATTCGACGGAAGCGCCACCTAGCGTTAAAAAAAAAAATGCAGTTAAGATCCGATGGCGTAAGAGACTTACACCTGTCGGATCTAATGGATATCTATGCGTAACTGATTCTAAGAATCAGGCCCATAGATACGACGGGTCGGATTAGGACTTACGACGGCATACATGGCGCTGCGCCGTCGTAAGTCCTTTCAGAATCTGGCCCATAGTCTCTACCTTCCCCATTTGCTAAAGAATTGACAGCGTGAATATTGGTAGAATCTCCACTGAACGCTGGTCTTAAAATTATAAATGAGCCACAATATTATTTAGTTTGGGCTTAAAGTATAACTAAAGGCAACACATTTTTCATTTTGGATAGAGTAAGGGAGGATTATATCCCCTGTCAGAATCTTTTTTACCATCTGTGTCCCATTGGGGAGATTTACCTTCACTTCCTGTCCCATAGAAAAAGCAGGTAGTAAGAGAAAATCCTCCAAAGTGAGGGAATCCTTGGTTGTCACCAGAACTGGTGTCACCATTGGAAGATTTACCCCCTAGTCCTGTTCTGGTGACAACCCAGAAATTTGGATTTTCTTTCACTCTCAGTTCTCACTCCCTGTTAGGAAGATCCACCCTCTCTATTTATCTACTTTATAAATAGAGAGGGTGGATCTTCATAACAAGGGCACATACAGCAATAAAAACCTGACACGTGTTCTAATCCCTCTCCACTCTACCTAGTTATACTTTAATTTCCAGGACCAAAAGGCTGCCATACACAGCTCAGGTTTTGGCCGATTCATGCTGAACCGTGGATGCCCCTGTCGGCACTATCCAGCTTTACAAAAGTCAATTGTTAAAGGACCTGGGTGAAAAATTATCAGCTGAAAATACGTAAATTTAATCAGATGCAGGCATCGTTTGGGTATTCTGATAACCACTGGAACGAGCTGTCAGAATACAATATCCGGCAGGGGAGATTTGTCTATCTACACTGGTAAACCACTTCAGCCCCAGAAGATTTTACCCACTTCCTGACCAGAGCACTTTTTACAATTTGGCACTGTGTCGCTTTAACTGACAATTTTGCGGTCATGCGATGTTGTACCCAAACAAAATTTGCATCCTTTTTTTCCCACAAATAGAGCTTTCTTTTATTGGTATTTGATCGCATCTGCGGTTTTATTTCTTTGCACTATAAACAAAAAATAGCAATATTTTTTTACTTTTTGGTATAATAAGAATCCCCAATTTTTTAAAAACAAAAACGCATTTCTTCATCTGTTTAGGCCAATATGTATTCTTCTAAAATATTTTTGGTAAAAATAATCACAATAGGTGTATATTGATTGGTTTGCCCAAAATGTATAGCGTCTACAAACTATGGGAAAGATTTATGGCATTTTTATTATTATTTTTGTAACTAGTAATGGTGGTGATCTGTGATTTTTAGCGGTATTGCAACCAGGGCCGGCCTTAGGTGTTCAGGCGCCCTGTGCAAGCTATACTTGTGGCGCCCCCCCCATCTTCACCCCCTCGCCCCCTGGTCACCTAAACATACACAAAGAGAAAAAAAAAATTGTAACAAATAATTTGTTTTAACCACTTACGGACCCCCCACTGTATATGTACGTCCTCTTTTTAAACATGGATATCTCAGTAACGGCAGCAGCTGCTGCCACAACTGAGATATCCATGTTTTCAGCTGGCGGCCGTGTAAACGATAACGGCGGTCTCCGCGGCGGATTCGCCGCGAGATCGCCGTTATCGGTGGCGGGAGAGGGGCCCCCCTTCTCCCGCCGCTTTTCCGCGCCCTCCGCCGCTTACCGGAGCCGTCGGTAGCGGCGGAGGAGATCCGATGCTGCCGCCTGGAGAGTGAGGACTTGAGTGAGGGCAAGATGGCCCCCACCCGTCCTCATAGCTCTGCTGGGCGGAAGTGACGTCAAAACGTCAGTCCCGCCCAGCCTCTTAAAGAGACAATTTTTTTTCTGTCATTTTTTTAAATGACAAATTTTCCTTTTTTTTTTTTTTTTTTGCATTTAAGCCTAAATATGAGATCTGAGGTCTTTTTGACCCCAGATCTCATATTTAAGAGGACCTGTCATGCTTTTTTCTATTACAAGGGATGTTTACATTCCTTGTAATAGGAATAAAAGTGATAATTTTTTTTTTTTATTATATTTTAGTGTAAAAAATAATAAAATCAATAAAATTAAATAAGAAAACAAAAAAAAATTTTTTTTAAAGCGCCCCGTCCTGACGAGCTCGCGCGCAGAAGCGAACGCATACGCAAGTAGCGCCCGCATATGAAAACGGTGTTCAAATCACACAAGTGAGGTATCGCCGCGATCGTTAGAGCGAGAGCAATAATTATAGCCCTAGAGCTACTCTGTAGCTCAAAAAATGCAACTTATAGAATTTTTTAAACGTCGCCTATCTAGATTTTTAAGGGTAAAAGTTTGACGCCATGCCACGAGCGGGCGCAATTTTAAAGCGTGACATGTTGGGTATCATTTTACTCGGCGTAACATTATCTTTCACAATATATAAAAAAATTGGGCCAAATTTATTGTTGTCTTATTTTTTAATTCAAAAAAGTGAATTTTTTCCAAAAAAAGTGCGCTTGTAAGACTGCTGCGCAAATACGGTGTGACAAAAAGTATTGCAATGACCGCCATTTTATTCTCTAGGGTGTTAGAAAAAAATATATATAATGTTTGGGGGTTCTAAGTAATTTTCTAGCAGAAAAAAATGTTTTAGTCTTGCAAACACCAAATCTGAAAAACACCTGAGGTCTTTAAGTGGTTAATAAACAATCAGACAATTTAAGTGCGTCTCAATGGACCTTTCACACTGAGTCCTGCAAGCAGCATCTTTGGAGCAGCTTTTGGGCACTGAAAAAAAGACGCTCCAAAAAACGCCGCCCTCCATTGAAATGAATTGAAAGCGCTATAAAAACGCCTTCCCCTTTCACACTGAGGCACTGCAAAAACATCCTAAAACATTAGGGTCTTAGCGGTGCTTTACCAGCACATTGGGATTGCAGATGAGGCTTTGCTTGAATAACGCCTCAATAACGCTCGAATAACAGTTAAGCCTTTAATTGCCCTAGATCAGGGGGTCTCCAAACTGCGGCCCAGGGGCCAGATGTGGCCCTTTTCTTGCTTTTATCTGGCCCTTGGGGCAATATTTCATCTTCTGACATAAAAAATGGGGCACAATTGCTCCTAATGACACCAACATGGGGCACAATTCCTCCTAATGACACCAACAATGGGGCACAATTCCTCCTAATGAAGCCAACAATGGGGCACAATTTCCTTCTAATAACACCAACAAAGGGGCACAATTCCTCCTCTTACTGACACCAAAAAACGTGGCATTGTTTACTCCTTATACCGGAACATTTTTGCTATTTCCAGTGGCCACAGTCCGGCCCCCTAAAGTCTGAAGGACAGTAAACTGGCCCTTTGTTTAATAAGTTTGGAGACCCCTGCTCTAGATGATTAACCCCTTGCCAGCCAGTGTCATTAGTACAGTGATCACTGTATTAGTGTCACTGGTTCCCACAAAGTATCAGATTGTCAGTCACAATATCGCAGCCCCGCTATAAGTCGCTGATCTCCGCCATTACCAGAAAAAAAAATTCCATAAATATATTCCATAGTTTGTAGACACTTATTAGGATATTTTGTACCAACAACATTGACCTAAATCAGAGGTCTCCAAACTGCGGCCAGGGGGCCAGATGTGGCCCTTTGCTTGCTTTTATTCCGGCCCTTGGGTACAATTCCTCCTACTGCCACCAATGATGGGGCACAATTCATCCAATGACACCGATAATGGGGCACAATTTCTCCCAATGACTCCAATGATGTGACACAATTTCTCTCAATGACACCAATGATGGGACACAATTTCTCCTGACAACACCGATTATGGGGCAACCATTACTCCCATTGACACCAATTATGGGGCACAATTTCTCCCATTGACACAAAAGATGGAGCATGGTTTTTTCCCCACTGACATCAGGACATTTTGTACTCCAAATGGCCACAGTCTGGCCCTCCTGAAGCACAGTAAACCAGCCCTTTGTTTAGAAAGCTTGGAGACCCCTGGCCTAAATTTATGAAAAAACGTTAAAAAAATTGGATATGTTATATAGCAGAAAGTAAAACTTTTTTTTTTTTTTCAAATTTGGTCTTTTGTTAAAACAAAAAAAAAAAAACACAGAAAAAATTAAATAACACAGAGGTGATCAAATACCACAGAGAAAAAAAAAATACAAATTTTATTTGTGTACAGCGTCGCATGACCGCGCAGTTGTCAGCTTAAGTTATGCAGTGCACATCGCAAAAAATGGCCTGTCATGGGGGGGGGGGGTAAATCTTCCAGAGGTCACGTGGTTAAACCGTGAATATTTTTTTGCCCAGAGTTTATTTATACTTCAGGCAATAAACCTGGGGTGTCACAAACATGAAGTGATCCTCTGTAGGAGTTTTCCATATGACAGAAATATAGAAAATTGTGCAAACAAAGCAAGATAATTCCACATGCAGATAAAGTTCATGTAGTAGCAATATCCAAATAAGATGCCCCTGCTGGGTACTGCAACCAAATGCACCAGTGCTGTAAAACATCTAAATATGCGCAAATATGGTGAATAAATAGATAAACCAAATATATTTCATAGGATAATAAAGTTCCTCAATAAAGTGTCCTTTTTTGTGTTTCACATCCCACATCAATGTGTCCAAGCAAATAAATACATCAAACAGATCCCAGCGATGATAGAAATGCATATATGATGGTGTGATCACTCCATATGTACTAACAGCTCACCTCAGACCTCACACCAAGACCGTTGATTTTTTACAGCACTGGTGCTTTTGGTTGCAATATCCAGGAGGTTAAGGTTGTCGTATTGTATTTATTTGTTATGTGCACATTCACTTGAACTTTATTGATGAATTTGATCTGTATATAAGGAATTTTTTCTTTTTATCAGTTTATTCTGCTTTGTTTGCACATTTTTAATTATGTGCAGCACTGGTGTTCTTAGTTGTAATATAACCCAGTAGTGTGCTAATGATCTCTGTTATGGGTGTTCCTTATGTTATTTCTACATTCATCTGAACCTCTTTTGGCACTGAATTAGGGATTGCCACACAGTCACTACAAGTCCCAGCATGTCCAGGACTCCCCCTTTCCCATGCTGGGTTCCTGTCACTTCCTCACATATGGGATGTTCCCAGTACAGGGGGGAGTCCAGGGAAATCTCAGCTCCCTTAATGTATAGAAGCCCCCCCAGCCATGTCAGTGTCCAGGCTGGACTTTAGAATGCTCCAACTCCCTCCACAGTCCACATACACCCCCCCCCCCTCGCATCTGACCTCTTGGTGAACTTGCTTGCAGTAACTTCTCTGGCTCCAGCTTAAAAGCATGCATCTCCAGCCGGACCCCGCCATGACTGAGGACAGGTGAGGGGGGGGGGGCGGGGGTGGCAACGAGAGACGCGGGATGTGAGGAGAGATAAGATCGCACTGACTTGCAGTGAGAGATGTAAGAGGTGGAGGGGGCGGAACCAGCTCACAGAGCAGCAGGGACAGGGAGAAGACTCACGCTGCTGCTTGGAGGCAGTCACTCTGGATGCGATGTTCTATGGAGAGCTGATGGCCCGCCCATTCAACTCAGCGGTCCCGTGCGATGGGAGTGGTCTGTCACATTTTTTTTCACAGTCCCTTCCCTCAAGTGCCCTGGCGAGATGTGACAGTCGCACGGCGCCCGTATTGTCCAAGGCGCCTTGTGCGATCGCACAACCCGCACAACGCAAAGGCCGGCCCTGATTGCAACGGACAGATCAAACACTTTTGACACATTTTTGGGACCATCGGTGCTATAAATATGCCCTGATTACTGTAGAAATGTCACTGGCAGGGAAAGGATTAACACTATGGGGCGATCAAGGGGTTAAATGTGTGTTCCCTCCGTGTGTTCTAACTGTATGGGGATAGGACTGACTTGGTAGGAATAAACTACATGTCTCCTGTCCCCTGACAGAACTGGGATTTGTGTGTTTACACACACAAGTCCCCATGCTGGCTCACATGCATGTGATCGTGCATGGGCGCAGGGGTGTCATTTTGCCCCCGTAAAAAGACGTGGCGGTCGGGAACCGGTTGAGAAAAAAAAAGGAAAACGTTTCTTGCTAGCTTAAAGGCATTGCTCACCTTTTCCAAAAAACTGCCTATGCAGATAAGGTGTGTCTGTAGATAAAAAATAATTGTGCAGCTTTGACCAAAATTCAATAATGCCCTTGCTATAGGTGTAGGTCTTTGATATATCTCCCGAAGTCTGACAGAAAAACTCCCAGAGAAATCGCATCATCCTGTCCTGCCTTGTCGCTAGGATGTTGCTAAGAGACTCCTAGCTCCTACTTCACTTCCACCATCACAGATGTGAGCTCCTTCTCCGATTCAAACTCCCTCACATATTCTGTCTCTCCTAGGAGCTCTGAGCTCAGCTTTTGTGAGCTTGTTTTCTGAGGGAGGTCCTTTTTTTGCCTTTAATCACTTGAGGACCGCCTAACGCCGATATACGTCGGCAGAATGGCACAGCTGGGCAAGGGAAGGCACTGGTACGTTGCCCTTTAAGTACTCAGCCGTGGGTCGCGTGCTCCGAAGCTCCGTGACCGCGCCCGTGGGACCCGCGGACCCGATCGCCGTCGGTGTTCTGCGATCGATTCACAGGAGCTGAAGAACGGGGAGAGGTGAGTGTAAACACACCTTTCCCGGTCTTCTCTGTGGCTTGTCACTGATCGTCTGTTCCCTGTTATAGGGAACGACTATCAGTGATGTCACACGTCCAGCCACGCCCCCCTACAGTAAGAATCACTCCCTTAGGGCACACTTAACCCCTTAGCGTCCCCTAGCGGTTAACCCCTCTCACTGCTATTGTCATTTTCACAGTAATCAGTGCATTTTCATAGCACTTTTCGCTGTGAAAATGGCAATAGTCCCAAAAATGTGCCAGAAGTGTCCGCCATAATGTCGCAGTCACAAAAAAAAAACGCTGATCGTTGCCATTACTAGTAAAAAAAAATTATTAATAAAAATGCCATCAAACTATCCCCTATTTTGTAGAACAATATGTATCGGCCTAAACTAAGGAAAACATTTTTTTTATATATTTTTGGGGGATATTTATTATACCAAAAAGTAAAAAATATTGCATTTTTTTCAAAATTGCTGCTCTATTTTTGTTTATAGCGCAAAAAATAAAAACCGCAGAGGTGATCAAATACCACCAAACGAAAGCTCTATTTGTGGGGAAAAAAAGACGCCAATTTTGTTTGGGAGCCACGTTGCACGACCGCGTAATTGTCAGTTAAAGCAACGAAGTGCCAAATCGCAAAAAGGCTCCAGGTCCTTTACCTGCATAGTGGTTAAAGCTGGCTACATATTATATAATTTTCTTGTACAATTTTCCTTTAGATTTACTAAAAACCATATAATATGTTGGCAAACCTAAACCCTTTCATATTGTATACAGTCAGGCAGGCCCTTGAACTACATACTTGAAGGTAAATCTAAAGGACAGGGAACAAAAAAATGGTATAATGTATAGCCAGTTTACTAATGATACCAGCATTGTGTTTAACTCACAAAATGTTTATTTATTTATTTACATACTAGAGTAACTTTTCTTTAACTAGCTAATTTTTTGCTTTAGATAAAGTGGATGATCCCACACTTGACATGCAGATTATGAGGATGCTTGAACTGCCTTACCTCTATAAACATGTCTACGATAAACCTTTTATTCTTCCTGATGATATGAGAGATCAATCCCATGAGCAACCGTAAGTCATATCATTTCTATATTATTATATTTTTTATTATATTATATTATATATTGTTCTATATTCAGAAAGCATCCAGGAAGTATACCAGCCAGTACCAATTTCATTTGAAAACAGGTAGTTACAGGAATTTATAGCAGACTGGGTGAGGAATTTCCCATCAGATCAGTTTGTTCTCTAAATAAGAGCTGCCTAGCTGAGAAAATACAGCTGTTGCTCTTGGATCCTCGGTGTATGTGTGTATATTTATTATAATTATATATTGTGATATTTGGGGGTTGTTTAGCTCATGTGTAGCACCCGCTAGCGAGAACAATCCACGCCAGAAATTAAATTTCAGGGCTTGTTGGCCCACTTTTATTAAGAAAAGTTCAAGAAAACAAAAATCACAGGTTTTCCCTCGCAGGGGGTTTTCACCATCAGTACCAAATAATAACTTCAGCCTCCTGGCTTATACATACAGCAGTGCTGCTCAGGCCTTCCACTTCAGGCTCTCGTCTGTCTCCTACAGACTACTCCCCTTTGCCAAAACCGTCCATACAGATAGTACCCCTCACTGCTTTGACCCTCAGACTTGGGTCTCTGACTTTCACTGTGCACACCTGCACTCTCTGGCTTCTCCAGTGCACACATGCACTCTCTGGGTTCTTCCCTTGCAAGCCTGGAGTCCTTGGGAGGGTGGAGCCCAGAACCCTGGGTCCTGACTCTGCTATCAGGCCCACACACACCTGAACAATCAGTGTGCCGGTGAGTCTCAAAACCTGGACCCAGGACTAAGGGATTTCATCCCATCCGGATCTCTAAGATGTCCCCGGGCTCCAGGTCCCAAAGTTAGGGTGACCAGACATCCCCAGTTTCAGGGGACAGTCCCCTGATTGAGGACACTGTCCCCGGACCAATGCTGTCCCTGGTTTTGTCCCCAGATTGGATTTAATAGGGGGCAGGGGCAATTTCAAAGACAATCAGTGCAGAATTAAAATAAAAAAATTAGAATTACACACCCCCGCTCCGCCGTGCCTACTAGCATAGGGGGGTTGTATTTTTCCCATTATCTGTGCCCCTTTCTGATGATCATGTGCTGGTCGGAGCGGAGGGAATATTTCTTCAGTTTCGGGCGCATGCCCATTCAGCTCCGCTCGCATGTTCTGCCTTGGCTCAAATCCTGGCCAGCCACCTGCCTATCTCCTTGTCTTCCCTGGCGGAGTGATCTTCCTCCGCTCCCCATCCAGTAGTAGCCAGGACCCGAAGAGTAAGCCTTGAGAGGCTGTAAGGCGGGCGGCGACGGGCAGAGAGTCGCTGATTGTTGCCATTACTAGTAAAGAAAAAATATGTCCCCGCATTTCATTTAAAAATCTGGTCACCTTACCCAAAGTGGACTTGGGTAAATAATGAGGAAACTGAAACACCAGTTTCCTCTATATGTTACAAGCTCCCTGGAGCCCCTCAACCTGTCCGGTTAAGAAATCTGGGTACATACACTGGTGAGGTACCACAGTGTGTGTGTGCGTGTATGTGTATATATATATATATATATATATATATATATATATATATATATATATATAAGAAGGCCAGTATGGTGGCCTGAGTTTATGGGAGGAGCCCGGAGGGTATTTAAGCAGCCCACTCACACATGCTCTTTGTCGGTTCAGTGTGCGGTACTACGCGTCACTGGGCCGACTCTTCCCAGCTCACCTCATGTCCGTGAGTCTGCGCATTCAATCGCATTCGACACCCTCCCGCCCTTCCCTTTTTCAAGGCACTTCTCAGCATATCCTTCTTCAATTAACTACCCATTACTTACCTTGGGTATGCCCCCTTTTCTTGGCATACTGACCAGACCACCAAGGCACACTTCAGGTCTATTTATGTTGTAAGTCTTGTCTTGTGTTTATGTGATCCACATCTCTCTCGGTCAGAGGGTAACGACCATAAATATATATATACACACACACACACACACACAGAATATATATTTTTATATCATTTTCTTTTTGATTACTATCATTAGTACGTCATGTTTATTCCCTTTATTTCCTTTGTTACTCAGTTATTGCATTTGATGCTTTTATCAGATTCCTCCATCCATGTTATAGAGCTATTTTCCACCCATTAATTTTTCACCTGGCTCTTTCTAATTTTGAATCAAAAGCTGTAGGGTTTGAGGGTGGTGACAGCGCCAATCACTAAGCAAACATTAGCCAGTTCAGACAATGTATGACCAACCATAACCTGCTTTGTTGTAAGCTCAGATTCAGGATCATTTAAAAGACAAAGATACCGGCGACTATTATGATTAAGCGGGAAGGACCACCAAAGGCACAGAATGAATATTAGAATGGAAGCTGGAGCCACTCTCTTGTAGTATGTGCCACCTATACCCATTTATTGTCTTTGATATATTTGTGAAAAAGATAAGCAAAGATAAATCTTTCTTTTTATAAATGTTTTACTGTGGAATTGATGCACACTTTGTAATTATATACTAACACGTAAAGAGCCATATTAACCAATAAATAAGCAGGCTGTACTTGCTGCGGATCCTCTTAATTTGATAAGGACTTTCTGAATGAAAACAATAGACTCCCTACAGTCTGTAATGATGTCAGATACCCACAATGCAACAGGTAACCAGAGACCATGTGACCTTTCCTAAGGTCATGAGTAATTATAGGAAGCACAGAGAAGCATTATTTTTTCAAACCAAGGAAGAGGTCCCTTTTTACCCCAAAATATATTATCTTGTATTAACATGTATAGTGATGATATTTATTAGTGGGACCACTTTATAGTTCTAGCGCTCCAATATACCTTCAGTATTACACCGTTGTACGGGCTCCTTTTCTGTACTGAGATTGGTTTTAGTGCACGTTGTGAGCATCTTACAGTGTGCGTCAAGCTACAAGTCAGAGCCTGCCTTATTTCCTGGATAAAGACCAAAATCTAGAATTCCTCCCCAGCTTTCCTGCCCCTTCACCGTCCTTTTTGTTAACTGAATGTCTGTGCCTTTGATCTGTATGATCTATGGTGGTACCCTAGGGCAATCTGTATGTTAATGCAGTCTGCCTATAAACGCCAACTTCCCCAGACTGACACCCATTAATTTAGGATTTTTTTTTTTTTATTAGTTATTTTTGCATTTTTACATAACCCACTGCATGCGTCATGGCGGAAGGCTCTTGAGTACTTGGGCAGGGTGCTGTGATGTCTTCAAGAAGCTATGTACTGCCCCCTGCTGGCCCCTCCCACCATCTACGTTCACCAATCATTTCACTTAAAAATATGGGGGATGATTCACAGAGAGTTAGGCCGGCGTATTAGTAGATACGCCGACCTAACTCGGAATCTACGCCAACGCAAATTTAAGCGTATTCTGGAAACCAGATGCGCTTAAATTAGGCTCAGATATGAGCGGCGTAAGTGTCTTACACCGTCGTATCCTAAAGTGTAATTCTTAGGCTGACCGCTAGGTGGCGCTTCCATTGCGGTCGGCCTAGAATACGTCGTTTGCGTAAGTCGTCCGTAAATAGGGATTTACGTCATTTACGTCCACGTCGAAACCAATAGGACCGTGCGGCGTACTTTGCTGCAATGCACACTGGGATATGTACATGGACGGCGCATGTGCCGTTCGTAAAATACGTCAATCACGTCAGGTCACCCCCTATTAACATAAAACACGCCCCCCTCATCCTCACGGAATCCGTACATGTTAAAGGGGCCTAATAGAGCTGATAAGGTCTATTTGGCATGAGTCCTCCGTGATGGCTGTATACAAAGGTAGGGGTCTGTTTATTCAAACTCAATTGCAGTTAATGCAATAGTGCTCCTGATTGTTGCAATACACATTCCCAATCTTTCAGGGGAGCCAGTGCTGAAAGAAATCTGAAAGCTGTCATTACTGACTTCCTCTAAGAATCTATATTTCCTGGATGTGATTGGCTTTAGTACATTGAGTTAGTGACTTGTGACATGCATGCTCATGAAGTCAGGATATCTTATCTGTATACTCTTCCAGGTCAGTGCCTCAGAGGATAATGGAGTAGCATGACCCTCCCCCAGGAACTAACATTTCATAAAAAGAGGTCAGCTGAAAGGTCAGGTAGTTAATTTTACATATACTGTCTACTTAAAGGAATTAGACATGCAGCATTGAACCATTTAAGCCTCAGACTCTTTTTCAAAAAAATACAGGTAAAAGCACAGGAAAATCAAGTATTTAAAATGCTTACTTGCATTTTCCTTTTGTCTAAATTATGTTGTATTACCTTGCAATGTGGCTCTGAACTTGCCAGGAAATTTGACAAGTCAGTTCCCTCTCACTCCTGCCATGTCATAGCCCTCTCTTCTTCGGGGAGTGTCTAATTACTATATGTGCTGGCCCAGCTCCTCTATTCCTCCCATCACCTCCCTACATAACCTTTTACACAGCTGCCAGAAAGGAGGAGGCAAAAGGGAAAACTATAGAGCAGGTGTGGGGGGCGTGGCCTGACGAGGCATGTGAGCAGACGTGCTGCACGGAGCTCCCGCCGGTGATCCTTACAACGATCCTTCCCTCGCCACACTTAACGCCCGAAATCGCCGCCAAACGGTGCGGACTGACCCTGGGGTGTATCCGGACCTGTACACCGCTCGACAAACGGCATGATGACCCGAGGAAACCGCGGAGACGCCGCGGTCTCGGCCTCCCAGGAATCCCAAGATGGCGCCTGGATGCTCCAGCCTGCTAGGACACCACGAGGCCAGGAGAAAGACAAGAGGCCGGAGCAGGGGGGTAAGTCTGCTAAACCCCCTAAAGCCAAGGAGCAAGCCAGGGACATGTTGTACTACACACAGAAGCTTGCAGGCCCCAGTGACTTAACACATGCAGGGAATCAGCAGCGCTTGGCACACACAGAGCAGCCTGATAATGACACTGCAGGAGGGATGGATGACTGTGAACCGATGGAGTCGGTTCCTGATCCCCTGCTAGCCATGCATGATGCACAGTCGGAGGATAGCCCCCAGCCCACCCTGAGTGAAATACTGTTTGCTGTACATAAGTGCACTGCCTCTGTGAATGATTTGATGGAACGCTTTGGGGGATTGGAGGAAAAAGTTTCCCTCATCCGCCAAGATATGCAGAAAATCAGGGAGCGGACCACCGCGGTTGAGGGGAGAGTGAGTGACATTGAGGACCAGATGCCCCACATTACCCGTGACGCACGAGGTGCTGCCCAGCAGGCCAGACAGGCATACGATAAGACTGACGAAATTGAAAACCGCCTTCGACGCAATAATGTCCGTATAATAGGGCTCCCGGAAAAGGTGGAGGGCAGGGACCCTACAACATTTGTGGAGGGGTGGTTACAGGAGGTGTTTGGCAAAGAAGCGTTCTCCCCTCTGTACGCTGTTGAAAGAGCGCATAGGGTGCCCCTTACCCCCTGGAAACCCGCCCAGAGCAATGCTAGCAAGACTCCTGAACTACAGAGACAGGGAGGTGGTGCTGCGAATGGCGAGAGAAAAAGGCACAGTGCTACATAATGGCACAAAAATTTCCTTCTATCCTGACTTCTCGGCAGAGGTGCAACGCCGACGATCCAAATTCGCCGAGGTCAAGAAACGCCTGCAAAAGCTACAGCTCCCATACGCCATGTTGTTTCCTGCCAAACTACGCATAACAACTAGAGATCAGAATCACTTCTTTGAATCCGCACAAGATGCTGCCGGCTGGCTGGACTATAACGAGCATGATCTACGCAGAAGGGGACGCGACGGCGGAGAAGGGTGATAGTGTTTTGATTGTCTGCACCGGGCATGGAGGGCGCAAGCTTTCCCATTGTAAAGTTCATTTGGCCAGTTGAGGGCCCTTACTAAATCTACACTTAAGGCGAATGGAATTCCTACAACAACCTCTTTTTTCTTTTTTTTCTGTTTTGCTCCTTACTTTTGTTTTTGGTTCACAAAATCCATTTACTATCCACGCTTTGTTTGTCTTCCCTTGTCGTATCTTCAAAGTCCCGCTGAAGGGGAGAAATGCAGCGATACGCAATGCTCGTAAGGAGCCTTGTATATGTGCTGGTGTGGTTCCGGAGCTGGTGCACTGTTGGCACGCCCGGAATATATCTATGTCCACCTTCAGGTTATGTGGAAGGCCCCTGTTGGGCCCCTATGGTGCGGTGTGAGCCGTTAACCGCAAGTTGCAGCAGTGCATGTCTCCATTTGTTTTTTGGCGCACCACTGCGCATGTTACACTTCTTCAGTTCTTCAAACTATGTGTTTTCTTCATTTCTGATGTTTTACCATTGCACGGATGATGCCCCAGCTACAATAGGATGTGCTCTGAAGTCTTTGGCAGGGCCCCTGCTTTGCACACAAGATGATCAACAGACTTCCTCAGGACTGTCCCATGGACGTGTGCGTCCCCCATATCCTCATGATTTGATGACTAAACTTAAGCAATGTCTAATACACCTATAGTGACCTGGAACGTTCGGGGGGTGAATGATCCTCTGAAACGATCAATGATTACCGCAGGTTTAAAGAAATTCCATCCGGCCATAATTGGCCTGCAGGAGACTCACTTGCAGAGGGACACGGTGGGGTTTTTGCAATATGCCTGGGTGGGGAGGGCATATCACTCCACTTACTCCGCGTTCTCACGTGGAGTGAGTGTATTGATACACAAGGCATTGGCGTATCAGGAGTTAGACTCCCTAATAGATGTGTCTGGTAGATTTGTGTTTCTTTATTGTAAACTGTATATGGTAACACTGATTTTAGCCTTTGTCTATGTTCCTCCACCGTTCTCTCGGGAGGTGCTGCAACTGCTGTTGTCCTACCTGGCCAACAAGCCGGACATTCCGGTCCTAATAATGGGTGACTTTAATTGTTATTTAGACCCCAAACTAGATAGACACCCTCCGGTGTCTCCCCCTAGGGGGGGCCGGGGCACTGCCCTTAGCCGGCTGTTACTTGAGGTGGGATGGACTGACATATGGCGGATCCGTAATCCATGCACTAGACAATTTTCCTGTTTTTCCAAGACCCACGGGTCTTTGTCCCGAATTGATCTTTGTGTGGGCACCCCGAACCTAGTGGGCAGTGTATCCAGGGTGGAATATTTTCCGCGAGGGGTTTCGGATCACTCCCCGCTGGCTCTCTGGCTGGTCACACAACCCCCCAGTTCAATGCCCAGGGCCCCATGGAAGTTGAATGCTTTTTGGCTCAAACTGTTTAACTCCCAGGACAGGGTCACATCCCAGATGCAGGATTTTTTTAGAACTCATTCACGCCACGGTAGCGACCTTCAGAAGTGGGAGACCTTTAAAGCATTCCTCAGAGGGGTATTCATTCATGAAATACAAATTGTTAAATACAATTCATCAGCCCTTCTGGAACGGGTGGGAGACCAAGTGAAGCAGCTCGAACTAACATATGTGAATGATCCGTCTGATTCGGCACGGGAGGCATGGATGTCGGCCCAAGACTCCTTGGACCGTCTGAGATCCTCTTCTGCGGAACGTAAGAGGTTTTTTACTAAATTGGCATTTTTTGAGGAAGGGGAGAAGACAGGCCGCCTACTTGCTAAAATTGCTCGCTCTCAACAGCAGTCACCGGCTATTGGTGCTATTCGCACATCTACTGGTAGACTTGTTAACTCCCCTGATGACATCATATCTGAACTAGCCACCTTCTATAAAGACCTGTATGGGTCGAGAGAGGCCTACGCGGACGATGAGTTGGACACATACATGTCCCAAATTGCTCTACCTAGGCTGTCCGCAGGGGCACGCAAGCAACTAGATGCCCCTATAACTTTAGAGGAGCTCCAGGTGGCGGCCTGCTCTTTTCCCACTTGTAAGGCCCCGGGGGAGGATGGCCTACCCATGGAAGTATTCACCCAATATGGGGAGCTACTGCTCCCGGAACTGTTGAAAGTATTCAATGCTTCGCTGGAGGAAGGGGTGCTTCCTGTTTCCATGAACAGGGCTAATGTGATCCTCTTATTGAAACCAGGGAAGGACCCGGTGGACCCGGGATCTTACAGGCCTATCTCGCTGCTTCAGAGCGACGTGAAAATCCTGGCTAAGGTTCTGGCGAGGCGAGTAAATAGGATAGTCTCTTCAATTATTCACCAAGATCAGGCTGGCTTTATGCCACAAAAATCCACGGCCACTAATTTGCGTAGGCTATACCTGAACATGCAAGTGCAGGCAGATAATGGAGGTCGTAGGGCCCTGCTGTCGCTGGATGCCAATAAGGCATTTGACAGTGTCAGCTGGAGGTACCTATGGGCTGTGCTGGTTAAGTTTGGCTTCGGAGAACGTTTTGTGGCCTGGACCAAACTACTATACGCGGCCCCCCAGGCATCAATTAGGATGGCGGATAGAATGTCGCCGGCGTTTGCTTTGGGCAGGGGGACTAGGCAGGGATGTCCGCTATCCCCCCTGCTCTTCGCGATTGCTATAGAGCCTCTGGCGGCATTGATACGGACGAGCGACTCGATTGCTGGATTCCGGTATGGAGGCCTTCATGAGAAGGTTATGTTATACGCGGATGACATGCTACTCTTTTTGGAGGACCCCACCCTGTCACTTCCGGGGGTCATGTCTGTCATACAGAAGTTTGGTTACTTTTCTGGCCTGACCATCAATTGGTCCAAATCTGCACTCCTGATGTTAGATGAGGACAGGGAGGTGACCCTCCCGACCTCCTGCCCCATCCCTATAGTGGATAGCTTTAAGTACCTAGGTGTACAAATCTCACCCAAAATCTCAGACTATTGCAAGCTTAACGTATACCCCTTGCTATCCCGCTTTAGAGACAAGATTAATACGTGGAACAACCTTAAGATGTCCCTAGCAGGCAGAGCCAATTTGATCAAAATGATTTTGATGCCCCAGTTGCTGTATTTCCTACATAATTCCCCGGTGGTTATCCACTTAAAGGTCTTCAGAGTGGTGAATACCCTCTTCAGAAAGTTGCTGTGGAATGGGAGGACCCCCAGGATAAGGCTGGAGCAGCTCCAGCGCTCTAAAGACAGCGGAGGGCTGGCGGTCCCCAACCCTTGGCTGTACTACATCGCTGCCCAGTTACAGCATTTGATAGGCTCCATGGCTCGGGACCCGGTGGGATTGGCGGCACGGCTAATGCTGGCTGCTTCTGGAGCGGAGACCATCCCCCTGGGCCTGGAGGCACAAATGTTCCATAAGTCCAATAAACAGACCCCGACAATGTCACTAATTCAAAAAATTTGGAACAAGGGACGACAGCTTCAGGGGGTGAGGGGGTTTACTGAGTACAGCCCAATATGGAACAATTGCTCCTACACCGAGTTAGCTAAACTGCAGCAGGGGCCCCGATGGAAGGCACATGGGATAAGTATGCTGTCCCAGATATTTCATAATGGCAGGCTGCTCTCATTTTCTGAACTGCAAGCTCGATTTGGCCTGCCGGCCTCTTTGTGGCTATCTTACCTTCAGCTTCGGCATGCCGTGGCGGCACAGGGGGATGCGTGGGAGTGGACACTGTCACCCACTCCAGTATTCCACCTGCTGCGGTCTGCCTCTGAAACCAAGGGAATTATTTCCCAATGCTACCTAATGTTATTATCCAAGCACCTGGACGAGTTCCCGTGCGGGGCTCTTTCGGCCTGGCAGCGGGACCTCGGCCAGGTTACGGACGACCAGTGGGAGGAGGCCTTGCAATTCTTGACTTCTTGTTCCCTAAATGTGGCGCAAAAGGTTTCGCAACTATACATTCTGCTGAGGGTGCACTATACTTCGGTGAGACTGTACAAGATGGATAGGCGGGCGGACCCGTTGTGTTGCCGATGTCAGCAACACGAGGGGGACCTCATACATCTCTTGTGGCGATGCCCGAAGCTGCACAGATATTGGACCGGGGTGGTGGGGACAATCAATTCTGTTTTCCAAACCAAAGTTCCGGTTGATCCTATGTGCTGCTTATTGGGGGTGCTGGAGGATGTGGTTCCCGAGGAGACGACTAGGGTGGCTATCTCCAGAACATTGTTCCAGGCTAGGAAATTAATCCTAATGGGGTGGAAGTCTACCTCTCCACCATCTCACTCCTCCTGGGTCAGTCACGTGGGACTAGCGCTGGTGATGGAAAAACACATTTATCAGCATAGGGGGTGCCCTGGCAGGTTTGAAAGAATATGGGAGTCATGGCTGGACACGCCGGGTTTGAGTCCTAGAGAACTCGTCATGACCAGGATTCTAAGGTGTCTCTAATTGGGTGCTAATCAGGTGTTCTGAGAGTGTATAGGGTGTTGTACTGATAGCAGGGGGGGGTAGTATGTAATTTTTTCTTGTTTGCTGGAGGGGGAAGAATGGCGACCGAGGGTGAAGTAGGGGTCCTGTCCTGTATGTTGGTTCTGCTTATATATGATGTACACCTTGAAAAAATCATCACTTTGACGTCTGTGCAGTGGTAATGTTTCTATTTTTCTGTACTTGTTTATGAAACAATAAACATCTTTCTGATTTAAAAAAAAAAAAAAAAAAATAGAGCAGGTGTGCCCAAGCGCTGCCCTCTGATATGGCCCGCCATCTCCTGCTCTGGGATGGAAGGTTGGCAAGCCCAGATCCAGGTTCCCGACCGCCATCCCCAAGCATCAGTGTGAAGAAAAGCTCCTGTCACGGGGAGTGATACCAAATGTACTTCGCCTGTGACAGGAGGCGGCGCAATACAGGAAGCATCGGTTCTGCTCTCTACTGCAGCCGCATGCTTCCTTCCATGATGTTTGGGGATGGTGGGTTGGGAACCAGCCAGCAGTAACCACCAACAGTAGCCACCACTAGTACCAGCCAGTAGTACCCACCAACAGTAGCCACCACTAGTACCAGCCAGTAGTACCCACCAACAGTAGCCACCACTAGTACCAGCCAGTAGTACCCACCAACAGTACCCGCCAGCAGTACCAACCCTGGAGGACAGCCAGCAGAAGCCACCAGCCATATCTGCCTGGGGAACAGCGATACCTGCAGGAATCCAGAGGAATAGGTGATAATTGAGGTCAGTTTGGTGCAGGTACTGCAGTGCATGGGTGTGAAAGCAGCCTTAGGCCCCGTTCACACGATTGGTTTTGATCGGGTCCACCTATCTGTTTTGTCAGGGGGACCCAATTGGACCCTCCATTCACCTCCTCTAGATCGGCAGATGTAAACAGCCTTGTGTCCATTTACACCCGCCTATCTCCACAATTAAAAAACAGAAGGGGATCCATATCCTTCTGTCTGGGCAGATCAGATTGGAGGATCTATAGAGTAGAACAGGCTGTGTCCGTGTCTGTTCTGCATATGCAGAATGGACACGGACCTATCATCTGCCCGCTCCGCTCATTGTTACCAAGTCGCTAAAGTGGATCTTGCTCTTCAAAAGGTTGGGCACCCCTGCTATAGAGTATCATTTGAGCGACAGCTCTGAGACTGCTGGGGCTGCTGACTTCAGGTCCAATATAGCAGCACCCAGCAGCGGTTTTAGGGCTTTTGGATATCTACACAAGGGAGGCTTTTACAGATCTATAACGTGCAAAAAATATGGTAAATACACATACGATCTTACGGTAATGTTGTTGACATGAAGGGTCAGGTGACTCATTAAGGTGGCCAGGCCCAGGGCATATTTATTGATAGCAGACAAATCTAGGTACCGTATTTATCGGCGTATACCGCGCACTTTTTTCCCCTGAAAATAGGGGTAAAATCACGGGTGTGCGCTATACGCCGATAGTGTACCTTGGGCTCGGAGGGGAAGGAGGGGGACGAGCGCTGCCAAGTGCCGCCAGAATTCACGAGCCGTCTCTCCTGTTGACTCGGCTCTAACGTCACACACACAGTCCCGTATCCGCCACTGGCATTGAACCAGTGTTCTATCAATCACAGGAGCTGGTCCAATGCCGATGGCGGAGGCGGGACTGTGTATGTGACTGCCGCCGAATGAACAGGATGAACAGAGATCACGGCTCGGTGATTCTCTCACTCACAGGAGATGACTGCTTGGTGATTCCCTCACTCCACAAGAGAAGGTGAGGCTGCAAATGGGCACATAGGCTGCATCTAGGCAAATCAAACTTAGGGGCACATAGACTGGAGCTGGGCACATAGGCTGCATTTAGGCTGGAGCTGGGCACAAAGGCTGCATTTAGGCTGGAGATGGGGCACATAGGCTGTATTTAGGCACAGATTAGGCTGCATTGAGGCTGCAGATGGACACTGACAACAACATTTAAAAAAAAGTTTTTTTCCTGAAACTTCCCTCTGAAATTGGGGTGCGCGTTATACGCCGATAAATACGGTACATTGACCTGGCTAGATTCACCCCACACATACAAGGAAGTTATATACGTTCCCAGCAGTCCTTTATGGCTACATTCACACAACAGTTTAGTCGCAGATATTTTTCTGCATTTCAAAGCAGCTACAGTAAATGCCGGCTCTGGATGCAGCAATACTCTGTGCTATGGCAGCATACAAACTGGCTGTTTAGCTGCACACAGTTTGCCAATGCTCTGAAAAACACCAACCCTGGATGCACACTGGCTGCGTTCAGGGATGACTGGAGGGTCTATTCACATGTAACTGATCAGAAGAGCGGTTACATGTGAAGATCGGTGGCGCCAGCCATTCATTGATCTGTACAGAGTACAAATCCAACTGCCACTGCTGACAGCAGAAGCTGTTAACGTACTAAAAAAAAGCCCAATGGCACATTTTGAAGCAGCCTCAAGGCTAAAATTCTAATTTTAATGTGCAGGAATTATTTATAATTATTGATTTTCCCTCTCCAAATAAATGTCAACATTATCATTCATAATTCTGGTGAATAATAGACTTGAGTTTCATTTTTGAAGATGTGTAGTGGATGAACTCGATCCAGCTCTTGGTTTTAATCTAACCAGCCACTAGGTGGAGATAAAATCCACTATTACTACTTAGGTCTGTAGCTGAACCAGGAAAGTTTAAGAGAAATATAGGGCCAGATTCACAGAAAAAGTACGCCGGAGTATCTGCTGATACTCCGGCGTACTTTCAAATTTGCCGCGTCGTATCTTTATTTGTAATTCACAGACAAAGATACGACGGCTTTTGGCTAAGATCCGACAGGCGTACGGCTTCGTACGCCTTCGGATCTTAGGATGCAATACTTCGGCGACCGCTGGGTGGAGTTTGCGTTGTTTTCCGCGTCGGGTATACAAATTAGCTGTTTACGGCGATCCACGAAGGTACGCGCGTTCGTCGCATTCTCTTACGTCGTCGCTAGTCGGTTTTTCCCATCGCAAACTTAAGCCTGCTATTTCATGGCTTAGATTTAGACCAGCCATGTTAAAGTATGGCCGTCGTTCCCGCGTCGAATTTAAATTTTTTTTTTTGTGTGTAAGACGTCCGGGAATACGAAAGGACGTAACGCACGTCACCGTTCAAAAAACACGTTGGGGCGCCGTAATTTCGCGCAAAGCACGGCGGGAAATTTCCTAACGGAGCATGCGCAGAACGTTTGGCGCAGGAATGCGCCTAATTTAAATTGTACACGCCCCATTTGAATTAGGCGGGCTTGCGCCGGACGGCTTTACGCTACGCCGCCGCAAGTTTACACGCAAGTGCTTTGTGAATCAAGCACTTACGATAAAAACTTGCGGCGGAGTAATGTAAAGGGGATACGTTACGCCGCCGTAATTGTTCGTGAATCTGGCCCATAGTGCTTGCTTTTTATTGTGACCGGATAGAGGGAAAGTTTTCTTTACGTCTTGTCTGTAAATTAAGACACACTTTATTTTAACACTCAGCTTGACATCAATTGGTTATATCATTATTTGTCTTAGCATGCAACATACTATTTATAGAAGGCATGCATAGTTCTAGCATATCTTTGCTTTTTTTTTGTTACTCTGATTAGAATCAATTACTGATAACATAGACATACAAAATGTTTATACTTTTAAGCATAACGGCTTCATAGCCTCAGAACCCCAACAGCACTAAGATCCTGGCTTCAGTTCCCAATGACTGCATTTAGTTTATATGTTCTATATGTTTGCATTGATTCCCTTCAAGTGCTCTACTTTCTTCCAACAATTTTGAAACATACTGTTGCCAAAGTGGCTGTATTATGTGTAAAACATGTGCTAGTGTACATTGGACAAGGTTATTAGATTGTAAGGTAAGGCGGCCACATCTTCCAAGTGAAATATAGAGACACCCTACAGGCCAGAACTATTTTCACCTCACCCACAAAATCACTCCCACTGGTGTAGCCATTATTATGAAAAAAATGTCTCCATTTTCAAAGACAACATTGGGGGTCAATGGCAAGCTTTAATTATGTATTATGCATAGGCATTATTTCTCAATGGCACCCCAAACGCTGCATGATTTTGTTGCGATTGTCGCACAACAAATCACGGCAAAATTGTGCGACGTCTGTCGCCCAAAAGAAGTTCCAGAAAAATCAGCAAAATTGCGCCGCGTTTGGGGTGCCATTGAGAAATAATGTCATTGCAAATGCATAGCGTGTTTTGCTGCAGTTATGCAGTTCCACGATTGAGAACGCCCAGTTGTGAATGGAGCCTTGGCCCCACACCTGAGCGACTTTCTGTAAAAAGCTACAAAATATACTGATGCTATAAGAATTTAGGATATTAAATAAATAACTATCGATCTAATGCAGTAAAATGACAAGACAATATACCAATTTCAGAATGTGTACATGCTGTAATGTAAGCTGAAATACAGAACAGTTAATTGTAAACCATATTTTTTTTTTTTTCACAAGAAAATTGTAAACCATATTTACAAAATTCTTTGAGCATATAAGCAGCATATGTATGTGGCTGTGAATTTCCTTTTCCTTATCTGCCTGCTTCCTTGTTTGCTGGTATAAAGATGCTTGTCGCAATGTTTTTGGTATCTCCCCACAACGAGGACGTGACAAACAGAACATGTGCAAAACTCTTTGGACTTTGACATAGAACAGATCATATTTAAATATGCATATGCAGTATTTTTCTTTTTCATTCTACTGTAGTTAAATGAGTGTTTTAAGGCCTGGTTCACACTAGTGCGATTTCAGATGCTACTTGAGTTGCACAGAATCCCATGAGAAGGGAAATCACATTGGGCCAGATTCTCGTACATTTGCGGCGGCGCAACGTAACCCGTTTACGTTACACCGCCGCAAGTTTTCAGTGTAAGTGCCTGATCCACAAAGCACTTACCTGTAAACTTGCGGCGGTGTATCGTAAACACGTCCGGCGCAAGCCCGCCCAATTCAAATGGGGCGTGTACCATTTAAATTAGGTGCGCTCCCGCGCTGGACTTACATGCTCAGTTTAGAAATTCCCGCCGTGCTTTGCGCGATGTGACGTCATTTTTTAGAACGGCGACGTGCGTAGCGTCCATTCGTATTCCCGGACGTCTTACGCCAAAACAAAAAAAAATTTAAATTCGACCCGGGAACGACGGCCATACTTTAACATGGCTCGACTAAAGTTAAGCCATGTTAAAGCAGGTGTAACTTTGCGACGGGAAAAAATTACTAGCAACGACGTAACGAACGCGAAAACCTTCGTGGATCGCCGTAAATCCTCATTTGCATACCCGACGCTGGAATACGATGCAAAATACCCCCAGCGGCGGCAGAAGTATTGCATCCTAAGATCCGACGGTGTAAGTCAATTACACCTGTCGGATCTTAGGGCTATCTATGCGGAAATGATTCTATGAATCAGCCGCATAGATAGGACAAGAGATACGACGGTGTATCAGGAGATACGCCGTCGTATCTATTCTGTGAATTTGGCCCATTGTTTTTAATGGTGCCCATTCACATCAATGCAGAGCGTTTTTGGAAATGGTTCCTGTGCTACTTTGGTGTAATTCCAGTGCAATTTTGGCCCCATAGAATAACCAAACCTTATCAAAGTTGTTTCCAAGTAGCAGTACATAATCGCACTGAAAGTCAGATCAAAATCGTGTAACAGCAGTGTGAACCTAGCCTAACTTTTATATAAATGTAAATCTTACATTCAGGACACAGTATTCTGGATCATAATACATGAGTTATGTCTGCGATGATTTGGCTCCCATACACAAACAGGGACAGATATAGTTGCAACAATTAGCATTGTTTATTTTCAACAGGAATCAAGCCGTGTTACAGAGATCTGGCCTTATCTCACTGCTCAGTGACAAAATAATGATGTTTGTGAAAGAGAACACGATTTACAACTTTTACCTACCAGAACTGGAAAGTGTGCCCTCCTTACTCTCAGCAGCTACAAATCCACATTACAATACAGAGGTGTGTACATCATTCTCTCTTATTGCTGTTATAGGGTTCTATTCTGTTCCGCTCAAAGAGGAAGTCCTTCTTCTTTATCAACCACTAAAAGCTATTAGTAGCTGTTTCTTTAAATTAAATCAATCTTGTGTGTCTTGGATGTTGCCTTGCCCAGGCACTTTTATTAAATATACCCCTAGTTCAGGGGTCTCCAGACTTTCTGCACAAAGGGCCAGTTTATTCAGACTTGGGGGTGGGTTAGACTATGGCCAGTGGGAGTGAAAGAGGCCTTAGTCCTGGAGGTCAGTGGAAGTAAAAAAAAGAAGCACATGTGGACAGCAGGAGAAGGAATAGTGGCAGACAAGCTCCTCATCATTGATATCAGTTTAAGGATTAGTGCTCTATCTTTGATATCAGTGGGAGGAATAGAGCCCCATCATTGGTGTCAGGGAAAAGAATAGTGCCCCATCATTGGTGTCAGTGGGGGGAATGGTGCCCCGTCTTTAGTATCAGTGAAAGATATTGTCCCCCATTGTTGGTGTCAGTGAGAAGATTAGTGCCCCATCATTGGTGTCAGTGGAAGAAATGGTGCCCCCATCTTTGGTATCAACAGATGGAATAGTACCCCATTGTTGGTTTGGTGTCAGTGAGAGGAATAGTGCCCCATCTTTGGCATCAGTGGGAGGAACAGTGTCCCATCGTTGTTGTCAGTGGGAGGAATAGTGTTCCATCATTTATATTAGTGGGAGTAATTATGCCCCATCATTGGTGTGAGTAGGAGGAATTATGTCCCACTGTTGGTGTCAGTGGAAGGAATGGAATGCTGCCTCATCATTAGTATAAATATTTTTTTTTTTAAAGGAATGTTTTTATTAAAAAATATCATTAGCATATTGATTAATGGGGTAAAGAGGAACCAGGAAAGGCAAAATATATGCAGATTAAACTTCAGGTTTAACAGTATCCTTGCTTATTAAATTAGTCACTGATCTGCATCAAACATGCAGGTCAGGGGTACAGACTTCCCTCACTATGTACCTGTTTTGAGTCAATGACTCACTTAGTAGATATGTGCATTTTTTTTATTCCGAATTAACATTCAGGCACATTTTTTGTTATTCGGAGATTCGGATATAACTGAATACCCAAATTATTAAACTCATTTTACCGAATGCTCTGAATAATGTAACGAAATTTGTCTGAATTTCACCAAAGTGGCAGTGAGACCCACAGTGACGAAACACGTTGGGTGTGATCAAGCGTGACACGTCACCTCTGCCTTCCTGGAATGCAGGTGCAGCGCATCACGGCGTCCCCTGCCTTTTTATATTATGTGAAACTACTTACTCACTGTAAGTGTGATTTTAAAACCTTTTTTAATAAACATTTGTACATTATTGAGAGCGCGGTTAAATAATTTTTTTGTCTGCCCATGGATTTAAACCCTTTATAAAGGCAGTTAAAGAAAAAGTTTGTTTAAAAAACAAACAAATAAACAAACAAACATATAATCATCTCAATGATGCAGCACCGGTCTGATGTTACAGCTGTCCCCCACCGTCTCTAAGCCCGAGACTGCTGATCACTCAGTCCACTTGGAACAGAGAATGGCACTTCGCTTTGCCCTTTCAGCGCTCACAGGAGTGCCGGGCAGGGGAGGGGGCGGGAGCAGCTGGCTCCAGCTCTCAGTGGTGCGCTAAAGAGGCTGAGCCAGGTGCCGATCGGAAATCTGAGCATATCCCAACAATATGGCCAGGATCCTTCCAGAGCATGTTCTTATTATGGCACACAATAGAAAGCTGAAATGTGATTGGTTGCTGTGGATTACATGAACTTTGCACATCATGATTGCATTGCTATACTACAAACTTTTAAGTGTCTTTCTATCAGTGACATTTTATGTTTGTTTTACAGAGTGACTCAAACGTTAGTTCCAGTTCCAGAGAAATTCGCAGCTTGTTCAAAGAAGCCATACATATACTACTAAAAAGCGGCATTGTTTACCAGAAAGGCCAAAGCAAAGATGTTTATTATGTACGCAGATTCCATAAGTACAAGTTTAATAAGTATTAAAATTCCAAAAGTACAAATTTGAGAAGAATTTAATGCATGTTTGTAGTTACCAGGTGTGATGGAGACTTCACAATGAAAATGACTGCCAAGGCAAGCTATACTGTAGATCAGGGGTCTCCAAACTTTCTAAACAAAGGGCCAGTTTATGGTCCTTCAGACATAAAGGGGGTCGGACTGTGGCCATTGGGAATAGAAAAGGTCCCAACATCAGTAAAAATTAACAATACCCCATCTTTGGTGTCAGTGGGAGGAATAGCAACCCATTGTCAGTGTGAATGGAAGGAATTGTGCCCCATCGCTGATGTCATTGGGAGGCAGTGTGCCCTATCATTGGTGTCATTAGGAGGAATTGCGCCCCATCGTTGGCGCCATTTGGAGGAATTGTGCCCATCATTGGTGTCAGTGGGGGGAATTATGTCCCATTGTTGGTATCAGTGGATGAGAATAGTGCCCCAAGGGCTGGATAAAAGAATGTAAAGGGCCACATCTGGACACCGGGCCACAGTTTGGAGACCACTGCTGTAGATGAATACATTTTCTTACCTTCCTTTCGCTCAATTCCACAGTCAGTGTTGTACCAGTTTGGAAGGTATACTATGGTGACACTGTATTGCTATGGTCACTGTATGTAAAAAATATTATAAAAACAATTTAAATGATAAAATCCAAAAAATCTAAAATATTTTTTTTTTTTTGTTTTTGTTTTTTATTACATACTATCAACAGTCAATATCCCTGATCACCGCCACACCAGTTATATGATGACTCTGTACTGCACTAGTGACAGTATGTAAAAAATGACATTACATTTTTTTTAAAATTTCTTAATTTTCCCAAAAATTGTGCCAAAAAATGTCAACTTGAAAATACTCGCCATGCCTCATACTAAATACATTGGACTGTCTACTTTCCTAAAAGGGGTCATTTGGGGTATATTTGTACTGTTTTGGCATTTCCGGGCCTCAAGAAATGACCGTCAGTACATCAGGATTGATCTATTTCCAAATAAATATACCATAGTTTGTGGGCTCTATAACTTTCCTACAAATTAAATAATATACACTGATTTAGGTTATTTTCACCAAAGAAATGTTGCTGAATAAATGTTGGCCTAAATTTATGAAGAAAGATTATTTGTTTGCAAAATGTTATAACAGAAATTAAGAAAAATTCATTTTTGTTCACAATTTTCAGGCTTTTTTCCTTTATCAAAAAAAAAAAAAAACAGAGCTTTCATTCTTCTGTGGAATAGAAGTACCACTACTTTGCAACTTTTGCCATCAGACAAGGATCATGTTGTCACATCATTCATAGCCATATCTGCCCATCTATAATGAACTTATTTTATATTTACACACAATATTCCAGCTTTAAATCTTGTTAATTCATATACTTTAAATGTAACGTATGGAAGCAAACATAAGCTTCAGCAAATGAGGAAAAAGAATTTAGAGGATGTGGATTTCAGGAAGACTCGCTTTCTTTCCAGAGCACAGCATAGACAATGCAATGTTTTGTATCTGTAGATGTTTATCACAAATACTTCTCATATTTTGCAGACTTCTTTCTTGTTTGGGTTTAGATTAGGCTTCCTGACAGTCTTTATTAAATATGTTTATTTTTTTTTTTTTTTTTAAGTATAACCATTCAATTACTATATTGTACTTGGGTTTTTTTTTTTTTTTAAATCTGTCCAGCCCTATAAAATGCATGTATACATGTTTGTTCAGACGTGTCTGTGTGATATTAGGTATCTTTACAAATGTAATAATATATGTACTGCTGTGCGTGTTGTGAAGTGTTTTTTTTTCTCTTTTGTGGTTAAATCGAGGGATGATACCCACAGAAAAATATAAATATAGAATGCAACCCAACCACTATTTACTATTTTCTGTCCCAGATGCAATAGTCATGGGAGACAAATAAAGAAGATCAGTCAACACAGCACAAGAAACTTCACAGGCGTTCAAATTCTTTTTTTTCTATATGTAAAGCTTAAAAACAAAGTTTTGGTGATGCATACATGGCATTTTTCCATGTATCTGAGCTCTGACTGTCTTCTGTATTCTTTTCAGGTAACAGATCATGACAAAGAATTACACAAATTAACTTTGAATGTGATTAAACAGGACTGCATTAGGCAAAGACGTAAGTGTGTACACTCTTTTCCTTATTGTAATATTGTAGACATAATTCCAGACAGACTGCAGAGTTATTTGCAGCTACCTGTTGCAAAAAATAAAAATAAAAATGATTTCCAAAAATAGATTTACAATTGATAAGTACACATAAAGGAGATCTATGGTCACAGCATACATATTAATTTTATGCCACCAGCATTGTAATGTTTTGTTTTTTTAAAGGTAAAGCATTGTAATGTTAATACAAACAATAGTTATATTTATATTTGACAATCTGATATAATTGTAATTGAAAAATCTACTTTTTCATGTTGTGAGTGCTTCCTGTCTGCTGGCCATCTTTTTCCATAATTACTTGGATTCCCTGCATGCTTTTGCATGCTTTGCAGCTTCTCTTTTGATGTTGAATAACATTTCTAAGGACTACATATCCCATGGTAAACAATTTACCAACTGAATGTCAGTGAGTCAGCGCAGACTGATAAGAACAGAAAATACATTTATTATGAGGAATCAAGTCCATGTAGCTTATCGGTGCGTGAAACCACAGAATGACAAGGCCAACAGGGAAAAAATGGCAGGTGGTGACTGAACAGAAATCAGACAAGGCAGCTCCTTGTTAAGGTATAGGATTCCCTACGAGATAAGAAATAAAAGGAGAAAACAGGGCACCAGTTTAGTAAGAATAAAAACAACAACAATTTATTCCAATATCTGCTTACATCTAAAAAGCTTGTAGACTGTATGTAGAGGTGCTGTGGTATCATGCCTGGTAATCCAAGACAGTAGACAGGGTAGACTGGAGGGCCCTGTCTACCGTCATGGATTACCACTCATGATACCACAGCAACTCTACATGCAGTCTGCAAGATTTTTAGATGTAAGCAGATATTGGAATAAAGAGTTGCTGTTTTTATTCACACTGACCTGGCACCCGGTTTTCTCCTTTTTTTACATATTCCATGGTACCTTGCTATCCACAAGCAGTGATTCCTGTACTGCCGCTACCTCCTGAAACTCTTCCTGTCTGTAATTCAGATGGCAGGCTCTGTGAAATATGTGACACATCAGTGCCTACTCACAGGGCATAGTGAATAGATGTCACAGAATTCAAGGAAATATATATGTGGGGATGTTCACAAAGTAAATTTACGAACTTCAAGAACATTCAGATTAATAGGAGTAGGCTACAAATAATTAAAATGTAATGTGGAAGTGAGTATATGAGTTTTCATTTTGAACATAGAGGTCCATTAACATTTTTAAATTGTTTTATAAAGAAAAAAAAAGACAGTGAGGTAACTTCTCAAAACGAACCACTAGAGGTCACCATGTGATAAAGTTACCATGGATGTTGCATTGCGCAATGACTACAGTGAGTGCAAGATGCTTCTATATACATTTAGAATTGTAGCTAGTGCTAATGTATTAAATAAAGGGCAATTTGTGGAAATGGCATAGCCCTTTTAGTATTCTTTTCTTAATCCAACAAGGTGTTGAAACATTGCTTTTTTTTATTTATTTTTTTATTTGAATAATATTGGCATGTGTGACTTCCTAGTTCAGTTCTTGTTTAATTAAGACTAACAATGGCATAAGCACTTATAACATAAACACTGTTGTAAACTGTTCCAAAATATTAGACAGAACATATAGACAAAGTGGCATTTTTTGGAAGCTTACAGCAGAGGGCGCATTTGCCTTGTGTTATTTTTTATTTTTTTTATGTGGATAGGTAGAATTCTATTGGACGTGGTATCTTTACACTTAGGGCCAGATTCACGTATCTGGACGTATCTTTGTGCGGGCGTAGCATATCCTATTTACGCTACGCCGCCGCAACATAGACAGGCAAGTGCAGTATTCACAAAGCACTTGCTCCGTAATTTGAGGCGGCGTAGCGTAAATTGGCCGGCGTAAGCCCGCAAAATTCAAGTTTGGAAGAGGTGGGCGTGTTGTATTAAAATGATCCGTGACCCCATGCAAATGAGGGGCCGAACAAACGGCGCATGCGCCGTCCGTGGACGTATACCAGTGCGCATGCGTCGGATAGAATGCCTAAGATACGTCGAACACTGCCTACGACGTGAACGCAAGTTACGCACAGCCCTATTCACGTACGACTTATGTAAACGACGTAAAATTCGACGGCTGTTCCGACGTCCATACTTTGCATTGGCTGCGCCTCATATAGCAGGGGTAACTTAACACCCGACGTAACCTTAACGAAAACGGCGTAGCGGGCTCAAGTACATTTGTGAATCGGCGTATCTACCTAATTTGCATATTCTACGCGTAAATCTACGGAAGCGCCCCTTGCGGCCAGTGTAAATATGCACCCAAGATACAACGGCGTAAGAGACTTACGTCAGTCGTATCTTGGCAACAGTGAGGCGTATTTGATTCTATGAATCAGGCGCATAGATGCAACGCCTCACATTCGGACTTACGACGGTGTATCAGGAGATACGCCGTCGTAGGTCCTTTGTGAATCTGGGCCATTGTGAATAACTTTCTAAGTAATACCCTTTCACGCTGGAAGCAGTTGGATGTATTTTGAACTACACTTCAACTGCATAGACAGCCCAAAATCAAGGTAATCCTATGGGTATAGTTCACATCATTGCAGTGCAGTTCAGCGCAGTTAAAAAAAAGTAGAGCATGCTGCATTTTTCTGTACCGCAAATGCAGGTAACATGCTACAAACACACTGCAAATGCACTGCACCCCTGTAAGCCAAGAAAGCCGAGCCCACAAACGTATAGAAAAATGTACTGCAAACATAGTGCTGAACGCAGCACAAAATGCGTGGAAAAATGCATTCAAGCTCACGTGAAGTGCACATCAAGGGGCAGATCCACAAAGATCTGCCCCGGCGCAGCGTATCTGAGATACGCTACGCAGCCGTAACTTATTTGAGTTGATTCAAATCCAGAAAGAATTTGCACCCTAAGTTACGGCGGCGTAGTCTATCACTCGCGGCGTAAGGGCGCCTAATTCAAATGTGGCGAGTAGGGGGCGTGTTTCATTTAAATGAAGCGCGTCCCCACGCCGAACGAACTGCGCATGCGCCGTCCCTAAATTTTCCGCCGTGCATTGCGCTAAATGACGTCGCAAGGACGTCATTGGTTTGACGTGAACGTAAATGGCGTCCAGCCCCATTCACGGACGCGCAAACAACGTCGAATATTTAAAATTATACGCGGGAACGACGGCCATACTTAACATTGAGTACGCCACCAAATAGCAGCTTTAACTATACGCCGGAAAAAGCCGACTAGAAATGACGTTACAAAATGCGACGGCCGCTTGTATGTCCGTGGATCGTCGGAAATAGCTAATTTGCATACTCGACGCAGAAAACGACTGAAACGCCACCCAGCGGCCGCCGGAAAATTGCATCTTAGATCTGACTGCGTACTAAGGCGTACGCCTGTCTGATCTAACACAGATGCCGGAATTTGAATGAGAGCTATTAAATTGGGCTTTAAGGGCACACAGTACAATTTGTATTGAAAAAAATAGAAAATGTATTGGTATGAAATATCATAAAATCAGTTATAAACATAAAATCAAAATTAGAAATCAAGTCAATAGCTGGTACTGCAAGGGTTATAACAACAATTATATAGTCTCAGTATACACAAGCTTCGTTTAGAACTCAGAGTTAAAGATACGATCTTGAATTGTGTAACCCAAGTAGTAATCCGGAGGTTAATGGAGGGCTTGCTCTACATGTTACGTGCTTGAACTAGCGCTTCCTCAGGAGCATAGATATTTGCATAGATAAGCCGCGTTGGGGGTAAACAAACGACGGTCGTGTATTATCCCCACAATGGCTGGGTATACAGACTAGTACTGATCCAGCCTATTGTAGGGGTAGTATCATAAACACGAAACTATAAAAATAATGGTGTTGGGGCAGTCAATTTCTGGTAAGCAATAAAAATCGAGTCCAGGGGTGTGCATGTGCAGTGGTTCAGTGCTAGGTAGAATGGGCTAGGCACAGATAGGCAGATACTGTAGGTAAATCTACCAAAGCAGCCTGTAGATCCTCAAACAGTAGAACAGAGGAAATTATAAGCAGAACTGGCAAAGCAAGGTCCTAGAAGCCCAAGTAGCACAGGAGTCCGCACGTGTCCCCGATTGGCGTCATTCTCTTCCATCGGGGACACGTGCGGACTCCTGTGCTACTTGGGCTTCTAGGACCTTGCTTTGCCAGTTCTGCTTATAATTTCAAGCGCGTAACATGTAGAGCAAGCCCTCCATTAACCTCCGGATTACTACTTGGGTTACACAATTCAAGATCGTATCTTTAACTCTGCTTTCTAAACGAAGCTTGTGTATACTGAGACTATATAATTGTTGTTATAACCCTTGCAGTACCAGCTATTGACTTGATTTCTAATTTTGATTTTATGTTTATAACTGATTTTATGATATTTCATACAAATACATTTTCTAGTTTTTTCAATACAAATTGTACTGTGTGCCCTTAAAGCCCAATTTAATAGCTCTCATTCAAATTCCTGTAATATCGGGGCGTTGGCACATCTCTAATAGGTGCATTCGCAGTATCACCCTGCGACTTATGCACGTTAAAATAGGCCCTCTTTTTTCCTAACACAGATGCCGTCGTATCTGTTTGGTGGATACCAACCAAAAGATACGACACGCAAAATTTGAAATTACGCGGCGTATCAACAGATACGCCGGCGTAATGGCTTTGAGGATCTGCCCCCAAGTGTTCTTCAAATTCATGTAAACATGCAGTCAAAAACGCACAGTTATGTGCAGTTATTTCTGGTGTGAATGGGCCCTAAGACAATATTGCCATTATTTCTGATGCTACTGTGTTCCAATATTAAGTCTTACTACTGTGTTCCAGTATTAAGGAATGGATATATCAGAAAGTCTATTTCTACAGCTATAAATTGATTTTTACATTAAGGGGTTTATTCAACAAGGAGTTATTATTCTTAAAATTGAACTAAAGTCTACTTTTTTTTAAAGTTTACAACAAGTAAGCTTTTATGGCAGTAGAGAGGCTATGGGGTTGATTAACTAAAAGAAAATATAATGTGCGCTCATTCTCCCCAGAGCTTAGTAAATGTGACAAAGCTGTGTTGATTCCCATCGTCCAATAATGTACAAGCAAAAATACTATTTTTTTGTTTTATTATTATTATTTTCCTTGCACCTGATAGAGTATTCTTTACAAAGTGAAGCTGCACCACATTCACTATGCTCTGGGGAAACTGCACTTGCAAAGTGTGCAGTCTTTTAAAGACCCCTATGTGTCTCTTCTGTCTAGTTTTCTCGAAAGTTCGACTGAGGGGCACATGCACAGATCAGTGTACATTCTCAGCATGCCTTGGGAGCCTAGATTAATTAATTATCATGTATATGTATGGGAGTTACATCACTCTACTAAGTGTTACTGTAATGATCCAGGTGGAAGGTTAAAGGTTGAATAAGAAGATAGGTTTTAGGGCTTGGGTGAGGGAAGGGTTGTGCTAGGGTCAGATTAGGGTTAGATTAAGGTTAGTAATGGGGAGGATGGGGGGGGGGGGGGGTCACTTTCCTTTTTTCTTATTTTTTTAAGCACATTTTGAGGCTCTAGCATAGAATTCTGGCATATTTTCCCTGTCTGGGGACTAGCAGTTGGTGCATAGAAGTGAAGAGCTGTATGCAGCCATACTTGAGCATATGTCAGTGCTTTTGTACATCAGCATAAATACACGCATGTGTGTTAAGGCCCCTTTTTACACAGGTGATCCAATCAGGTCTGTCTTCCAGTTTTTCAAGCGGACCTGATCGGTCCATATATCCTTATGGACCAGCAGGTGTAAATGGATTTGTATCCATTTCCACCTGCCTACCTCCGATGCGATCTGGTCCACTAAAAAAAACAGAAGGTGATCCGTTCCCCTACATCTAGGCAGATCAGAGGGTAGTCGGGTGTAAACAGACAGCCGGTCCCTTTACACCCGACCACCCATAGAGCAGAGCAGGCTGGGTCTGTGTCCGCTCTGTATAATCGGAGCACGCACAGACCTGTCATTCGCCCACTAATACCTGGTTCACACCTATGCAGGTTTAAGTTTGCATATTCCGGGTGCATTTTGCGTTTTTCAATACACATTTTTGATCCATTGAAGTCTATGGAACCAAAAACCAGAACCAAAACCTGGCTCTTTCCATAAAATGCACAGATGTGAACGTGAGCCATAGGAAACCATGTTAAATGGACCGTAGTGTGTTTCTGCAAAACTGAAAATGCACCAAAAATGCATAGGTGCATAGTCGACAGATCCTCTGCTGAGCAAAGCAGAACGGCCCTGTGTAAAAAGGGCCATATTCACTGATCGTGGAATTTCTGCATTTCGGGAATACTTCATATGCATATGCACTTGATTACATGAAAGCATCAGGGTATACTAGAGTACGGCAATGTACAGCCATTCACTTCTATGAACAGCTGTACACAACAACTGTGACTCCTTGGACAGGGGAAATAAGCCAGAATTATATGCTAGAGCCTCAAAATGTCAATTTCTTCTGGACACCGAAAAATGCTGGGACTTTATGTTAGACTCACAGGGGTCTCCAAACTATGACCCTCCAGTTGTTCAGGAACTACAATTCCAATCATGCCTAGTCATGTCTGTGAATGTCAGAGTTTTACAATGCCTCATGGGACATGTAGTTCCGCAACAGCTGGAGGGCCGTAGTTTGAAAATCCATGTGCTAGACCCTCAAATGTCCATGTGCATGGAGCCTAACCCCACAACAAAGCCAATGCACCAATATGTTTCTTGGCAGACAAAGCTGCTTTGAGCTCAAAGATGTTAGCTTGAGGAAAATGACCTCCAGACTCCAGCTGTATTGGGATGAAGCTTGAATATGTGACCAGCTGCCTGAAACATAGGATGAGTCATAAAAACCTAAGGACTGTACACACACGAGTGGGAAATGCAGTATTACTATACATACATCACTGTTCATATCAGAGACTGGAGGATACAAATGAGACAGCCTGTTTCTCCACACAATCCAGACATTCTCCTGTTGTCAGAATGAAGTTACTCACAAGAGTTATCTTCACGGGTTGCTTCTATATTTATTCAGCAATGAGAGGCACGCATAAGAAACCGCGGCAAGTGTGTATACGCACTTTAAAAGGTTTGACTGACGCCTGGTTGCCAGGCATCATAAGGGCCTGCTCGGTATTCTTGTGTTGGAATGAGTTGTTAAATCTGTGTAGCTGCTGCAGACACCTATAGGCTGGACCACAAGTATGTCAGCATAAAATAAGTCACATCTACAGTGGTAATTATACTTACAGGCAAATCTGCAATCTCAGCACTCCAGTTAACCCTTTTTTTTCACAAGTTTACTTGAAGTGTATAGCCATTTTTTTTCTATGTGGATAGAGCATGGAGAGATTAGAACCACCATCTGTTTTTTATTGCAAAAGATAGGGAGGGGAAACAAAAAAAGCACTCACATTTGCCAACATCCGAAATATTGATTCAAGAAAAAATTACTACTCAGGGTAGTGACAAGGCAGACTTTTTGAGGCAACACAGGGACATGGAAATTTAGAAAAATATTAAAATTTTAATAACAAAAAATACATACAGTAAAATACATAGAAAAAGTACAAAATATACATTCACTAGCAATATTTTCTTTCGTCTCGCCTACGCGTTTTGCCTAGCGGCTTCTTCAGGACGAGTTTGAGAGAGTTTGACAATAAAGTATTGCTAATTTCATAAATCTGAAATGAAATATGAAAAGTTGTAACATACAATAAAATAAGGAATAATTAAAACACTAAGGGTCGATATGCAAAAAGAGCTAAGTTATGAGACGGGAGCGCTCATTCTGGTAAAACTATCGTTCATAATGGAGTAAGCACATTCATCACGCTGTAACAGACAAGCGCAAATCGTCTTTTACTAACACGGAATCAGCTAAAGCAGCCCAAAGGCGAATGGAACTTCCCCTTTATAGTGCCATCGTACGTGTTGTACGTCACCGCGCTTTGCTAGAGCATTTTTTAAAAACGATGGTGTGTGGGCAACATCGTTTTTAATGATGAAGTTGGGAAAACGTTTTTTGGACATGCTGAAAAACTAAGTTTTTTTTCATGCTGAAAAATGATTGTGTGTACGCGGCATAAGTTCCTATTGCATCTTCACGAAAGGAAACCTTTCCAGTGAGAAAAAGCAAGAAATAAGCTTAACCCTTCTCTTTTCAGAAAATACACTTTCTTTTTTTGACTTACATTCAAGAGGTGTAGTTAAGACATAATGTCTGATTACCTTTAAATGTTACTTATTTAAAACATATCTTGATTATGTGTTTCAATTATTATATATGTAGAGTGTAATACAATAGTAAAGCTAATTAAGAGTCTGTAGACAGAGAGAGGAAGATAGAAATGTAATTTTTTGTCATACAAAGCATACAAATATCCTGTTTGATTATGTTAAAATTTTGAGGAAACAAATACTGTATAATCCAGTTCTTTCGAATGACACAATATCAGTTAAGGCTCGTACACACTATAAGAAAATCATGCAAACATTTTCGTCCACAGAATTTCCGTACGATTTTCGTATAGTGTGTACACAACTTTCGACAGCCGATTCTGAATTTTCATAATTTCATCGAAAATTCCCGAAGGGACAAACTCCAAAATGTTTCTCGTACAGTAACAGAACAAACGTTTTTCATTTAATACCATTTTAGTACCGCTTTCATATAATTATCATACAAGACAAATCTGAAAAAATACACTGCGCATGATCAGAAACAATAAACAACAAAAAAAGGCTTTATCCTACGAGAATATTCGTAAGAATTTTTGTACAGATTTTCTTTTTGATTTGCTGTGAAATATCAAGAAAAATCAGACGAACGTTCGTCCGATTTTCTTATAGGGTTTACCCCACTTAAGTCACTGATCTTAAATTCCCAGTTGTATGTGTTATACAGTTTATGTTTTACAGTTACTTGAAAGGTTAAAAACGTAGAGAATAAATATCTCTGGTACCGGCAATTACTGCTAATTATAGATCTAAGAGGTCCTATTCTAGTTTAAGCTAAAGAGGATTTGATATCTGATTACTGAGTGTAACACAATATTGTAGTCAGATTTTTAGCTATCTTTTTCATTGCAGATCAAAGAAAAGCTAGTAGTAATTAGTCACATTTGACTTTCTAAGAACAAGATGGGAGGCCTGATTTATTAAACCACCCTGTTCTTCACAAACTTTCCCAACTCCCCTCACGTCTTTGGACTATCAATATCTGCCTTGACACATTCCTCGGTGAATGGATTAAGGTGACTGATTTACCCCTTGACATTCATTTTTTCTGAGGAAGCTACTTAGATGAGTAATGCAGTGTTCAACATTACAGAACAAGCTGAATGATCTGGATAAATGGGAACCTTTATTTGCATTATAAAATAAATCTCTGTTCATTTCTATGCATTTTAGGTGCGCCGGAGGTGCAGTCCATCAAAAAAAAGAAAGCCCTGCTTGCTGCATCTTTGATGTGCTTGCAAATGTACATAAGCCCTATAAATAACAGATTTAATTTACAAATATATGTACACACCTGTGACTATAAATGCTAACTTTTTTTATTTATTTTTATTTATTGTAGATGCAGAGAAGGGATGTCACTTTCTCCATATTTTGAACTGTGTACAACAAGGTTTTGGGTCCTGCATAAATGAAGCCATACTGCAGAGAGTCATTAATGCACTTGAACAGAACAGTGACATTGTCAGCACAATGGAAAAATACTACACTACCTTCTGATTTTAAACTGCAGACACTAACTGTCCTGGGCCGAGTGGTCACAAAATGGATTCCTGCATGGGAGCAGTGGAAGAAATCGTGACCAAAGTCATATCCAAGGGGACCCCAGCTGGGAGCCTGGCTCTGTGCCAGGCAGCTCTCCAGTAAAAGCATCATCGGCATTGAGAAAAGACTTTCATCTTCCCATTATATTGTATGGGAGACATTGCAGAGTCCTGGCTCATATTTTTCATGCATTGGGCTCCTGGGAACATTTTAACATTTCAGATTACAGAGTGAAAAGACACAGCATTATAGAGGATATCATTTTTTTATTCTTATTAAAGGAGTTTGTTCTTTTTTAAACAAAAGCAAAGATAATCAAAGATCTGACATTTAGTAGTTTTTAAAGACCATTTTTTACCAAAGCAAAACGCTTTTTGTAAAACAATTATTCTTACTGTGAAAATGTCTTTATATTGTTTTTCTGTCTGCGACCACTGGTATGTACTATTTCCGGTTCTTCATAACGGGCCGCAGTACAGTTCATATGTAATTTTCCTGCTCATAATAAACGTTGAAGTCCTGTGTCTTATTGTAGCTTACATCATAAAAGTGGGTGTTCTTTCCTCCTACATCACTTTGCAGAACGAGAATGCAAGTAGACAGTGGACATGGATATGTTCATATGTAGCCCCTAAATCTTTTTTCAGTGCTTTTGAGTAGGTGGGTACATAAGGAGTAATCCAATTACACTATATAACATTTATCAAAACACATATCCTTATAGGTGAACTCACTTCCAATTGAAGAGATTCAAACTCATGTCTTATTGAGTCACTGGGACAAAATGTGAGAGGATATATCCCTAACATTGTAATAAAGCACTGTTAAGTAAACTGGGGAAGGATTTGTATTTCTGTCTAGTTTTTATTGCTGCCTGAGTTCCTGTTAAAAAGATTTCCCTGACAGGGACACAAACAACAAATGAAACATGACACAGATTCTAATCCTTCCCAATTCTATCTCAGAATCAAAAATAGAAACGTACTTTCCTTGTAATGGAAACAGCTAAGAGCAAAGTTAGTACCTTGCAGACTCTGTCTGTTATCACCCCTCTACTACATCATGCAGCTTGCTATCATGTATAGTGCTTGGATGAGTACTATATCATAAGCTACATCATTTTTTCAAATTAATCCTTTCATGACCAGAGGTCATTGATATCTAGATGCACAGACCAAATTTATATATATATATTAGGGTTGCACCGATACCATTCTTTTTTAAGACAGAGTAAAAATGCTGATACTTTTTTATAAGTACTCGCCGATACCGATCACCAATGCTTTTTTGTATTATTTTTTACATTTATATATATATATATATATATATAAAATACAAATAAAAAATTATATATATCATTAGTATTAGTATTTTTTTATTCATTTTTTACAATGCTTAATTTTTTTTAGGGGGGGGGGGGGATGGTGTCACTGTTTTTATTTTTTTATTATTATTTTTTTGCAATTTTACTTTTAAATATTTATATATTACAATTTTTTCTTTTCTTTTTTGTCAACCCTGTTGTGGGGGGGGCTTTGGTGAGATATCAGGGGTCGAAACAGAGGCTCCTTTTCATTCATAAACTGAAGCATCGTAAATGAACACCACAGCGCTGATCATCTGTGAGGCTGCCTGGCCCCCCTGCTACACTGAGGAGAGGGTGTACTGGCCTCCTGACAGATATCGGGTCAAGCATCGGAGCATTTGCTTGTGCAAATGATCAGTGTCTGCACAGATGCTAGTATCGGTATAACCCTAATATATATGTATATAAAAAATATTATATATATTGGGTATAGGATCGAAACAACCCCCTTAAAAATATTTTGTTGCTTTGCAGCCTAAAATGATGATTAACACAGTTTTTGTTTTATTCAGCTGTATTTACTCAACTTATAACATCCAAGTGAAAGATATAACACCAAAATGTCAGAAAAACATGAAAAGAAATCAAAAACAGAATCACAGAGTTGGAAAAAGGATCACCCCCTTGTGTCAGTATTTTGTTGAACCACATTTTGCTTTAATTACGGCCTTTAGTCTGTATGTCTCTACTAACTTTGCACATCTAGACTTTGCAATATTTGCCCACTATTCTTTGCAGAACTGCTCAAGTTCAGTTAAATTTGATGGTGACCGTTTGTGGACTGCAGACTTCAAGTCATTCCACAGATTTTCAATGGGGTTTAGGTCTGGGCTCTGACTAGATCACGCAAGGACTTTCCCCTTTAACCACTGTGTGCTCATTTTTGCTGTGTGCCCACATTGTAATGTTGGAAGTTAAACCTTCTTATTGACAACTTTCTGGCAGAGGGCAGCAGATTTTCCTTAAGAATTTTACAGTATTTTGCCCTCTCCATTTTTCTTCTATCCTGACAAGTGCTCCAGTCCCTGTTGTAGAGAAACATCCCCATAACAGGATATTACTGCCTCCATCATTTACTGTAGGATGGTGAACTATATAGGATTTCTGCCAGATATATTGTTTGGCGTTTGTGACAGACCCCCGTACTCAAGATGAGTCTGTCCGCTGTATCGCTCCTCTGTCCGGTACCACACAATCCAAGACCCCTTAGCTTTCCCATTCACTAGTCGTAGCTCAGTGTAGGCTTAGCATCTCTTGCCAGAGTTGCAGACGGATCACATCCCCTCAGTCGAGCATGGTGTGCTCCGTTGCTGGTCCCCGATGCTGCTTCCGCATGCCTTGCAGCCTCCTCCCGAACTCGGCTCTCATGCTGACCGATCCCTGTATCTTGAATCCTGGTGGTGGTTTGGATGTCCTGGACTGCAAGAGACATCCCACTGTTGCCACCAATTGTGACGGACCTTCGTACTCAAGAGGAGTCTGTCCGCCGTATTGCTCCTCTGTTCGGTACCACACAATCCAAGACCCCTTAGCTTTCCCATTCACTAGTCGTAGCTCAGTGTAGGGTAAAACATCAGCCAGTTTATTAGAACCAGAATACAAGTCTTATATACAGTTAAAGAGGAGGAGGTTCCTACCTCCTGCTCATATTACTCTAACAATACACAGAAAGATAAATTAACATGAGATAATTAACAAATCTCTTAAAGCAGCCAATGTGACTTCCTAACTACAATATACATTATTATACATATCAACACAGAACTCCTTCATACAATTGCAGGGTTAATTGGTACAAGCAACAATGGGTGAAATAAGTTTACTTATTTACTTTATAACAGATGGCTGGAGTTAACATCAGCATATTCTAACAGTTTGTGTCCCAACATTATGAATCTCTATTTCTAATATGACATATACAGGGTTCCCAGAGTCTGTGTGTCTTGGGGGGACATAGACCTGAATCCAAAGTAACACCACCTCAAGGGTCCCCAGGCATACAGCTCACAAAGAGCACCGTTCCCCCAAATGCCAGGGCCCATAATCGCAAGGCAAGAGGCTAGCATTCAGTCCCCTCCAAAAGCCTCTGTCCCTGGGGAGTCTGTCACAGTGTTGATGCAAAATAATTAAATTATAGTCTCATCTGACCAAAACACCTTTTTCCACGTGGCCTCCGAATCTTAATGTGGGTTTTCTTGAGGAGTTTTTTTTTTCTTGCAACCCTCCTATACAAGCCACATTTGTGGAGAATTTATGATAATGTTGTCGCATGCACACAATGAACACTCTTTGTCATAAATTCCTGCAACTGCTTCAGAGTTGCTGTAGGTCTCTTGGTAGCCTCTCTGACCAGTTTCCTTGTGGCTCTTTCATCCAGTTTGGAGCGACGTCCTGATCCAGGGAGGGTCTGTGTTGTACCAAATACCTCTTACTTCTTAATAATATACTTTACTGTGTTTCTAGTCATTGATAAAGCCTTTGAAATGTTTTTATATCCATCTCCTTACTTGTGCCTGTCCACAACTTTATCCCGGAGAGTTGATTGTTTGCTTCAGGGACTGAAATGCCCCAGGAAAGCTCTGTTCATGCTGAGCTAATCAAAATGAGCACAGTTGAATGTCAAATGGCTTTGTATTCCATTGAAAAGGTGATTAGCTACACCTGATTGAGTTTACAAGTCATTTTTAGGAGTGGGTGATCCCTTTTCCAACTCAGTGATTCTGCATTTTTTGTTATGGTTTCTAACATGTTGGTGTTAAATCTTTTTCTTGGATGCTATACTGTAAGTTGCAATGAGTAACTACCGCTGGATAAAACAAAAACTGTGTCTGTCTTAAAGTGGTTTATTCACAGTGATCATTAAATTAGAAAATTCCACAATGGCTATCCCCAAAGCAAAACTAGGGGTGGAGAGAGAAGAAAGGGGGAAAAGGAAAAAAAGGTTTGTTACAAAAAGGTTTTTTATGTGCAGCATTACGTTGGGCACTGTGTGGTCAAGCTCATCAACCAATGATATCAAATTGATAAGAGGGCCATCAGAAGTCTGAGGCCATCCTTGTGGTGCCCCTCTCCATCAGCACTGGGTCACATCAACTTAAAAAAGGAGAGAAACTGATGGAGAAGGGAGACCCTGGAAAACTAGTCAGTACCAATGTCTAAAGGTATGTTTTACATTTTAGGAAGGAGTGCCTCAGAATTGACCAGTATTTAAAAGGATGCATTGACTAAAAAAAAAAGGTTGAGAATCACTGTCATATCTAGCCCTCTAATTGTTTTTTGATCATCGCTGGGACTGAGATCCAGCAGCCATGCAAAATGTTGGCTGCTGGCTCTCATAGGGGGGCAATTATTGACATACTGTTGTATCCCCAGTAAAGGCAGGAAGAGTTAAAACCTGCTCCTTTATGATCTGCTGAGGACAAGGAAAGGTCACACAAAGGTTAGAACTAGAGGTGTGGGAACAACATCACAACTCTGTTTGTCTCTAATAAAAGTATTGTTTGACCTGATATTGTTAAGAGTTAAATTTTTGTAGTAATTTTAGATGCAGTTGGTAAAGTTGTTATGTGTGTACAAAGCTTTACTGCAGAATTGATCAGTAATATTATGGGTTCTCTATTAAAAATAATACATCCATTAACTACCAAGCGGCCCAGCTCAAGGCAGTAGCCTCCTGGTTCACATTACGCTCCTACAATAAATGGACGCAAATAGAGAAGCTGTGGCTAGCCCCGGTACATCCAAATAACTTGTTATGGAATGCGAAGGGGGAGGTGGACCCAGGCCGCATGTTAGGTCCTATGACCCAGCTCAGAAGCACGTGGCGAAAATTGACACGCCAACACAAGCTAGCCTCAGACAGCTCCCTCTTGACCTCTTTCACCGGCAACCCCGAAATCCCGGATAGTCTCACCCACAGAATGTCAGCCCCATGGACAACGAGAAACCTCTTTCATTATGGGAACCTAGTAGACCCCCTGACCCGTAAAATACGCACATTCAAGGACATACAGGCCAAACATGACATGCCGCGCCAGGAGTTCTATGGATATCTCCAGATACGCCACTATGCACTGACGTTCGCTCCAAACTTGCAGTTCTCCCCCCCAACGGCTTTTGAAAGGCTGATATTGGCGGGGACAGCGCAGAGGGGCTTGATCTCAAATATATATAAAATATTGAACTCTCGGCCGACGGACACTGGGAGCAAACATGCATATATGCTTCGGTGGGAAAAGGCCCTAGGCGAGGAGATATCCATGGAACACTGGCGGACGATTTGGTCCCAGGCAGCAAAAAGCTCGATCTGCACTCTCTACAAGGAGAACATATACAAAATCCTCTACTTCTGGTACATGACACCGGATGTTCTCCATGCCATCTACCCGAACACTTCAGATCGCTGCTGGCGCTGTCAGCAGGACAAAGGAACGCTTATCCATGTATACTGGAGTTGCCCACTGATCGTCCCCTTTTGGAACTCGGTCCAGCAATTATTGGACCGACTTCTAGACAGGACGATCCCCCTGACTCCGAAGGTTTATCTGCTAGGATTCCCCCCACCAAACATCCCAGTACCCTACAAGAAATTGACCAGGCATGTACTTACGGCAGCGCGCTGTCTGGTGGCTTTGCACTGGAAGCGTTCTGCCCCTCCCCCCCCTGAGGCCCTATATGCCAGAATAAAAGATGTGGAAATGATGGAGAAAATGACGGCCAGAATGCTAGACAGACTGGAGGCCCACGACAAGGTCTGGGAGCTTTGGCACCGCCGAGAGGAGATAACCTGATCAGGTACTTGAGCCGCACGGATGATTTCCCTCCCCATTCCCATACCCTCCACTCCCCTCTCCCCCTCCCCCTTCTTCTTTTTACAGTTTCTTATCTTTCCTTCTTTTTGTTATTTTATTCCTCTTCCTCTTCTTTTCATCTCCTGTGAACCCACTGGTGATACGAAAATGTTCACTAGTATAACACTGCACTGAAAGGTTTGCCTAGTTCATAGCACTTAACTAGCTTTTGTAGCTGAAACTCGGTACGAAAAGTTCGCTACCACATGAGAGGACACATAACTGGTTGAGTAGACTATTAGACTTTATCCAGTATGTTAATGACCATTCCTCTAGATATTGTTATCGAGATTGATCCTACATGTATACGTGTATTGAAACATTTTCTGAATAAAACTGTTATTGGTAAAAAAAAAAAATAATACATCCATTAATTATACAACAAAACAGAAATATGTAATCTACAAAAGGATGTAAGAAAATTACTTTTAGCCCAAACCAATATTTTATTTTACATGCTACATTCCTTTTGCTACTGTACTGGTACTTTATACATTTGCTGATGAGTATGGCAAATCACAACTGAGCCAGGAAGCCATTAAAGCCATCTTCCTGCTGAGATATTATAGGAGATGCAAGCAACCCTATTCTTTTACCAAATGAATAAGCGTTCTCCTTTTATTATATGCTCTTAAAATATTTCTTAGTTTACATAATGCTTGGCATAAGAACTATTGCTCCATCACAGCTGTTTCCATATATTTGGAACTGTCCTATAGCCTAAGAGGATATAAAAATACAATAATCCCGTTTTCATTGCCATAACAAATATCCCTGGGTTGTTGCACACCGGCTTCTTTAGTTCCATACCTTCTGCCATGGCTCCACGTCTCCACATTTTCATTTTGTTTTAAATTAAAAAGTAAAGATTTGCTGGGACACTTCTAGAAAAGTTAACTGTGGCTAAGCACCCTGAAGCAAGTAACCCTTTGCCTTGAATGCCTCCTGAGAAATAATGCACTCCTTGACATGTGACTGTACCTAGCCACTAATGTTCTTGTAGCCCCTCAATGCATACCGGCCTTTACTACCCCCTGCTGCCTCTTAATGCTATTATCACAATATCTGGTGATGTCACCACTGTGCTGCTCATTGTTCTTCTGTTGGCCTCCATTGCAAGCATCCGTTTCTACTTTATTAATTCTGTGGATCTTTGCTTTGTGCACCTCTTCTGCTGCTTTTTGATGAGTCCTCTTACCGGTCACTGAGGGCAGCCATTAATGGATCTGACAAAGGGAGGAAACAGGGCTCTGATGATGGATAGTTTAAAGGGGTTGTAAAGGTAAAAACAAAATAGCTTCCTTTACCTTAGTGCAGTCCTCCTTCACTTACCTCATCCTTCCATTTTGCGTTTAAATGTCCTTATTTCTTCTGAGAAATCCTCACTTCCTGTTCTTCTGTCTGTAACTCCACACAGTAATGCAAGACTTTCTCCCTTGAGGGGGGTGGGGGCGAGCAGGAGAGTCAGGATGCTCTCTACGTTGTAGATAGAGAAAGGAGCTGTGTGTTAGTGAGCGTCCTGACTCTCCTGCTTGCCCCCTCAAGGGAGGGGGCAAGCACGACACTCCACACCAGGGAGAAAGCCTTGCATTACTGTGTGGAGTTACAGACAGAAGAACAGGAAGTGAGGATTTCTCAGAAGAAATAAGGACATTTAAAAGCAAAATCGAAGGATGAGGTAAGTAAAGGAGGACTGCACTAAGGTAAAGGAAGCTATTTAGGGATTTGTTTTTACCTTTACAACACCTTTAAGGAAAGTAGGGTAAGATCTAGGGGAGGGGGAGCTGGCAAATTTCTACATACCTTGAAAGAGGAAAGTATATTCCATCTGTGGAGCCTGCAGGTGAAATGTTAATAGCAAAGTTAAATCTGCTTATATTTTGCCTTTCATGGTTCCTCCTTTCCCTCATCAACATGCTCGTGAAATACATACCTTTTTTTAGACCCAGTGATGTCCTCACTGGGACTCTGTGTTTCTTTATCCTATGCAGACAGATCATGGCAGGAAGCAACACGACATGACACGACACGACATGTCAGCAACAAGGCGAGTATAAAAGCCTCTTCTTTATTATTTCCAAAGAGTGAAATATTTCATAGTGCAACCAAGACTGACACGTTTCAATCAAAAGATAACCTCTTTGGGGTTCATATACTAAAGGCAAATAGACTGTGGACTTTGCAAAGTACAGTTGCACATTGCAAGGGCAGTTGCTCTAGAGCTTAGTAAATGAGGTAAAGCTTCACTTTTCAAAGAACCCAATCCCATGCAAAAAATAAATGTTTTTTTGCTTGCACAAGATTGGATGATGGAAGTCAGCAGAGCTTCTGCTCATTTACCCTAATAATCTCTGCAGAAACTGATTTTACAGAGTGCTAATGTACATTGCAAAGTGCACAGTCTATTTGCCTTTAGTAAATTAATCCCATAGGGTGCTGTACATAGCATCCTGAAAACATTATAGCGCCCTGCCTTATGAAGGCTGACTTTTGGGAGGAGCAATGCAAATATCAAAATACTTGGGGGAGATGAGTGGGTGTTTGTAGGCAGACTATGTTTGCATACAGACTGCATTAGGTAACAAACACTTGTGATGCTGAGCATCCGTGATTGTAAGATCTTCAATATACTGAATAAGAGGGGCAGGCCAATAAGGTATTCCTCCGTTGGTACTGGGTTCAATCCTGTGTTGCCAAATCGAACCCATTCTGCAGCGATAGATGCTTCAGGGGCTGTGGTCAGCATGGAGACAAACTTCATATCTGGTGGTCCTGCCCCCGCCTAGTGGGATTCTGGGCGAGGGTATTCGGTCTTCTGTCCACTCTCTTCTATACATCCCCCCGCAAGGATGCCAAATTGGCCTTACTCCACTGCCCGATCCCGGGCCTCTTTTCTTATCAGCAAAAGCTGTCCACCTATTTGTTTATCGCTGCAAACTGTACAATAGCTAGGGCCTGGAAGAAACCGGCTGTCTCATTTGCGGATGTGAAGAGCACCTTGACGACTCTCATGATTAATTAGAAGATGTCTAGTATTCTCCATGATTCCTACGCTAAGTTCCTTAAGGTGTGGGGCCCGTGGTGGTCCTACGCTCTTCCCACTTTGCACCCGACCAGCCCAGGTCTCGCTAATTGACCTCTTCTACCCTTGCGACCTGGGGGAACCTTGAACCCTTTTCCTACCCAACCTTCCTGCTCTGTACCTCCTTTACTTTTCTCTCACTTGCTCTCACTCTCTCCTAATTTTTTTTGTCCGTAAGACCCCAACTCTAGTCTTGCTTTCCAAAAATGTTGTGGACTACCCCATGCCTTAACCCATGAGCAATTAAGCTCTTATACCCTATGTTGACCCCTGGCCTTGGCTGGAGGGCTGTTGATGTTTGACAATTTCTACATTCAAATATGCTTTTAATGTGTATTAGTAAGCTGTGCCATGATATACTTTATGTTTATATCCCCTGCGTGGGATATTTACTGTTGTTCTTACCTTTCAAAAATTTCAATTAAAAAAAATTGTACCGAAAGGGGCAGGCCAGGCACAGTCAGGCTGGGAAGAAAAATAGGATTTTTATAACAGCTTACCTGTAAAATGTATTTTCTTGGAGTATATCACGGGACACAGAGGTTCCCCCCCCTCTCTTATTGGGACATATATATATAGCTACAAAAACTGAGGTACTCCCTGTATGGGAGGAGCTATATATAACCCACATAGTACTGACTATGGTGCTCTGTGTCCGGTGATGTGCGATAAAGAAAGAGCCAAATGCTGGATGTCTATCAGGCAGGAAGTGCAGCAGGCTCTGTTTGACTTGCTGGAGCTTTTATTGCATGCAGTAAAAAGCTCACAGTGTGCATAGCTCCAAACTGTCCCTGATTTCAAGGGACTATCCCTGATTTGGAGCAATGTCCCTCTGTTCCTCTTTCACCCTCAATTGTCCCTCATTTTGGTCTGATCCATATAGATGTATATAAAATGCACTTTTTATCTATCTTTCAAAAAGTGTTTCCCAGTGCTAAACCTTTCATCCAATTTCTAATTGCTGCATTTGTAAATTTTAAAAGCCAATATAAAGGAATAGTAGTGGTAAAAAAAAGCTCTCATGGATTTAATGAACCTTTGTTTTGGTTAATTTTCCTTGTCCGTGTCCTTTGCTTACATACGTTTGCTAGTAGGTGTCCCTCATTTCCATCTCAAAATGTTGGGAGGTATGCAGTGTGCAGTAAAATCAAATCTTGCCATGAAGATTCAACAAGTCATTTTCTGTAGTGGGTTGACAATGAACTGTTCATGTCTGCATACTGCATTATGCAGGTAAAACCCTTATTACATGCAACCAAGGGGCTTCTGGTTATTGGCAGCACTGAGATAAAATTAAGGAACAATTGTTTATGATACATAGGCCCGGATTCACGTAGCACTTACGCTACGTATCTCGAGATACGCCGCATATTTACGCTGGCCGCAAGGGGCGCTTCCATTGATTTATGAATTGAATATGCAAATGAGGGAGATACGCCGATTCACGAATGTACTTGCGCCCGGCGCATTCATATACGCGGTTTACGTAAGTCGTACGTCTGGCGTAAAGTTAAGCCTCATAAAGCAGGGGTAAGTCATGTTAAGGTATGGACCAGGGAACAGCCGTCGTATTTTACGTTGTTTACGTAGTAGTACATGAATAGGGATGGGCGTAGGTTACGTTCACGTCGTAGGCAGTGATTCGACGTATCTTAAGGAGTATTTCCAACGTGATTCTGAACATGCGCACTGGGATGCGTCCACGGGACAGCGCATGCGCCGTTCGTTCGGCCCATAATTTGCATGGGGTCACGCTTCATTTAAATGGATCACGCCCACCTTCCACCTATTTTGAATTAGGCAGGCTTAAGCCGATTAATTTACGTTACACCGGCGCAACGTTGGGAGCATTTGCATTGTGAATTCGGTGCTTGGCTCTCTGCTTTATGTCGGCGTAGCGCATATGAGATGCCCTACGCCCGCCTAAAAATGCGCCGATGTCTCTGAATCCAGGCCATAGTGCGTTACCAAATGGGGTAAAAAAAAATTGCAACTATGTACTATAAATTTTTCTTGATGCTAACCCTGTAGGACTAACCGGCCATATAAAAGTGGTGGGTACTGATTGCACCACCAGGTAGGCACCAGCATATGATTATTTTATTTAACAACATTTTAAACTGATTCTTCTTTAAGGTAACAATCTCTGGCAAAGTTCTTGTATCTTCTGGAGGTACAAGAGAGCTTCTAGTTCATGGATGTGTCATGCAGGAAATACAGCACCTTTTGGACCTGTGGTTTACCAGGGTTACATAGCATAGCTATGCAGTCACAGAACCTTAGCGCAGACCAATTCCTGAGTGTAACGATATCTGAGATAATGCAGATTGAGATATGTATAATGAGACTTGTATGGTGTTCTACTAGCCTTGAAAGCTTTTTCTAATTAAAGAACACCCCCATACACTGGCCGTTACCATCCTTGAAAGCTTTCTGTAATTAGAGATTATTTTGCAAAAATAACATTACTGGTCCTTGACAGTTCTAATCACCACCGCAATCACTTCTTTGCCCTTAAGTCCACTTACTGATTTCATTTGTAACCATGGAAACACTAATTTAAAACTGAGGAGTGCCTCTGGTGGGCTGTGAAATCTAAAATCCAGCCAGTAAATGGAGCTGCGAGAGGAAGTAACGTTAGAATCAAACATTTAAATTGGTATTTTGTTTTCTTAGCTGAGGCAAAGTAATTGAGCAAAGCATCTGCTCAGATGATGTCAAAGTGTCAGGTTTTAGATGATGGGTAGGAAAGAATTCTCCACAAACATCGATTCTGGAAAAATTCAACTTGAAAGGGTACTAAAATTGTACATAAATACATTTTGTTTTAAAAAAGGCATACGTGAAATGTACAATTACTGAAAGCAGAAGGCCTTGGGTCTATTTATAAAGGACCGAACAGCTGTATGTGTACATTTTTCAGTGAACTTTTGTTCTTTAAGCCCCCATTCGCATCAGCGCGATTTGACATGTGATTTGACAGGTCAAATCGGAGCCTATTGCCGGCAATAGAAGCGTCCCAATCGGTGTGGTGCCGACTTTGCGTTGCTGCAACGATTTCCAAAAGTAGTTCCTGCACTACTTTTGGTGACTTCAGGGGGCGATTTCACTAGACATTTGTGCATGAACCCACACAGATGTCTTTCAAGTGGCCCCCCGAAGTCGGACCGAAATACGGCTTAAAAATCGTGCCAGTTCAGATGAACTGACAAGATTTCAAAGCCGTCTTCAGTGTGAACGAGGGCTTATGGATATTTTTTGCTTAATCCTGTCTAATGAGGGTTTGAGTTGTTTTTTTTGTTTTTGTTTTTGTTTTTAGAAAATTGTAATCTTTTTTCCCATTCACCAATTTTAACCATTTCTCAACTGACTGCAGCCATAACATTAAACTGTGCAGGATATGAAGTAAGAGGACAAAGCATAGACTGAACAGCGCAAACATTTTAGTAGATGTCATTACACTATGTATATTTATTATTACAGGCATTTTTAAAGTGCCAACAACATATGCATCACTTTATATATATTTCACATGCATATCAGTTTGTGCTCTCAAGGAATTTGCGATCTAAGGTCCCTAGCTCACATCAATATATATATATATATATATTTTTGCATTTTTTTGCATGTTTGTCACACCTGACTCATCAAACAAATGTTATTATTACACAAAGATAACCCGAGTAAATACAAAATGCATTTTTTAAATGATGGTTTCATTTATTTAGGCAAAAAAAAAACTGTCCAAACCTCCCTGGCTTTATGTGAATAAGTAATTGCCCCCTAAACCTAATAACTGGTTGTGCCACCCTTGGCAGCAACAACTGCAATCAAGCGTTTGCGATAACTGGCAATGAGTCTTTCACATTGCTGTGGAGCAATTTTGGCCCACTCTTCTTTGCAAAATTCTTTTAATCCAGCCACATTGGAGGCTTTTCCAGGAGGAATGGCCTGTGTAAGGTCATGATACAGCATCTCAATTGGATTTAAGTCTGGGCTTTGACTAGGCCACTCCAAAACCTAAATTTTGCTTTGTTTGAACGATTTGAAGGTGAACTTGCTGTTGTGTTTTGGATCATGGTCCTGCTGCATAACCCAAGTGCATTTCAGTTTGAGGTCACAAACTGATGGCTGGACATTCTCCTTTAGGAATTTCTGGTAGAGCTCAGAATTCATGGTTCCATCAATTATGGTAAGTTGTCCAGGTCCTAAAGCTGCAAAGCACCCACAGACCATTATGCTACCATCACCAGGTCTGACTGTTAGTATAATGTTCTTATTATGAAATGCTGTATTAGCTTTATGCCAGATGTAACAGGACGCACACCTTCCAAAAAGTAAATTTTTTGTCTCATCAGTCCACAGAATATTTGCCTAAAAATCTTGGGGATAATCAAGATGTTTTTGGTAAATGTGAGATGAGCCTTTTTTTGTTCTTTTTGGTCAGCAGTGGCTTTGTCATTGGAACTCTCCCATGGATGGAATTTTTGCCCAATCTCTTTCTTTTTGTTGAATCATGAACACTGATATTACCTGAGGCAAGTGAGGCCTGCAGTTCTCTAGATGTTGTTCCAGGTTCTTTTATGACCTCCTGGATGAGTCGTCTTCATGCTCTTGGAGTCATTTTTGTAGGCCGGTCACTCCTGGAAAGGTTCACCACTGTTCCAAGTTATCTCAATGTGTGGATAATGGCTCTCCACATGGTTTACTGGAGTTCCAAAGCCTTATAAATGGCGTTGAAAGCCTTCCTAGACTGATACATGTAAAATACTTTGTTTTTAATCTGTTCTTGATTTTTTTTAGATTGTAGCATGATGTGGCTTTTTGTAATCTGTTAGTGTGCTTCACGTTTTCAGATAGCTTCTGTTTACTAAAGCTGGAAAGCGCAAAATCAGGCTTACTTCTGCACAGAAACCAATGAGCTTCCAGGTTTTATTACCAGGCCTAATTGAACAAGCTGGGGTTAGAAGCCCATTGGTTTATCTGCAGAAGTGAGCTTGTTAGGCTGCATTCACACCTGAGCTAAATGGAAATATGGGTATAAATGCACATTTCTGTCTCCAGGAACACAGAAGAATGCACAAAAATTTATTTCAGCACGTAACATTGGTACTTAAGCTTCTTTGGCGCATTTGTCACGTGACAGACAGCCCATTCAAGTCAAAAGGATGTCATGACAAAAATGCGCTTAAACACAGAATGCTCAGGTGTGAATGCAGCCTTAAAGATACTAAAGCTAACAAGGTTTTTTACCTTAATGCATTCTTTGCAATAAGGTAAAAAAAAAAATGTTTATATTTCTCCAGCTTGCTATGGGGACACACAAAGAAGAATGGTACCAAGGTAACCGAGAAGAGGAGGATCAGGGCCGCTCTGTGCAATACCACTGCACAGAGCAGGTGAGTATAACATGTATGTTATTTTATTTTAAAAAACAATTACTTTAGTAACACTTTACCACTAGGAAACCCACGCAAGCACAGAGAGAACTGCGTGCAGGTAATGTGATGGCTGATGGTGATTCAAAGCAATGATCCTAGTCCTGCAAGGAAGAAGTGTAAAACCCTAAGCCATTGTGCTACTTAATTTTATTAATTTTTTTACACAAAAGTTCAGTTGAGACCAGTTTACCCTTTATTTCCAGCTGTTCAATCTCTTGTAAATGTAGTTGAAAATAGCTGAGGTGTGTAGGGCTTCCCTGTGGGACTTTAACACTTCCCTCTGACTTGTGCAAGTCCTTATTACATACACAAAGTTTATGTAATTTGTTGGACAGTCCTGTGAGACAGTTACCTGTCCTTTTTCTTTTTTCAGCAGATTTAAGTTTGAGCGTGACACAATGATACTCTAAAGACTAAAGCAAAATGCATGTGTGCGCTGCAGTGGCAATCATTTTAAAAGTCACTCCAACATATATACAGAACTCAGCTGTGTTATAATAAATGATGCATAGTGTATGCTTTGCTGTAAAAAAGTACAGCAGGACCTATATTGTTGTGCACTGCAGTGCATGACATTAATTCCTATAAGCCAGGCATGTCCAAATTTCGGCCCGCGTTCTGGTTTTGGAAGGCCCGCCTGATTATTTGGACATATATATCTTTTGTGGCCCCCAACGATCTCCCAGCGCTGGGGCCACAAAAGATATACATGCTGGCTGCCTTGGAGGGGACAGGGAGGAAGCTGGACTAGTGCCGTACACACAGGAGAATTTACTGTTTACACGGAGGCCTCTGTAATAGGAAGTCCCGTCTCCTGCGCTGCCATTGGACGACTGTTCTGTCCATCATAGGAGCCAGGACTTTGTATTAAAGAGGCCACCGTGTAGGTAAACTTTTGGCGCTCGTCCCACCCCCCTCCCTATCCCCTTCAAGGCATCAGTCAGGCTGCACTGATGGCAAAAGTGAGTCTGCATTCCTGGCAATGGTGGGTAATGCATTCCTGGCAATGGGAGGTGCTGCATTTATGGCGATGGTGGGTCTGCAGATGGGCACTTGTGAGGCTGCAGATGGGCACTGATCCTTATTTTGCTTCACAGTTCTTTATTTCAAATTTAAATTTGTTTCCTGAAACATTCCTCTTAAATGCAAGGTGCATGTTATACGCCAATAAATACGGTATATTTAAATAACAAGCCCAAGCTCATCTCTTTACTCACACACAGCCACAAAGGCAAGAGAATTCTTGTTGGGCACTGTATTAGTGCTCAAACAAACACACTTAGGCCTAGTACACACGAGAGGATTTATCCGCGGATACGGTCCAACGGACCGTTTCCGCGGATAAATCCTCTCGAGGATTTCCACGGATTTGGATCCGATGGAGTGTACTCACCATAGGATCGTAATCCGCGCCGAAATCCCATCGCGATGACGTGTCGCGCCGTCGCCGCGATGATGACGCGGCGACGTGCGCGACGCTGTCATATAATTAATTCCACGCATGCGTTGAATCATTACGACGCATGCGGGGGATCCATTCGGACGGATTGATACGGTGAGTCTGTACAGACCAGCGGATCAATCCGTTGGGATGGATTCAAGCGGATAGATTTGAAAGCATGTCTTCAAATTTTTATCCGCTTGAAATCCATCCCAGGGGATAAAAATCCGCGGAAACAGATCCGCTGGGTTGTACACACCAGTGGATCTATCCGCTGGAACTGATCCGCAGATCAATTCCAGCGGATAGATCCTCTCGTGTGTACGGGGCCTTAGACCGAACTTTAATGGTTCAAAAAATGTCAGGCAATATGGTTGGCTCTCACGCATGTTCACTTCATCAAATCTGGCCCTCTTTGAAAAAAGTTTGGACACCCCTGCTATAAGCGCTAAAAGATGCATACAGACAATGATAACATTTGCTGTTGTCAAATGAGAGCACATATTATTAATATACAATAATACCAAACAAATATAAAATACCAAATAAAGTCAAATTAAGTATTGCAAGTTTACCAGTTTTTAATTAAGAGGCTAAATAGCATAAAGCAAATGGAAATGAGTCTGTTGCCTATAGCATATATCACCTTCTTATTTATTTTTATATTTTTACATGGTGTTAAAAAAAATACAAATTTTGATCACTTTTATTGCTGTCACAAGGAATGTAAACATCCCTTGTGACAGTAATAGGTGGTGACAGGTACTCTTATTGGAGTCTAAAAGATCTCCAATCCCTCCTTTGCACTTCAAAGTATTCAGATCGCCGAAAACGGCGATTCTGAATACTGAATATTTTTTTAAATCCGGCACCATTAGCAGCTGAGTAAACTGGAAGTGACGTTGTGACGTCGCTTCTGTGTTTACAGAGAGAAGACTGACTAGAACTAAGTCGTTTCCGGCTTCGTGCCAGTCTGTCTCTAGGCACCAGAAGTGGGGCATCGCGGATCGGGTCTCCCGGTGGGACGGGAGGCTCTGTAAAAACGGCAGGAGAATGTCCCCTCCCGCTCATCCGGGATAACAACCGAGCTGCTTTTAGCCGCATCTGTTGTTATCCCTGGAAAGCCGACCGTCCGCTCTAAAAAACGGTACCGGGATGATGGCTGTGGGCATCATCCCGGTATAAACCCCTAAAGCCGAGGACACATATATGCGTACGCTCGGTGAGAAGGGGTTTTAAATTAAAAAACAACCAGTGGGAATGCTGGCCCCTATCTAGCTTCAATACATTGAGTCACATAACTTTTAGGAAACAGTCAACGGGTCTATATGGTGAGTTCCCACATCATAGGGGGGTTCTGTTCTGCAAATAATAAAAGCCCAACTCCTACTGGAGGTCCAACTCCAGTTTATAATTTTATATTTTCTAGACCTATATCAGAAATGTTTAGGCTAATCACATGGCATGCAGGGTTCTCTTTTTATTTTCTCCACTGGTACAGGGCCATGTGAATGCAAACTCTGCTTTTAAAAGAGTAAATTGCAGGTCAGAAGGAACTCAACTATAGGTCAGAAATATATATATATATATATATATATATATATATATATATATATATATATATATATATATATATATATATTTCTGACCTATATAAAGCAAAATTGTGAATGACCGCAGTCCAGTAAAAAGATTCCTTTACTGATATACATCCATAAACTGGTACTGAAGAAGCAAGACTCTAATGCATTTCATGTTAATAAACTCTTAGGCCGGCCATACACGGTTTGAATCTTGGCCAGTTCAACACCAACTGTTAATGGGCAGGCTGAATGTACCAAGTTGATCGATCAATCACCTTGGTACGTTCAGTCTTCCATTTTCTCTTGCTGTTATTGCTAGCGGCTGCTATAGCTGCTAGAGATAATCACTGTCTTCCACCAGCAGGGATAGCTTCCCCTCCCCACATCCCTCACCGGGAGAAGACAATTGATGATTCCCCAGTCAGCACTGTGTTGATGGGGAAATCATGAAAATTTCACACCATGTATGGTGTGCCTAAATCATGGAGGTCAAATGTGCTTGTCAATTGATCTTCCATGATCTCAGAAGTGTATAAAGCTGATGTCAAACTGATGCCATCAACAGAAGCCCAAATCCTATTGACATAGACCCTTTAAATGCCCACAAACGCCATTTTTGGCCACCATTACGTGCTGACCCTAACTGCCTGGCAGCATCTAGATGTCCAAATCGAAATGTATTATTTATTTCTTTTACTTTCAATCTAAAGGTTTTACTTGACAACATCATTAATTTATCCCTACCTTCCTAAGCTACAAAACATTTGATAATCAATAATATTTTAAACATGTAATCTTAGAGCAAAACTAGGGGGAAAGCTAAAAACACATTTTGCGTTTTGTATTTCTGTTTTACAACTAGAGGATTATAGATTGTCCAAAGATTTTTAGGGCCAGATTCAGTAAGGACTTACGACGGCGTATCTCCATATACGCCGTTGTAAGTCCAAATGTGCACCGTCGTATCTATACGCTTATTCTTAAAAGCAGATACGCCTGAATTGTTGCAAGATACGACCGACGTAAGTCTCTTACGCTGTCGTATCTTCGGTGTATATTTACGCTGGCCGCTAGGGGCGCTTCTGTAGATTTACGCATTGAATATGCAAATGACCTAGATACGCCGATTCACGAACGTACTTGCGCCCGTCGCATTCAGCTACGCCGTTTACGTAAGGCTTACGTCCGGCGTAAAGTTACCCCTGCTATATGAGGCGCAGGTAATGCAAAGTATGGACGTCGGAACAAGCGTATATTTTTACGTCGTTTACGTAAAGTCGTACGTGAATGGGGCTGGGCGTAGGTTACGTTCACGTCACAGGCATTGAGCCGGGGTATCTTAGGGAGTAAATTTGACGTGATTCTGAGCATGCGCCGTTCGTTCGGCCATGCATTTACATGGGGTCACGGTTAATACAACATGCCCACTACTTGCCTACTTTGAATTACGCTGGCTTACGCCGGCCCATTTACGTTACGTCGGTGCACATATGGGAGCAAGTTCTTTCTGAATACTGTACTTGCCTCTCAATGTTACGACGGTGTAGTGCATATGGTATGCGCTACGCCTATGTAAAGATGCGCCCGTCTCTCTGAATCTGGCCCTTAATTTTTACTTCTTTTTTACAGTTACACATTTTTTTTTTAACTTCATTTTGCCATCTCCTCTGTGTGCCGCAAGCAGACCCCAAGGTAGTCCTTAGCATTTAATAACATTTTCTGGTCCAGAGAAACCTGTCTGCTATTCTTCCTACCACAATAATTGACCTTTCACTTTAGATTCATCCTAATATGTGGAACCTCCTCTAATCTGTTCACCATGCCTGTGTGTGGCTGTACTTTAATCCAATAAATGGATGTGAGTCATCACACTCATATAAAATGTCATAGGACAAAGCTTGACATAGCTGCTGTTTTCTTTAAACTGAACTTTTGTCTTAAAGGTAACATGAGCTCCAAAAAAAGGCACAGGCTGCCATTTACAACCTCTTTTTGAAATTTCCATAGCTTCCTGGCACTCTCTGACTTTAAAACTTTAAGACATTCGCCAGGATTAAGTATGCAACAATAGAGAATGAACTTAGAACTCCTAATTAGCATTTTTACTACAGGCCAGTGACTCAATAACAACAATTACTGAATCTATTACATTAATAACTAGGCAACCAGCATCTCCAGAATGAAAATGATCAAATGGCAGCCCCCATATTTGGCTAAAGTTAAAGTATGTTAAGTTAATACATGTATTTTTTATGTTTTTTGCAAATAGTCATGTGACCGCCTGGTGTCTCTCTTCCTTCTAATAGTAGACATTTTGGCAGAAAGTAGTGTTGTGGTAACATCACGTTGATCACAGGGATTGATATTACAGGTCACTACTTCTTGTAAACACCGTGGAAAAGATTTGAGGAATTATGAGCTGGGAAGGAGCTGATGGGGAGAGAGGTGGGACTAGCTGTAATTTGTGTTACCACTGGTGACGAACAAGTAAAAAGGGGTGACAATGGAACTCTTATATTCCTTGAGGGCCTCATAATTCCATACCTTCCTTTTCTTAGATTCCTTGACTGCCCGCTGTTTCCCCAGGCATGGATTGCCTGCACAGTTCAACTTCAAATGCTGGCAGAATCATGGCTTTTGTGATATTTATTCCCTACTCTTCCTGGCGGGAGTTACGACATTTCATACATCGCACAACATTCCATTACTGGAACACTTCCGTTATGCCCAACTTAGGCACTTTATTCTCTTGCTTATCCACAATCACTGTCCCCCCTTTGTGCTTACTCCCTTGAAAGTAAATGCTGATCTCATCTGAATGCACCAGGATTAATCTTTTTGATTTATGCTTCTATTGTGTTATCTAACCAAACTATCACTAGGGCATGCCAGCCTTGATGGGAAACTGAATTTAACATCTCCTTGACGTAGAAAGACTGGTACATCATTTGGAAAGCTACAGCCAAAATCTCTAGAAAGGTAATTCTTGAAAATTCCTATAAAATATTGTCTCGTTTTATACTGACATACCCCACCACTTGCTTCTGTGGCTGTCCCTATAAGGGGTCAATAAAAAAAACATTTGGTGGACTTGCCCTTCAATGAGCAGACTATGGATACAGGTATATAATCGCGTGGGCACATTAGTTCATACAAATCTTCGTAAAAACCCTAAAGAAGCACTATTCCACTTGGAACTGGAACAGACATGGTCCTCAATATCTTCCCTCACCAGACTCACAATTGCCAGGACCTGGAAGACTTTCACCTAAGTTTTGAAGTGGTAAAAAACAGGTTGACATAAACAAAAAACTAATGTTTTTTCTGGCCAATAAGTTGCCAAATTCTTCCTCATTTGACAACCTTGGATATGTTAAGTCCACGGTGAGCTGACCCCTTCCCCTGTCCCCTAGCCTCCCCACTCTTTTTCCCTGTGTCCCTGAGGCCTTTTACCTCCATATTTTCCCTAAAATATCCTCCTATAGACTTTAATATTTATGCCCCTTAAGCCTAGTACACACGAGCCGAATATCAGACCACATTGACCGGTCCAATAAAACCATCCGACATTCAGCCCGTGTGTATAGCAGCCTGCTGGGTTGAAAGAAATAAAACTAATGGCGTGCACTAGGCTTTGGACATATCTGGAAGACTATCATGACCTTGGTTTGCAGGTCCCTACATAAAGCTGTAATTCCGTTCTGTTTAACTTATCCTAGACTGTGAAACTTTTGTAGATACATTATTGCTACTCCTGTACAATGATGATGACCTGTATATGCCCAAGTCAACATCAATTATTTCATTGTCAGCGATGTAACCTTGGGAAAAGAGAAAGAATGACTATGCTGTCTAGAGTTGCAACGGCATCATACAGCATTATCACCCTAAAGCAGTAAGTGCCTTCTGAAAGTGAAAAAATTGCAAAATAAAACAAATGGCGAAGTAAAACAAAATGTTGAAATAATGCAGAGGAATATTGTCTACTTAATCTTGGGACTAAACCGGTTTCCATTGACTTGGTATTACTGTATACCTTAACTGTTCTTGATAACCTCAGTAATGTAAAAATGTTCACTTAATTGTATTACTGTCTTTTGTAAAACTAATAGAAACCAATGAAACAGAAATAATGCAGAGGAAGAAGAAATTAGTCTTGCAAGCTTCTTTAATTGTGCTATATTAATCCAGTGACTTTTCTGTTCAAGTGCTTGCCACAGCACTGCTTTTCTTTGACGCTATAAGAATAGGGGAACTTGTTAGAAAATGTTACAAACACTTTACTTCAGGATTTTACAAAGACCATTTTTCCCAAGTATATGTTTCCATATCTACATGAACACACTTAGTCATGGCTTCCTGATTAGACACACCATGTGCATATCACCATACAAGTAAATAAATGGGTTCCCAGGCAGTATATCTCACACAGAAGAATTGTACAGTATGTAGTTTACAGATCTATGTAACTGCTATATGATAGCATTTTTATACATTCGATAAGGAAAGTAAAAATGGTCTTCTCAATCAAATGTTCAAAGGGAATGGAATTTGTGGCTGCTCTGCACTAATTGCCCTCATTTGTTTCTAATGTCATCTGTTTTCTGCTGTTCAATACCATTTATAAAGCCATTTTTACTGGATGGTGTATAATCATGATGCTTACTTGCCAGCTTCTTAAGCCAAGCATGACATGCGTGTCAACAAGTTTTTTTATTTTTAGATGCCTCGCCCTGTATATTGAATTAAAACCATTCATTTATATAGTAGAAATATATTCCACGATGCTTTACTTAAAATGTTGACTCTTTCATTGCTGTGTATAATCTCCTATTCCCGATATAGATATACAAAGGCTTCTCCTTTCATTTTACCACCCCAAACATGGGCACTAAGACAGCACCCAGTAGGGTTATTTGGAATTTGGATTCGGCATACGGTTAATTAAACACAGTGCACACTTGTACAGTGCTGAGTAGTGTAACAGTCCAAAGTAACACAATGCAGAGCAAAAACTTGAAGGTTCGTATGTCATTCGAGCTTAATACCTGTGAAGTTGTATGAATAGTTCCTAAATGTCTCTCATTCTGAGGGACTGTCCTTCTTTCCTCCTTTGTTGTCCTTTTTGGTTTGATCTATAAACTGCTAAACTATTTAACTACCCGAAGTGTTATACCATGGTAAATTTCCCCTAAGACCTCATTTACACGGGCTCTGAGGCAATTTGTTTGTGTGGCTAGAGCCACCAGTTGCTATGTTCAGGCAGCCTATGTAAGCTGACACAGGTGCTTGTTCTAATTTAAAAGGTGTACAGGTGAGCATCCTGAATGCACACTGGTGGCGAGTTACTAAAACTGGAGAGTGCAAAATCTGGTGCAGCTGTCCATAGTAGCCAATCAGCTTCTACTACCTTCCACTTGTTCAATTATGCTTTAACAAAAAAAAAAATGAAAGCGGATTGATTTCTATGTAGAGGTGCTCCGGATTTTTCACTCCAGTTTTAGTAAATATACTCTACTGTTAGTGTTTAGGGCCGCTCACCCACACGCTTGTCAAATTAAGATAAGTGGCTATGTATGTACTGCTGCTTACCCATAGACTTACCAGTGCTGCATACAACTGGTGACTCCAGTGCCCAAAATGCCTATTCATGATGTATGGGCCCAAATGATTGCATTTCTTATGTCTATAAGCCAGTAAAAGGGGGAAAAATTGTGAAAATGGTTACTTGTGTGTTTTACCAACTTTGGATATTTATTCTTCTTGGTCTGCATAACTAAAATGTTGCTTTTCCCTCCCCTGCCAGCACTCTGAGCCCCCCCCTGCTGAGTGCCTCCATAGCAAGCCTCTTGCTATTGGGGCACTTGTACCTGCTCATTGCTGAGCCCTGCTCTGTGTGTCCATTGACAAACAGAAGGGTCTCAGCCCCACCCCCCGTTTCAGCCTCACTGGTCGACAGCAGAGGAAGCCAATTGGGAGAGAACCGAGAGAGCATTAGGGGGGCTAAGGTGGAGCTGCACATAGAGGGTTTTTTTACCTTCCTGCATATTGTAAAAAACCTTCAGCCTTTAGAACCACTTTAACAGATTCAGCCATTGTGCTAACCAAGAGGCAAATTATGGCAGAATGGTGCCCTAGGCAAAGTAGCATAATTTCCCCCCTCATCCTTTCAAATTACATTGAAAGATATTGTAATAGTCACACACAATAGAAACCTGCTCCCTTTGCAATGTCTGTACTGGCATGGCCTGCCACCAGACTGCCTAAAAGTGACAGGCCGGTGCACAGTTTGCTTTTAGTGCAAACATTTTAATGTTGTATCTAGGCCCCCTGGACATCCACTGGATCTTAAAGCGGAGGTTCACCCATAGAGAACACATTTTCCCCTTAGATGGATGCTCGTTTTGTCTAGGGGAATCGGCTAGTTGTTTTCAAATATGAGCTGTACTTACCGTTTACGAGATGCATCTTCTCCGCCGCTTCCGGGTATGGGCTGCGGGACTGGGCGTTCCTTCTTGATTGACAGTCTTCCGAGAGGCTTCCGACGGTCGCATCCATCGCGTCACGATTTTCCGAAAGAAGCCGAACGTCGGTGCGCAGGCGCAGTATAGAGCCGCACCGACGTTCGGCTTCTTTCGGCTACAAGTGACGCGATGGATGCGACCGTCGGAAGCCTCTCGGAAGACTGTCAATCAAGAAGGAACGCCCGCTCCCGAAGACCCATACCCGGAAGCGACGGAGAAGATGCATCTCGTAAACGGTAAGTACAGCTCATATTTTAAAACAACTAGCCGATTCCCCTAGACAAAACGAGCATGCATCTAAGGGGAAAAGAGAAAAAAAAAACGAATTGGGTGAACTCCCGCTTTAAGTTCTTTCATCTAGCCCAACATGTGATGAGTACTTCTTAGACCTTAGAAGAAGGAGGTATACCATGAAGGCTTGTCCTGAAAATATAAATGTTAGTGCAAAAAAAAAAAAGTATCCTAGACAGTATTTCACTGTATCTTAGCTAGCCGAACAGGTAGTAAGAACTACCTGATTTTGTTGCCCCTGTTGGTAATATTCCCAAAAAATAGACATATGCTTGCCTGAATTAGGCACAGGTAGTTCTAATGGAAACTACTAACAGAAAAGTGCAGTATATTAAATATATTAAAAAAATGAACAAACTTTTCATACTTACCTGCTCTGTGCAGTGGTTTTGCACAAAACAGCCCCAATCCTTCTCTTCTCGGGTCCCCCGTCCATGCTCTGGGCCCCTCCCCCTTGCTGAGTGCCCCCATAACAAGCTGCTTGCTGTGGGGGACTCGTGCGTGCACACTCCCGAGCCAGATCTCTGGGTCCATAGGACACAGAGAGTGCGTCTCAGCCCCACCCCCTGCTCCCATGCTCCCCCTTTACTGGCTGTGTGTCATGGTTATGTAGTAATGTCTGGCAGCTTACCTTTCTCTCCATGTGTTCATTAGAGGCCAGACTCTCTTATCTGGCTACCTTTATCATCTCTCCTCCCTGTATGGCTCCACCCCAGGCCATCCCAGGAACTCTATATTAACCACTGCACTGCAGGTCTGCTTTGCTGATCAACGCTGTTTGTTAGTATTGTGTTCCTGCTTGCCGTGTGCCACGTTATCGCTGTGTACCGATTTTGGCTTGTCTCCGACTACTCCTGTTTGCCTGTGACCCTGACCCTTGGCCCGTCCCTTGGTTATTCTTGTCTGCTTGTTGCCCCAACCTCGGCTTACCCTTCACAATCTCTTGTGTCCTGATTGGCTGCTTCCCCTCTCTCCCTACGGAGCGTGACCTAGGGGACTCCGGGGGCCGCGGCCTGGATCCAGTTGCAACGAAGGCCATCCTCACCACTAGAGGCTCTGGTGAATACCAGCTGGATCTTAGACTCCGCGCCATGGGGAATCTTGAGATCAAGCTTCCTATAGGATCCCTGTTTGTGCCCCAGCTAACCTCTCCTCCATATCCACTCTGTGGTCCATCCGCAGCAGTCTGCTATAGGGTTCACTACCTTGTGGTGCACCCCTGACTCCAACGGGGTGCACTTGTCATCTGGCCACAGGTGACCTGACACTGTGTTTGACTGCATCAGCCAATCAGGAAGCAGAGACCTGGGTCTTGTGCACATCACTGGATCGAGATCAGGCTTAGGCAAGTATTAGAGGGGGTTGAGGGGGGACCTGCACACTGAAGGTTTTTTACCTGCATACATAGAATGCATGCAGGTAAAAAAATACTTCAGCCTTTACAACCACTTTAAGGCTGTATTAAATTCTCCTAAAAAATTTCGTTTGTTCATATCTGATAGTGTGTAATTAGAAGGTTTTGATTACTGTCATGCTTATGATAAATGTACATCGCAGCATGTGTTCTAAAGGGTTGAGTTTTCAGGCCGACCTGACTTTGCCAGGTAGAGTGTATCTTGTTATTATTGTGAAATAATGTCTTTATAACTTTCTGTTGCTGGTTTCCCCAGTTCCCAGCACTATTTGTTTTATCTGTACTTTATCAGCTGGTCAGCTTTACAACAGTTTGAACAACAGAGATAGCCAAAAGTGTGCATAATTACTTTCCTGGCACATACAATATAGACAACCTTTCACAGAGAATAGGAAGTAATATCACAATGTGTTCAAATAATAAACTATCACGGAACATCTAAATCCATTTTTTATATTTTTTATATTTACAGAATGAAGATAACAAAGGTTGGGTCTCATGTATCAAAGGTGTTTGGGTGAAAAGTGTTGTTGGTTGTACATGGCAACTAATCAGCTTCCTGATGTTAATTTTTCCAGTGTCAGGCTACATGCACACTAGGCATTGAGCCCCGATGCATGAGGTCCCAGGATTCGGTGTAGGTGAAAGGCACACTGTCCAGTCCCGCTGCCGGCATCCTGTAAAACTCTATGAGAGGCTGAACCTGCTGCAGCTGAATGGTGCGCAGAATGGTACTTACATTTAAGGCAGTATGCACTGATGCACAGAATGCAGACTTCCAAGCCTATTAAAGAAAACAGTTTTACGGTCTGTAAAACCCCATCAAATGCCAGGATCTACCCCCCACCGAATCCCAAGATCTCCAATCACCAGGGCTAAACGTTTGGTGTGCATGAGGCCTAAATTTAAACACCATAGGCATTGCTTGCTATTGAAGGCACTTTTATTTTCTCACACTTTATCTAAATAAGGCCCAGAATTTTTTTAAATATTTTAGCATTTTCTTGTGTTTGTGAAGGGAAGTTAATTTCACCCAAAATTGGCAAACAATGGTAGGATGATTTGCTCACCGCCATGTTATTATATCTCCAGCATTCAGACATCCCAGGCAGAGTTTGAAGTTTTGCACTTCTTTCTGCAGTGTCATTTCTTCAGCTGCAAGTGGAACAGTCCTGCCCTTTCTGCAGTCATCATTCTTTTACATGTTTACTTGGCTATTCTTAGCTTCTCTGTTGAGAAAAACCTGGTCCAATGACTAAAGAAGAAGTGATGTAAGAACAGTGACTCATCCCCAGCATTTCAGGTTTCAAAAAGCGGTAAGTGATTAAATGAAAACAATTCCTGATCTTTTCTTTACAATACCCATAGTGCATGAATGATCCTTTGTCATGAGTGTACCCTGCATTAAAAAAAAAAATCCCCATATTTTACTGCAAATACTACAAGTATAGAAAATGCCTGCTTATTCGCCTAAATTTCTGTTGTGTGCTAACAACACGAGGGGTTGATTTACTTAAAGCAATTTAGGCTGTTAACTTTGCAAGGGGATTTGCACTAACGGTTAGAATAATAAAATCATGTGCAAGAAAAATAAAAAATAAATAGCATGTTTGTTCACACCTGATTGGATGATAGAAGTCAGAAGAGCTTCACCTCATTGACTAAGCTCTGGGACAAATTACTATGAAAAACTTCCCTTGCAACGTGAACAGCCTATTTTAGTATATCAACCTCATAGCCTCTGATGCACTGACTTTCTAAGCAGTGGGGTAGATTCAAAGAGCAATTGGGTCTGCGTAACCATAGTTACGCAGCGCAATTGCTTACCTGCGCCGGCGTTACGAATGCTCCTTATTCAGGAACCTCGTTACGCCGACTGCAGCCTAAGAAATGACTGGCATAAGGCTCCTTATGCCGTCATATCTTAGGCTGCATTCTTACGCAGGCCGCTAGGTGGCGTTCCCGTTGTGGTCAGCATATAGTATGCAAATTGCATACTAAAGCCGATTCACAACCCTACGCGAGCCCTGCGTACGCAGTTTACGTCGTTTGCGTACGTCGGTTTTTGCGTAAGGCTGCCCCTGCTATTAGCATTAGCAGGGGCAGCCAATGCTACGTATACCCCTCGTTCCCGCGTCGCGAAATTTGAAATTTACATCATTTGCGTAAGTGAATCGTGAATGGCGCTGGACGCCATTCACGTTCACTTTGAAGCAAATGACGTCCTTGCGACGTCATTTACCGCAATGCACGTCGGGAAAGTTTCCCGACGGAGCATGCGCACTACGCTCGGCGCGGGAACGCGCCTAATTTAAATGATCCACGCCCCCTACGGGATCATTTAAATTGCGCGCGCTTACGCTGGGCATTTTGCCGGAGCACCCACGCAATTTACGGAGCTACTGCTCCGTGAATCGAGGGTAGCGCAGATAATTTGCGGGGGCGCAGGGCAAAAACGGTGCCCTGCGCCTACGTAAAAACTGTGCAAATCTAACTGAATCTACCCCACTGTTAACAGCCCTGTCCTGTTCTTGTTTTTTTTAATCAGAAAAATGTTTATTGTGCCAAAAGTACAAAAATATATTAAAAGGATATTGCATAATTCACATAATATAAACATAATATAAACAACGCAGATAACCAGAATATTACGTTAACCCAGAGTTTTTTTGGGTAGTCCTGTTTCTGTTTACTTGAATACCCAACTCCATCTTTTTTTTGTTATTGAAATGAGGGAAGGTGTTCAGATGTAAGAAAAAAATTCAGGGCTGACAACGCTGCTTTTAGTGCACTAGTAGGGATGTTGTCAGCTCATACAGTTATGCCCTGTACACACGATCGGTTCGTCTGATGGACCGTTTTCATCGGACGAATCGATCGTGTGTGGCCCATTGGTGAAAAAAAATAGAACCTGTTTTAAAAATTTCTGATGGTTAAAAAAACGATAGAAAAAAAGATCGTCTGTGAGGAAATCCATCGGTCAAAAATCCACGCATGCTCAGAATCAAGTCAACGCATGCTTGGAAGCATTGAACTTCATTTTTCTCTGCACGTCATTGTGTTTTACGTCACCACGTTTGACACTTTCGGATTTTTAACTGATGGTGTGTGTAGGAAAGACTGATGAAAGTCAGCTTCATCGGATATCTGATGAAAAAATTGGTCCATTTTCATCGGATGAACCGATTATGTGTACGTGGCATAAGAAGCTGAGTGCATTTCTGTACAATCAGCTGTTATTGTTCTAGACCCATTTTTTAAAGGGACAAAACACGTAAATGTACATGTATGCTGCAATGCACTGAATGTGTGCATGTGTTCTTTTCTAGTTTGCTTAAACAGCTATTGTATGTATAAAAGTAAAAAAAAAAAAATCTGAAAGGTTTAAAAAACTATAAAATGAGCAAAAATAAAACTGACCCCAAAACAATTGTAGCTTCCCTTTAGCCTAGGTTCACATTGGTACGATTTGGCATGCAATTTGACAAATTGCATGCCAAATCGGCGGTTAATGCCGGGAATGGCACCATCCGAATCGGTGCGGTGCCGACTTTGCTGTGCCGATTCACAAAAGTAGTTCCTATACTACTTTTGGCGACTTCGAGGGGCGATTTGTATAGACATCTCTGCAGGAACCCGCACAGATGTCTATCAAATCGCCGCTGAAGTCGGACTGAATTGCCGGGTTAAACTTGCACGATTTCTAACCCTGCAGCAAAGTGAACCTACACTAAAGCCACTTTAGTTCCACTTTTGCAGTCAAGTTTGAGAAAACTCCACTGTACAGTGTGTTTATGTGTTTTCATTCACACAGTATGCTTTTTTTTAAATATATTTCTTACATTTAGATGTCTCTCAAGAGAAGCACTCATGGCTTATTACAAGTTTTTTTGAACAATTGACCAATGGGAGACATTTACTAAAACTGGTTCACTCAGAATCTGCTGCAGCTGTGCATGGTAACCAATCAGCTTCTAACTTCAGCTTGTTCAATTAGGCTTTGAAATAAAACCTGGAAGCTAATTGGTTTCTATGTAAAGCTGTGCCAGATTTGGCACCATGCAGTTTCAGTAAATAACCCCCACTGTCAGGGTGATTCTATCCCAAGTGTGTCGGCACCCGAAGCCGATCTATCCTTCGGCTCTCGGGTGCTGCCACCGCCATCTTCGGTAAGGGAATCAGGAAGTGAAGCCTTGAAAATTCACGTCCTGGTTCCCTACTGCGCATGTGCGACCCCACTGGTCCCTGCTGTCTTCTGGGACCTGTGTATCTCCCAGAAGACACCGGGGGGACAGGGAAGGCGCCAGAAGTGGCTCGGGTATCTATGCCCGGAAGTGGGAGCGAAATTCCTGTATTAGACAGGTATCTGCTCCCCCCGGAAAGGTGCCAAATGTGACACCGGAGGGGGGAGGGTTCCAAAAAGCGGAAGTAAAATTTTTGGGTGGAACTCCGCTTTAACACTTTGTTAGGGCAAACAGTGTTCAAATCTAGTTAGAATTGATAATTAAGATCTTTCTACACAGTACAGACAGGGATAATTATGGCAAGCAGCCCCCAGCCCTCTAATGAACAAAGACTACTGAGTAGGATTTGTCCTTGCTGGGGGAGAAGAATAGAGAATCTAAAAAATGTAAGCTGCAATGCGAATGGAGACATGTAACAAATATAAAGTAGGTGTTACAAAAATGTGGCTACAAAAGTAAAAATACACTTTAGGCTTCCTGAAAGTTGTTGGATTGATGATCAGAATTGCTTACCTTTTATTAGGATATGATCTAGTATGGAAATGTATGGAAATGGCTGGTTTGTAACTTTAATTAGCAACAGCTTTTTGGAAAGCATTCTTTTATTTATTGCATGTGTCTTGTTTGCTTTGGGAACACAAAAACTTTGAGGATAAACAGATATCCGGAAAGATGCCCTAGCAAATGAGTTGTTCATTTCAACACTGATTAAATAGATGAATCCAATGAAGAAAGCTGGGCTACCACTCATTCCGCAAGTGTGAATTCACACAAAAGATGCATAAACACAAGACCATTAGCGTATTCACAGAATTTCATGCTCGCTTTCACCCTTTTCACTTTCTAATTTAACTATCAAAACAGGCTCAGTACTTGCTTTAACAAGTCAGGCTATGAAGCACTACTATGGCTAATGTATGAGTGAAGTATCCTATTTTTCATAACATTAAAGTATAGCAAAGATTGACAAATGTAATCTTGTTTTTATCAAGGATAACTGCACGGTTACAAAGTGAAGTTATTTCTGCCCGGCCCAATCTAAAATAACCTATTTTACTCTTCCCCAGCTGTATACTTACCTATGCCCCATGGCTTCATTCTTCTGAATTGTTAACAGCCTTCAGGTGAAATTTCCTTTCCATTGGACACACCTGCACAGTGTATCCCTATAGACTTCTATGGGGCTGTCTTCAATCTACTTTAGACCAAATCAGCTGTTCCCACCATACAGCTGTCATTCTTGAATTGGAATTTAACTTGTATCTAAACACAAAACAAACATGTAATATAGCCGAATAGTCATTTTATGATGATTTTTCTTTCTTTCTCCTTTATAATAATGAAATTCCTGTCCTTAGGTGTCATCTCCTCCACTTTATCTATGCTCTGAAGGCATCCACCAAACTCCTCTTTAACCTAAACCATGCGGCCCGGGTCATTTCACGCTCTGGAACTTTTGTAAGCTTCGGGTACATGAGCTGCAACCTAGCCATCAGCTTATTGGAGCATAAAAAAGGAGTTTGGGTTAGAGAGGAATTTGGAGGTTGCCCAAGCTCATCATTAGTTCTCATATATGCTGTTCCCCTGTTTTACTACAAATAGATCTTCCTCTGTTTATTTGAATTACAACTGGGATATCAGAAATGTTGTTCTTTTAGGCCTGCTCACAGAAAATGACAATAGCACTGAATTCCTGGTAAGATCAACAGGCATTTTATGCACTTGATGAATTTGTTCTCTGCCTGAAATATAAAAACAAATGCATCCACCACCAATAAGGTGGCCTTATGGATGCCTTATGAAGGCATTGTGGGATGTTAGCAGGACACATTGACTGTTCTCCTTCCCTCCCTCCATGTAGGTCTGCAAACTCTATTTCCATACCTCTCTATCTGGTGGGCTGGGTGCCCCCTACCCTTCACGCCCCGGGTTCTCCAGAGATGCCCAGGAGGTTAGTGGATACTTCCAGCCTGTGGGGACCTCTGCGTGTAGGTGTTGTTTGTTCCTCTGCCCAGTGGATCTTGCCTTCTCCTATCTTTCGCCAGTTTGCCCCCTTTTTGGTGGTGCTTGCGGCACATAAGTGTGGTGCATTGAGGATCAAGAATAGGGTGGAAGTGTGCGCACTGGTGACTGTTGGTGTCTGCGCCCCGCCATGACAGCACACTATGAAATAGTGATTCCTTTGCTGAAAATAAGGGATGAGAATGACAGCTTTAACCTCACGTACACAGGACATTTTGGAAACTCACCTAAGGCTACATGTACACTGGCCTGCCCTGACCGTGGCTGCAGGCAAAAAAGGGAAAGCTTTGGCAAAAAAAGCTTTATTCTCCGCCTTTGCCAGTCCAATTACATGCAGTCACCGGCCACTTATATGAGTAACTCCGCCCCCCCCGCCAACCACGTCTTCACACCATACTAACAAGTACCGCTGCAGCAATTAGGCCGCATTTATGCGAGAGATGGCTGCGGGAGTCGGGACTCGGGGAAGGCAAGTGGGGGGTGGGCTTTTTCGCCGCCCCCCAAAGTGCAGCCCTAGGCCTGGGCCTTGTGGGCCTAGGCCTAAATACAGCCCTGCCTGCAGCTATTAGATGTTAAAGTGAACCTTGCATTAAAATCACCACATTAAAGCGGAGGTCTGCCCTAAAAAAATATTAAAAGCCAGCAGCTACAAATACTGAAGCTGCTGACTTTTAATAAATGGACACTTATCTGTCCAGGGTGCCTGCAATGTCGGCAGCGAAGCCGATTAATTGCTCGGCTCTTGCCGCCATCCTCGGTGAGGGAATCAAGAAGTGAAGCATTGCGGCTTCACTTCCCAGTTCCCTACTGCTCATGCGCGAGTCATGCTGCGCGTCCTCACTGGTCCCTGCCATCTTCTGGGACCTGTGTGTTTCCCAGAAGACGAGGGGGAGGAAGTGGCATGACCCCCATGGGGGTCTATGTGTGGAAGTGGGTGCAAATGTAGGTAGCTGCACCCCCCCTAAAAGGTGCCACATGTGACACTGGAGGGGGTAGGGTTCCCAAAAAGTGGAGGTTCCATTTTTGTGTGGACCTCCGCTTTTAAGTGGTTGGAAACTCTGTTATTTTTACCTACAGGTAAGCTTATAATAAGACTTACCTGTAGAATGAAAATCTCCTAAACGTTCACTGTGTAGGAGAAATTCACCCTGCATGCAGCCACTGACGTCAGCGGCGCATGTGCTCTGAAGGTCTGGCATACCAAGGGCACATGCGCAGGAGTGACGTCATTGTGGAAGAATACAACGCGGTGCACTGCTGTACAGTGACGTGATCCTGTGGCTACAAAGAGTGCTAAAATCTGCTGCATATGTTAGTGAATAGCTGGGGCTGGCTTGGCCCAAGTGAAATATTTAAAGTTCACTAAACCTGGAGTTAGATTTCAAAGCAAATCTGTTGCATGCCTACTAGGAGCAAATGAAAAGTTATTTGTGAATTTTGTAGCATAGTAACCTGTGCCTCTTCCAGTTTAACTCTGCAAATTAAACAATAATACAATCCTGCGCTACTGTTTTGAGAAATATATATTAGCTAAAGCTGCTGCTAGGCACCAAACTAACTCTATTCCTTCATAAGGGTAGTCAGCAATCATAGGTAAACAAAGTTGTTCCAGTGTCCCTAATTGTTGAGCGTTCTTAAACCATGCTTCTTAAATAATTTTCATGGACTATAATACACCTCCCTCAGATGCTCCCAAATGGTGCTCACACCCAACAGACTGTGCACTCACCTAAATGTTGTGACCCTCTTATGTTAATAAGTGGGTCTACACCAGCTCTTATTAGTGCTTCTCCTTCCAGACACTTTTCCAGTCACTCCTCTCCTCCAGATCTTTAAATCATCTGTAAATCCTCCTTTCTTTAGTCCTCCGCGAAGAAAGGAGGATTTACAGCTTAGGAGAGAGGAGTGACTGGAAAATGGCTGGAAGGAGAAGAACTAAAGAGAGCTGGTGTAGACCCACTTATTAACCTAAGAGGGTCACAACGTTTTGGTGAGTGCACACCCTAATGGGTGTGAGCACTGTTTGGGAGCACGGAGTGAAGGAGGTGTATTATAGTCCATTAAATTAATTTAACAAGCATGGTTTAAGAACACTATTTAAACAATGAGGAACACTGGTAAAACTTTGTTTAACCTCCCTGGCGGTATGATTCTGTCAGAAAAAACATGCTAAAAGCGGTACCATTATTTGCAAGGAAATTTGGCGTTTTATATTGTAGGTCTGTAATTTTTAGAAATAACTCACTTAAATCTGACCAAACAAGATTCTAATAGGCATCCCAGGTATGACATTTTTTTAAAAACAAAATTATAAATTATAATATAATAAATAATTATAAATAATTATAACAAATAATAATATAATTATAATAAAAATTATTCAATAATGTAATCAAATCAAAATCACTGAAATTTGCTCAGTTGCAGAATTGTTGCTGTCATTATTTTTTTTTTTTTATGACGAATTTCCCCACAAATCGCTATCGCACAATTCTGCAAGTGATTATAATTTATTATCGCTGTTTTTTAGCTGATCTAAAACTATTTTTGACATAAAGGGACACTTTTGGTTGCTATGGACAATCTACAGTTTGCAGGGAGAAAGAAACGTTTTTATTATATAAAATGACATGCATGACACAGGACAGACCACTAGGGACAAGGGGGGTGTGTTTTTTTTACATACAGTACTGTAATCTATAAGATTACAGTATACTGTATGTAATGTGTTTGTTTACTTTTTTGAATTTGGCGCCGTTCTCCGTCCCCGTGCGTCGTAACGTCGCAGGGAACGGAGATCGGCGTCACACGGAGGCACTGTGTGAATCGAGCGAGGTCCCACTCGCTCACACAGCGCGGTGGCATCGCTGGATCCAGGGACAAGGTAAGTAACTTTGCCTGTGGATCTAGCGAGGCAAGCCCGAGTCTGACTCGGGGTTTCCGCTCGCAGCAGGAAAATCTAACCCCGAGTCAGACTCGGGAAGACCGCCAGGCAGGTTAAAGGGGCATGATTGTGTATTTGGGAATGTAGCACAACAAAAAGTAAAAACTGTTATTAAATGAACCTTACAGATTTTTGAAGTATTCACTTTATTCTAATTTTATGGTCACTATTGGTGAAAATTACTCTAGTAGAGCGTGTAATGTATAGCACCTTTAGGGTATAAGAAAGGCACTTTTGGGTAGATTTACTAAACAGGAGAGTACAAAACCTGGTGCAGCTGTGCATGGTAGTCAATCAGCTTCTTACTTTGGCTTGTTCAATTAAGCTTTGACAATAAAACCTGGAAGCTGGATTGCACTCTCCATTTTTGTAAATCAATACCTATGCTACTTTAGTGCAGCACTTCTTTCTATACTTACCAACACTTCAAATTAGCATTTCATGAAAGAAAATATAGAGGTGACTTGCCCATGAGAACCCTTTGAACAACTGAAGCTAGCTGTAAGCTAAAATCAGTCTTGCACCTAAATTGTGCGCTTTGTAGGCCAACCATTCTCAACCAGGGTTCTGTTGAGCCCGAGGATCCCTTCAGAGTTTGCTAAGGGTTGTGGCTGTCTGACCTCCCATCTGATAGTATCTGCATAGCAGCGCCATTGCTCACGCCAGCTGCCCATAGAAAGGGTTAGAATGTGGCTTCTCTTAGACTCCTTCTCAGCTGTGGTGTCAAGATGAGGGGGAACATAGGAAGAGGTCTGCGTGTTTGAGGGGAACACTGGGGACACAATGATGATTTGGTCTAGGGGGTGTTTTGGGGGGTTGTGCTAGAAGGGGTTAGTTGGAAAGGGTTTAGGAGTGTTGGAATGTGGGATTGGGGGGAGGATTTGTGCTAGTAGGAATGATGGGGGGGGGGGTTATTTGTACTAGGGGTGTGGCTGGGGTGAGATTTGTTCTAGGAGGGGAACTATGGTGTGGATTTGCACTGGAAGGGGAAATGATTTGCTCTAGGAGAGGAAATTTGGGAGGAATATGTTGGGGGCAGTTTTGCCAACCTACCAGATTGAAATTTACTGGCACGACACCCAAAATTTACTGGCACAGCCACGTTTTTTACTGGCATTTCACAAAAGTTACTAAATTATATTTTTAGGTGCAAATTTCAGTATTTAGGCTACAAACACAAGTACACTAGGCAAATAGCAATGCGATTTAAGGTAGATATTAAGGTAAAAAAACATATTTTTGCTATTTTCGATATAATAAGGGCAAGTTATTTAGTCCCATCACCCCCTGCCTCCATCCCCCTCTGTCACCAACACCCCCTGCCTTCACCCCCCTCTGCGGTGCCACAATCTCCCCCTGCCTCCAATCACCCCCTGCCTCCATCGTCCCCTGCCTCCACCCCCCTCTGCGGTGCCACTAACAACCCCTGTGTCCACCCCCCACCATCTGCGGTGCCACCATCCCCGGTGCCACCAACACCCCCTGCCTCCAATCACCCCCTACCACCCCTGCCTCCAATCCCCCCTCTGCCACTAACACCCTCTACCTCCAATCTCCCCCTGCCTCCAATCTCCCCCTGCCTCCATTGCCCCCTGCCTCCATCCCCCTCTGCGGTGCCATCGCAGCCACCATCACCCCCTGCCTCCAATCACCCCCTGCCTCCAATCTCCATGCGCAGTTCCAAACCGAACCGATCTCGGCTATTTTTACCGGCACATTCCCGCAACCACAGACATTTACGAACGGGGGGAAAAAGTGCCCGTTTTTACGAACTGTCCGTAAAAATAGGGACGGTTGGCAACACTGGTTGGGGGGATGAGGGGAAATAGGATTTGAGCTAGGATAAGGTGACCAGACTGGGACTTGAACCAAACAGAAGAATATGCGAGCGGAGCTGAATGGGCATGCAACCTAAACTGAATAAATATTCCCTCCGCTCCGACCAGCACATGATCATCAGAAAGGGGCACAGATAATGGAAAAAAATACACCCCTAGGCTAGTAGGAGCGGGGGTTTGTAATTCAGAATTTTTTTTTTAATTCTGCACTGACTGTCTTTGAAATTGCCCCAGCCTATGTTTAAATCCAATCCGGGGACAAAACCGAGGACAGACTCGGTCCAGGGACAGTGTCCTCAATCCGGGACTGTCCCCGGAAACCAGGGATGTCTGGTCACCCTAAGCTAGGAGCTGCCAGTGTATATGAAGCCTAAAAGCCTTTCCTCATGGCAGCAGCGTTTTAGCATAAAAAACACCTAACGCTTGTATAAGTGTGTAACGTGCATTTAGTCGCGTGTACAGGCATCAAGTGCTTGCACGTTAATTCATATAATTGGATAGTATTATAATTAATTTCAATGGCCAGAATAAATTAATGCTAAACGTTCCTAGAATTACCAAGCGATAATAAGTGTTAACACGCCAAAAGTGTTTGTGCCAAAATGTTGCTGCTCCTGGATGCACTGGCAATCAGTTATTTGTCCTGCCTCTAAAAGCCCCTGTCACTAAACGCTGATAAAAATCTATGTGTGCATGGACACACGGGTTGATTTACTAAAACTGGGGAGTGTAAAATTTGGTGCAGCTTTGCATAGAAACCAATCAGCTTCCAGTTTTTTGTCAAAATTTAAGGCTCTGTTCACACCTATGCAGTTTACTTTTGATAGTTTCTGCAGTGCTTTTTGCATTTTTGCTCATGCGATTTTTGACGCAATTTACGTTTTGCATTTTTAATGCTTTTTTTTGGCCAATTTGTTGTTGGGCAGATTAAAAAAACGCAAAACGCAAATCGCAGCAAAATCATTGTAAAATTGCCACAAAAACGCACTACATGCTTTTCTGCAGCTTCTCTATTGAAGTCTATTGAACCAAAAAAAAAAGGTTTTGCATTGAAAAAAGTCCATGACCCTTCCAAAAATTTGGTGGCTGAAAAAAGCATAGATGTGAACGTGTCCCATAGATTTTACACTCTACGGTTTTAGTAAATCAACCCCATAGGCTAACATACAGGGGAGTTTAGAGGCAAGAAAAACAATCTGACACCCCTAGTAGCAGCAGCAATAACGTCCAGTGTGCATGAGGCCTTATGCAAAGCCAGATGTAAATTGATGCAGCCCTGATAACTGATTTTGATAGGATTACTTATGGTTATGGCCAGTTTTTTGGAGGGTTATCTTCTCTTTTTTTCTCAAAGGGGGGGGGGGGTCTTGTGTTTTATTACTTTGTAATATGAGTTAAATGGAAATCTCTGTTTGGGATGACATACTGTATGGGCTAATGCCCATTCATCTACCATGCTCATGTGGGATTGGCTTTAATTTTCACAAATTCTTTTTTTTTATGATATATCATGAATAATTACATTATTACATGTAGCGCTACCCCCTCAGAAGCCGCTGGTTGTTTTTGGATCTACTGTCTTTGTTTGGCTTACCCCCATTTAACTGTCTCGAACCCTCCCTTGACACATCAGAAACCTGGTGGGTGTATTGTGACCTCTGCTTGGCTGGGGTCACAATAGCAGGCACACAACATAAAATGACAGTATATCAACAGTATTACCTGCTTTAATGGATGGTTCCTCCAGGTGAGAAAAGTACACTTCACACAGTCAATAGAGTTAAACCAAAAAGGATAAGTTTACTTTATGTAAATTAGAGAAAAGCAAATATAGGTTTAAAACACAAACACAGACAAACAATTGCTATATAATGGCACAATATATTATTTCTCCTCTCCCCCTCCGGTGCCACAATTTGCACCTTTTGGGGGAGGGGGGACATGATACCTGTTTTTGACAGGTATCCTGTTCCCACTTCCGGGAGTCCGTTCCGCAGCCCATGACATGACCGGCTCCCTCCTCCTCCCCCTGTCGCCGGACCAGTAGGAGAGAGGAGCAGGGCCTCACGCATGCGCCATAAGGCTACACTGCCGGGTTCCCTTACACGCAATGGCGGTGGCAGCACCTGACAGCTGATGGAAACATCAGCAGTGCTGACATCACTGGACTCCAGGACAGGTAAGTGCCTATTATTAAAAGCCAGCAGCTGTAGTATGTGTAGCTGCTGGCTTTTATTCTATTTTATTTTTTTGGGCGGACCTCCGCTTTAATAAATATTTTAAAAACAGAGGTAGACTAATAGCAGTATTGAACTGCGGCCTTCGCAGTCTATGATACTTTGGGCATTGTACATGCAACAGCATCTAGATACCCATAATCTACTCGATCCATTTCAATCAGGTTTCCGTCCCGGTCACGGGACGGAAACAGCATTACTTAAAATATGGGACGACGCTCTTGAGGCCGCAGACGAAGGAGAATCCTGTCTCCTGGTTCTGCTGGACCTAAGCGCAGCCTTTGACACGGTAGACCATAAACTGTTACTGACGTGGCTAGCTGAGGTAGCCAGAGTCGCAGAAGGTGATTTACCATGGTTTTCCTCCTTTCTAGAAAACCGATCACAAACAGTGAAATTGGGATCTTTCACGTCTGAAAAACGCACAGTGTCATGTGGAGTCCCCCAAGGGTCCCCCCTGTCGCCGGTGATTTTCAACATCTATCTTCGCCCTCTCTTTGAAATCATCAGTAGCCAAGAACTACTTTATCACTCATATGCAGACGATACGCAATTGTATTTCCGCATCTGCAACAAAAAGGATCATCATCTCAGTTTAGAGAAATGTCTCTCTTTGATAGAAAACTGGATGACTAAGAGTTATCTTAAACTCAATAGCTCTAAAACAGAACTTCTCATGTTTCACGCCAGCCGCAAGAGTCAACTGGCACCAACCTGGACACCCCCGCCCATTCTGGGCCAAATCATCACCCCTAGCTCCAAAGTCAAAAGTCTCGGGGTCATCTTCGACACCTACATGACAATGGATGCACACATAGGGTCAGTAGTCAGCGGATCTCACCATCTGTTGCGCCTACTACGCAGACTTATTCCATTTATTCCCAAAGAAGACGTAGCAGTCGTGGTGGGAACAATTGTGAACTCCAGACTGGACTATGCAAATGCCCTTTACCTCGGACTCCCAAAGTACCAAATCTCTCGGCTGCAAGTCGTTCAAAATACGGCTGCCAGACTTGTGACTGGGATAAAAACATGGGAATCAATCTCACCTTCGTTGAGAACCCTTCACTGGTTGCCAGTAAAGGACAGAATTGCATTCAAAGCACTCTGTCTGACGCATAAGTGCATCCATGGGAAGGCTCCGCAATATCTTTGCGACAAGATAGAACTCCATAATTCCAATCGCGTTCTGCGATCCACCGACCAAAATCTGGTCAAGGTACTTAAAGCAAGATACAAGTCCAAAGGAGAAAGAAGGTTTGCTTTCCAAGGTCCTAGACTATGGAATGCTTTACCAACCAGCATTCGGTTGGAGGAAAACCACCTGGCATTCAGAGGACGGATCAAAACTCTGCTCTTCTGATGTCTAGAGACAGGAACAACAAGCGCCCAGAGGCGATTCAGTTCGCATGTGCCGCGCTATATAAATCTTTCATTCATTCATTCTTTCATGTGCTAACAACCATTCCTACATTGACAGCTGAGACTTCAGTGTGATGATGGCTGTTATCACATGTGTGAAAGATCAGCAAAGAATTGTACTGTGCAATGGCAACTGCTTGATGTCTGAAGGATAAGGAATTCCAGTTATCAGGCATCTCACAATTGCCCAACATTTCTGCCATGTTACTCATGAGTGGCCAATGCTAGAACTGCAGGCCATGATAAAACTGCCCTTTCCTACATGAAAAAAAAACAAAAAAAACAACTGTACACGACAGTAATGTCATTTCATTGACAGGTTTATTTAAGAGTTTGTACCATATGTTATGTTGGTAAAAACTTTTAGGCCTCATGCACACTGGACATTTTTGGACATTTTTTAAGCAGCTGTTTTTGGCAGTAGACGTTTTTTTCTACAGTCAATAAACTCTCCATCATGTTATCCTTTGTGTCCATGCACACATAGGCTGTTATCAGCAGTTTTGGGCAGTGGCGTTTTTGAGCAGTAAAAAAAACCAAAACTAGTGGGTTCTGAGAGATGTTTAATTAATGCTGATAAACGCTGATAAACATCGATAAACGCTGATAAATGCTCAAAAACGTCACTCACCAGCATTTTTAAAGTTTTTGATCAATTGAAAAAAAAAAATATTAAAAAAAAACCGCTAAAAACGCTAAAAACGCTAATAAACGCTAAAAAACGCTTTTGAAAAACATTGAAAAAGCTGTAAAAAGTAGAAAAACTCACTGCAAAGCTACTGGCGTTTTTATAATGTTATTTTAACATCTAGTGTGCATGAGGCCTTAGTGTTTAGGGCCTATTCACAATAAAGTATTCCGCTGCAGTGCGGAATGCATTAATTCAACGCATAATCACCATTGAGGAACATACATACAAAACACTGCATGTGGACCGCAGCTATAAATTATTTGTTTTCTAAAACTGGGTTCATTAAATATAATAATTAGAGATTAAAGCAAAACTGTTTTTTTAGTTTTGGACAGGAGTTCAGAGGGATTAAAACACGTTAAGTATTTTAGCTGTCTGTGCCCCTGTTAAGGGGATTCACTCTCTCTATTTCTGCTGTTTACCATTATCATCGAAAATGAAAGTAAAAGAAAATGCCAAACTTGGGGTAATGCCCAGAAATGTAACAGAGGGAAAATCTTCTGATGGGAAGGTGGGTGAAGTTGCGCTTTAGTTTTCAGGGATTTCTTCTCACTTACTCTTTTGGCCATGGGACATGAAGTGAAGGTAATTCTCCCCAAAAGGACATAGATGATAAACACAAAAAACTAACAAGGAGTATAATCCTCCCTTACTCTAAAATAATAATAGAAAAAAAAGTTTTGCCTTTAGTGCTACTTGAAAGAAAAACTGTTATTGTACATAGCTATGTTTAGATACTGTCTTTAGGTTTTCCCCACTAACTCTAAAAAAGGAGTTTTTGTTGAGGCTAGACACAAGGCTCAATTCACAAAGAGTTACGGTATGTTTTTCTTAAAATCGAATGATTGCTAACCTGCAAAATAATACATTTTGGTTTAACCGATTTGGATTTAACCGCTTAAGGACCGCCGCATGAACATTTACGTAGACAGAATGGCACTGACAGGCAAATGGACGTACAGGTACGTCCCCTTTAATTTTCCACTGTGTGGCTGCTGGCGGCGCGCTCGCGACCCTGTAGCAAGCTCCGTGACCGTGCCTGCGGGATCCACGGACTCGATGTCCGCCGTTGTCCCGCAATCGCGCCACGGAGCTGAAGAACGGGGAGATGTCAGTGTAAACACAACATCTCCCCGTTATTCCTAGTAACATGTCACTGATCGAATGCTCCCTCTCATCGGGAGCAGCGATCAGTGACGTGTCACTCATAGCCACGCCCCCAACAGTTAGAATCACTCCCTAGGACACACTTAACCCCTTCAGCGCCCCCTACAGGTTAACCCCTTCACTGCCAGTGTCATTTTTACAGTAATCTGTATATTTTTAGCACTGATCGCTGTAAAAATGACAATGGTCCCAAAATGGTGTCAAAAGTGTCCGATGTGTCCGCCATAATGTTGCAGTTATGATAAAAATCGCTGATCGAGGCCATTACTATTAAACAAATAATTATTAGTAAAAATGCCATAAACTATCCCCTATTTTGTAGACACTATGGGCTAGATTCATAAAGGAGTTATGTTGGCGTATCTCCAGATACGCCGTCGTAACTCCGAATGCGGGCCGTCGCATCTCGGCGCCTGATTCATAGAATCAAATATGCCTCAATGTTGCCTAGATACGAGTGGCGTAAGTCTTCTACGCTGTCGTATCTTAGGGTGCATATTTACGCTGGCCGCTATGTGGCGCTTCCATTTATTTCCGCATAGAATATGCAAATGAGCTAGATACGCCGATTCAGAAACGTACGTGCGCCCGGCGCATTGTTTTACGTCGTTTACGTAAGGCTTTTTCCGGCGTAAAGTTACCCCTGCTATATGAGGCATAGCCAATGTTAAGTATGGATGTCAGGACAGTCGTACGCGAATAGGGATGTGCGTAAGTTACGTTCACGTCGAAAGCATTGACTATTTGCGGCGTGATTTCGAGCATGCGCGCTGGGATACTTTCACGGACGGCGCATGCACCGTTCGTTAAAAGCGTCAATTACGTGGGGTCACGATTAATTAGCATACAACACGCCCCCTACCAGCCTATTTTGAATTAGGCGGGCTTACGCCGGCCCAAAAACACTACGCAGTCCTTAAAGGAACTTTCTCGTTAGGGGAACCTTAACAACAAGCCTCCAGTTCAAGAGGATGGAAGATTAAGGAGGATATTGGTGAAAGTAACTTGCAGAAACACTTAAATGGTCATGAAAAAAAACATGCAGTAGGTTCAGGGAGAATTTAAAGTAGTTCTGAGTTAATGGGGCAATCCTATGTAGGTGGGATGGCAATGCTCAGAGGTATGCTAAGTGAGCAAGGCAATGTCAAAGGAACAGAAGGACAAACTGTGTTGGGCTAGTCTATTTTTCTGCTGTACAGTGTGCATAATGGATTAACACCAATCCTACACTTAAGCTCAGGGTCCCCTCACAAATCGATGGTCTGAGCTCCGGAAAACCCTCTATATTGCTAGAGAGACAGAACAAGACCAGTGAACCCACTCTGTACTGCCGGAAATGCTGCTGCTTAGGCCATGCTGGAAGGCAATTCCCCCTGAGAACTCAGCACTGGAAAACTGCTTTCTACCCCAGTCTGGCGCAGAGTGCCCTGAATGTCCCCAAGCAGCTCACTGAGTTCACCTCTACTCCTCCTCCTAGAAGGCATTGCCCCCTGGGAATTGTAGTTTCATTGATGCTGTAATGTAGTGCCACCTGTATATAATGAAACTACACCTCCAACAGTCCTATCCTAAACATATTCTATCCCCAATACGAAGTTGAACAATCAGATTAGGACATAGGGAGGCAATATTGGGGCAAAATGTTTGGGCATGCCTGGACTTATTGTCCCACCATAACAGTTCTATGGAGTTCCTCGCTGCCTTCTTAAAGAGCTCCTGGTCTGGTGGTCAAGTGTCAAGTACCAGCGCTATAATATGGAATGAGGAGGATTGAGTCACAAGCCCTGCTGTTCCCTGAAGTGTTACGTTTTTTTCTCTTTGTTTCAGGTGGCACATTGGCAGGGGAGCAAAGAGAAAGTAGGTAGAATCTGCTGTATGGACAGGCATTGAGGAAAATATGTTGCTTTGCATTGCATGAGCATACCAAGGACTTACATTTTTTTTTTAAACAAAGTAATTTCTTTGATTTGAGTATATTATTTATAAAAAAACATTGATTGTTCCAAAGTATGTATATACCATTAGTGTTTCAGATAGACAGACCAGCTTGAGGTGCAGTTGGCACGAGTTCTGCAACAAAGCTGACATTTCACCAAATATCCTGGTAAAGAACCGTCTGTTTGACTGATTAGTGTTGGCATAGTGTCCTTATGTCCCTTTGTTAAAATATCTAATCTCATTATATCTCATCTTAATGCCGATCCACTGGCCACCTGGCATAGACTTAGGAAGAAATAACAATATTTGGCATATGCTGGGTAGCTGGTGGATAGGCATTGCTTCCCTATGAAATCTGTATGAACGCTGATATTTAATTAGCATAATGCAACATTATATGGTCAACAACCATACAGGGTGCTTTGTGTCAAGATTGTGATTCATTTAAGCATTATTTCTTGAGTAGTAATAGGGAAGTTTTGACTTTCTTAACACAAGTTGCACGCTGGTCCACCCTCTAGTTAGTAAATACTTATTAGACACTAAGGGGTTGATTTACTAAAACTGGAGAGGGCAAAATCTGGTGCAGCTCTGCATAGAAACCAATCAGCTTCCAGGTTTTTTTTGCCCAAATTTAATTAAACAAGCTGAAGATAGAGCCCAGGTTCACACTGGGATGAGGGAATGAAACCGTGCGAGTTCAGCTGAAATCACACGATTTCACTTCTGCTTGTCAGTCCCAATTTCAGCTGCGAATACAGAGACATCTGCGCAGTTTTGAAATCGGTGCAGCACTGCAGATTAGGATGGTCCCATTGCCGGCAATTGTCAGCAAATGCCGCAGATTTGACATGTGATTTGCATGTTTAATCCCATGTCAAAATGCTCCAGTGTGAACTAGGGCAGATTGGCTACCATGCACAGCTGCACCAGATTTTACACTCTCCAGTTTTAGAAAATGAACCCCTAAGACTGCCTATCAAGCTATCAAGTAAGTAAATTGAGATTTACAAATCAGAGCACCCTGAGTTTTGTGAGCTCTAAGACCCCTTTTACACTGGGTCGCTTTGCAGGCACTATAACGCTAAAAATATCACCTACAAAGCGACCTGAAACAGCCGCTGCTGTCTCTTTGCAGTGGTTTTAACCCTTCTTGGCTGCTAGCGTGGGGTAAAAGCACCCCACTAGCGGCCGAATAGCTCCACAAAATTGATGGTAAAATGCCGTTAAAAATAGCGGTGCTTTACCGCCGACGCCGCCCCCGCCCCAGTGTGAAAGGGGCCTAAGCCTCTCATGAAATTAAGGCTGGGTTCACATTTGTACGATAAACACTTCGACATTGGGAGCTCATGTTGCATGACGTGTATAAATGAATGATTCCCTATGAGAGCCGTCTTAACTGGTCCGACACAAGTCGGTCCAACTTTGAAAATGCTCCCCGCACTACCTTGGTCCGACTTTGGTCCTAATTCAGCCCATTGAATATCATTGACATCGGATCAAATTAGGATCCTTTTCCTAACCATCCAACTTTTGACATCCGCCATGGTGATTACAGCAGCAGTAAAAGGAATTTATGTCACTCTGGGATGGTTTTGATTGGTCAAAGGACAAGTCAGACTATCTCAAAGTCGGAGAAAAATCGTATTTTGTTCATTCAAGTCAAATGAAAGTAGGACCAATGTAGGACAGATGTAGCAGGGCAAAGTTGGACTCTAGTCGTACAACAATCGTGTGTATCAGTGTGAACCCAGCCTAATTAGGCCCCTGTCACACTTGTCCTACGACCTGTGACTGCAAAGTCGCATGACAAGTCATTCCCCATGATTTACAATGACAACCATTCATATTAATATGACTTCAAGTCCTGCCGACTTCAAAGTAGTCACTACTTTGGTCCAATTTTAATGAGAGTTCAGGTTCATAAACCTCAAGTCTCCCTGAAATTGCGGCCGCAATATCGCGGCAGGATTGCGTGACTTTGAAGTCGCGGTAGTGTGAAAGGGGCCTAAGGGATATAGCTGTAAAGGACATCAGTGGTGTACAATTAGTGGAAAGGAGCTTAAGCCTCGTACACACGATCAGATTTCCAACAGACAAATTTTGTGCGAAGGGCGTTGGCCGTGAACTTGGTATGCATACAGACGACAGAACTTTTTTCAGCCAACAAACAAGAACGTAGTGATGTACTAGACGTATTACGTGGTTTTTCAGCTCTTTAGCGCCACCCTTTGGGCAGCTTCTGCTAATGTTGTCTTATGGTTAGCATTGCTTCTGAGCATGCGTGTTTGTACTTTGGATTTTTGTGTGACGGACTGTACAGACGATCACATAATCCAACGGCACACATTTGTTGTCGGGAAATTTGAAAAGCATGCTATAAAACAATTGTCCGATTGAGCATACAAACGGTCGGGTTATCCGACAAAATCCCGCCATCACACATTTGTTGTCGGAAAATTCAATCGTGTGTACGAGGCGTTACAGTACCATTCCTTCTAACTTTTTGAGATGGGATCGAAGGACACCTGTTAGCAAAAGTATGTTGGCATAGGACACACCCCCTTAAAGGAAAATTATATATATATATATATATATATATATATATATATATATATATATACACACACAGTGGGTATGCAAAGTTTTCAGACCCCCTTAAATTTTTCACTCTTTGTTATATTGCAGCCATTTGCTAAAATCATTTAAGTTCATTTTGTCCTCATTAATGTATACACAGCACCCCATATTGACAGAAAAACACAGAATTGTTGAAATTTTTGCAAATTTATTAAAAAAGAAAAACTGAAATATCACATGGTCCTAAGTATTCAGAGCCTTTGCTGTGACACTCATATGTTTAACTCAGGTGCTGTCCATTTATTCTGATCATCCTTGAGATGGTTCTACACCTTCATTTGAGTTAAATTAATTTTTCTTAATTTCTGTTAAGAAATTTAGCAAATTTGTAATTTTTCTTCATAAATGTCATTAATTGTTCCCACAATTCTTTGCAAAATCAAGATTTTTTTTCACAAAATTGTCATATTAGCAGGTTATTTCACACACAGCAGTGGCGGCTGGTGCTCAAATTTTTTTGAGGGGCGCAAACCAGGGCTGTATCCCGGCCTACGCCAACAAGGCCCAGGCCTAGGGCAGCACGTTGCGGGGGGGCAGCATGGAAAGAGTCCCTGCCGGCTTGCGCTACACTGTGGGCTGTATTCGGAAAGCTTATCAGAGCCGCTGGCTCTGATAGGCACTTCCACACAGCCAACTAGCTGCCGTTATTCAGATGGTCGGCGCTCAACATCCGGCCGGCCATCTGAATAGTCTGCGGCAGCGGCAACAATACATAGATTCATGCAATGCATGAATCTATGTATTGTAATCAGTGGCGGTGCGAGAGTGAGAGGGAGCGGCGCTCCAGCACCATCTATGGACGCACCGCCACTGACACACAGCATATGCATACCACAAAATACACCCCAAAACACATTCTGCTATTACTCCTGAGTATGGCGATACCACATGTGAGACTTTTACACAGCGTGACCACATAGAGAGGCCCAACATGCAGGGAGCACCATTAGGCGTTCTGGAGCACCCAGGCCAATTCTGACATTTCTCTCCTACATGTAAAAATCATCATTTATTTGCTAGAAAATTACATAGAACCCCAAAACATTATAAATATTTTTAGCAAAGACCCTAGAGAATACAATGGTGGTTTATCGCGCACGGTTTTTTTTCGCAGCAATTTTTCGAATACTTTTTTTTGGAAATAAAACTGTCTTGTGCTTTAAAAAAAAAAAAACATTAAAGTTAGCCCAATGTTTTTGCATAATGTGAAAGATGAAGTTACGCCGAGTAAATAGAAACCTAACATGTCACCCTTCAAAATTCCACACGCTCGTGGAATGGCGACAAACTTCGCTACATAAAAATCCCCATAGGTGACGCTTTAAATATTTTTACTGGTTACATGTTTTTAGTTAGAGAGGAAGTCTAGGGCCAAAATTATTGCTCTTGCTTTAACGTTCGCAGCAATACCTCACATGTGTGGTTTGAACACAGGGCGCTTTAAAAAAAAAAAATGTATTGTTCATTTTACTTTATTTATTTTAGTTTGACATGTTTTTCCCCAAAAATAAATGTTTTGATCACTTTTATTCCTATTACAAGGAATGTAAATATCTCTTGTAATAGGAATATGGCATGAGAGGTCCTCTTTACAGTGAGACATGGGGTCACCTGAAATAAAAAAACGATCCTGGCTTCGATCGTAGCGGTGAGTCGGTAGAAGCACCATAGGGCGGCGGGAGGGGGGGCCGGGACGTCCCCTTTCGCCTCCCGTAAGAACTATCAAGAGGCAGAACAGCCGCTATGATCATTCTTATGGATTAGAGAATCGCCGGCTGAAAAAGCTGATATCTGAATGATGCCTGTAGCTGCACCCATCATTCAGATATCCCTGCACAAGTCAAGGACGTCATATGACAGCCAGCGGGGCAGGAAGTGGTTAAAACACATTTTTTTTCAGAGTATACATGTAGGAGAGAAATGTCAGAATTGGCCTGGGTGCTCCAGAACGCCTAAGGCCCCTTTCACACTGAGGAGTTTTTCAGGCGGTACAGCGCTAAAAATAGCGGTGCTATACCGCCTGAAAAACTCCTGCCCAGCCTTCTCAATGTGAAAGCCGAGGGCTTTCACACTGAGGCAATGCGTTGGCAGGAGAGAATAAAATCTCCTGCAAGCAGCATCTTTGGAGCGGTGAGAGGAGCGGTATGTATACCGCTCCTTCACATTTAAAACGATGGGAAACTATGGTAATACCGCCCGCAATGCGCCTCTGCGGGCGGTATTAACTCTTTATCGGCCGCTAGCGGGGGTTAATACCGCACCGCTAGCGGCCAAATCCTGCTGCAATTCTGACGGTATAGCGCCGCTATTTTTAGCGGCGCTTTCCCGCCACCGCGCCTCCCCAGTGTGAAAGGGGCCTAATGGTGCTCCCTGCATGTTGGGCCTCTCTATGTGGTCATGCTATGTAAAAGTCTCACACATGTGGTATCATCATACTCGGGAGTAATAGCAGAATGTGTTTTGGGGTGTATTTTGTGGTATGCATATGCTGTGTGTGAGAAATAACCTGCTAATATGACAATTTTGTGAAAAAAATTAAAATAAAAAAATTGATTTTGCAAAGAATTGTGGGAAAAAATGACAACTTTAAAAAACTCACCATGCCTCTTTCATAATACTTTGGAATGTCTTCTTTCCAAAAAGGGGTAATTTGGGGGGGGGGGGGTATTTGTACTTTTCTGGCATGGTAGGGGCTCAAAAAATTAGATAGGCCGTCAATACTTTAGGTGTGATCAATTTTCACATATTGGCACCATAGCTTGTGGACTCTATAACTTTCACAAAGACCAAATAATATACACCAGTTTGTACTTATTTTTACCAAAGATATGTAGCAGTATAAATGTTGGCCAAAATTTATGAAGAAAAATTACAAATTTGCTAAATTTTATAACAGAAAAGAAGAAAAATTCTTTTTTTTTACAGAATTTTCAGTCTTTTTTCTTTTATAGCGCAAAAAATAAAAAAAAACAACGGTGATAAAATACCACCAAAAGAATTGTTATTTGTGTAAAAAAAAATGACAAAAATTTCATTTGGGTACAGTGTTGTATGACTGAGTAATTGTGATTCAAAATGTGAGAGCACCAAAAGCTGAAAATTGGTCTGGTTATTAGGGGTTTAAGTGCCCAGTTGTCAAGTGGTTAAGGTTCCTAAGAGCACAATGGCTGGCCTCCATAATCCTTAAATGGAAGACGTTTGGGATGACCAGAACCCTTCCTAGAGCTGGCCGTCCAGCCAAACTGAGCAATCGGGGCAGAAGAGCCTTGGTGAGAGAGGTAAAGAAGAACCCAAAGATCACTGTGGCAAACACAGCTGGACTCTAATGAAGGTGTAGAACCATCTCAAGGATGATCAGAAGAAATGGACAGTACCTGAGTTAAATATATGAGTGTCACAGCAAAGGGTCTGAAAACGAATGCTGGCTATACACTCTACGAAAAATCGTCCGAACGAAAAAACGAACGTTCGGTCGTGAGTGCAAACAATAGTGACATCATGTAATGACCGATAAATCGTCCAGTGGACATAAATAAAAAAAAAATTGGTTTGTTTTTTTTACATATACCTAGTGCAGAAAGTTCGGACAGGAAACACATTAACCTTCCGATTTATCGTTCGTTCAGCAGAAAATTTCCAAACTTGTCCTTCGTTTTTTCGGCTCAAAAACATCCCAACGTGTGCCCATTAACTGATCGAAAAACGAACGTCTAAACTACCGATTTTCGCCCGATTTTTCGTATAGTGTATGGCCAGCATTAGGACCATGTGATATTTCAGTTTTTCTTTTTTAACCAGTTCCCGACCACCGCATGTACATATACGTCCACAATATGGCACGTACAGGCACATGGGCGTATAGGTACGTCCCCGCCTTACCTCGGTTCGGGGGTCCGATCGGGACCCCCTCCGGTACATGCGGCGGCCGGGAACGGTGTACGGGAGGTCCGGGAGGAGGGGGCGGCTATTGGTTTCCAGCCGTCCCCTCTCGATCTCCCTCGGCGAATCGGATTGCAGAGCCCTCCCTGCCTGTGTAACTGTAAACACAGGCAGGGAGGAAGTGACGTTTTCTCCCCTCTGGCGGTCTTTTCGTTTGATTCCAGAGGAGAGAAGACGTCAGTACTGTGAGTTGCACCAACAGCACACTGACACAGCACACATAGGCACATAACCCCCCCCGATCACCCCCCCAGCACCCCCAGATCACCCCCTGTCACAGTGTCACTGATTGCAGTGATCATTTATTTTCTGATCACTGCTTTTAGTGTCAGTGTGACAGAAAAAAGTGTCAGGGCAGTTAGGTTTAGGCCCCTTTAGGTCCAGGGTAGCCCCCTACCCCCCCCCCAATAAAGGTTTAACCCCTGATTGCCCCTAAAGTTAACCCTTTCACCCCTATTGCCAGTGTCACTAAGCGATCGGTTTCTGATCGCTGCAATAGTGTCACTGTTGCCGCTAGGCAGTTAGTTTTTTTTGAGGTTCGCCGCCAGGTTTATATAGC